>NC_090938.1:509947621-510251121 GCF_040938575.1 Ambystoma mexicanum | reverse complement strand
ATTGTGCACAACTTGCTCACTTATTTTTTGTTGACTCACTCTCAGATGTTAAACACCTTCTTTATATGCCTCTTTCAGTGCAGAAAATTGGGCCTCATGCTCTAAATTAACTCGCTGCTGTGTCACCAACTCATCTTTTAGTTGGGAATAATGTTTTGAATTTTGGCTCTGTTGCACATTTTCCCTTTAATTGTTTCAATTCTCTGTGCTTGATCCAAAAGCTCAGATTCGTTTTGCACATGGGGTGGGGGCACTAATCTGGTATCTTTCTTCCAGGATCATCATATGGAAGTACATATATGCTGGGAGCTGAGCCATTTTAATTTGCTCATCTCCCGTGGTCTGCCTCATATAAAAGTCTGTCACGGCCTGAAGCAATAGCCCATTATCCTGCCACGTATCAGCATTTACAGAGGTATCCTCCTGCATCATTTTCGCTTGCCATATTTCATTCTCCTGTTCTACCCATTCACCTTTAATAAACAATTTGGACAGAGGGTGCGTCCTGGCCATATTGATTTCTACAGTGGTAATTCTGAAATGTGTTCTGTACCTAATAAGCTCTTTATGCAAGGGCAACATCGCAACCCTGTTCTTGCTTGGTTTGTACTCCATGACACTCAAATGAACACCGATTTCTCTACACACCACCCTGAAACCAAGGGTACAGGTCCGAATAGCGCCTTCACAATGCAACACAACTTTCCATCCACTGAAATGCAATTACACCTAAATTAATAGTCTGCTGCTACTGCACTGTCACGAGTGGAAACTCCACTCATCACGGCACGAGTCCCCAGTTTTGTCACAGTTTATTACACGGTCACACACCACTCTGAGTTCCTTTCCCCACAATGAACGTGGCACACAATAAAGAACTTTTATTAAGTTTCAATTTGGTAAGGCCTCCAACCCGTCTCGCACCCAACCCCCAACAAGTACCCGGTGCCACAATGGACTAGGAACCAAGCGGGTGTGTATTCAGAATAAATATATTTATTAATTTGTTTAAACCAAATATGACAGATTAACATCAGCCACCAATGTTGTGGCAACACGAACAAAAATGACTTCAGTAAAGGCACCAATACAGAGAGGACACAGATATGGAGTGACAATTACTTATTTTTCAAATCAACCACCAATACAGAAAAGAACAATTCAAGACACAGTGAGGGCAGATTTGATACTTTTCTCCCAGCAACTTAGACTGGACTCCTCTGAATGGAAGGCTAGTGGCAGGGAGTGGGAACCCAATGGGAAAATCGGTTTTGGGATTTTGCTCACAGAAACAATATGGGAGACAGAAAAGCAATGGGAAAATTAATTTTGCTACACCCAAAAAAAACAGTTAGGGCTTTGTGGGTTTGGTCAGAGCACAGTGGGAACGAGGGGACAATTTTGGTTTGCACCCAGTACATGCAAAGGCACTACCAGGCTTCACACTTCGGATTTAAAAAGGGGGTGGGGGGGGGGGGTCAATGGGGAATTTCTGCATGCTCATGTGGAAGCAGGGTTTAGGGATTAATTCTTTAGGTCTATACAGGCTCAAAACACACTGGGAAAAGATTGTTGGTTTTGAATGCCAACAATACCCATACCGTGATTATAGGGGAAATACTTGATTTCACTTTGATTAAATATGCTAGGGATCTACACAAACAATTTTTCTATGGGGAAATAAACCATGCTGGAAAAATATAGGGCCTACACAATCTATGGCTTTGGAGTTGTCTTACTTACAGGAGAGGCATTGAAATAGACATCAGGGAACCCCTGGGACAGCAAAGGGGGTCAGTCAAGAATCTCCTCTGAATCCTCCAAGGGGTCTCAATCAGCTTCTATGTCTGCTGGTTCCTGTGTCCAATGCAAGAATTAGGCCTCTCTGCTGGGATGCTTCTCACCAGATTTCAGCAGTAGGTTGACTCTCGGAATTAGTGGAAGAAGCCCAGTTCTAATGCAAACTGATATATTTATAGGCCAAATGACATCACAAACTTATCATGATTCTCGCAAAAGGGATTGGTTGATTTTCCACTACCCACCTCCCACCTGTTTGCTAATAGGACAAGAGGATGGGGGAGTGATTTGGGAGGAGAAAGCTTTATCATCCCACTTTGACAGAAGGGCTCAGCATGCCTTAAGACACAAATCAATCAACATGGCAAGTACCCTACATTTTCAAATCTTTACATGTATAAATATATTTTTAAGAACTATATTTTAAGGTAAATCCGAGAAGGCTAGTCTGAAGTCAGCATGCCCTGCCCATGCAGAGAGTTTTTCTTCATTTACTCATGAGCCAGATCAGTGAAAAAGATGCCATTTTATACTTTGTTACTTATTACCTGCATGCTCATACCAACTTTCAACTCTCATAATCAAGGAAAGGCCCAAATCACATTTTCATTAATAACTTTAGTTATGTTCATCACACCAAAACCATTTTAGCATGGTTAAATGGGTGCGACTGTCACCTTTAATAAAAGTCTGGCATGGCCATTGTGGCACATACACCATCCTATTTATGCGATTGTATTTTTCCATTCACTTAAACTGCAATTCCACATGCCTCTTTCACTCCAGCCCCATTTCTCCTTCGACATGTGACTAGGCAGAGCCTGGCTCAGTGTTATGTTCACTTACTCCAAGTCATGTCAGCAACACAAATTGACTTTTTAATGGGACTTGTGGCATCCAGGTCACTACTGCTGCAAGATCAGACATGGCTTCTTCAGTTTTCTACCGTGTTTTTGATCTAAAAAGTGTATTTCTTATATTCTTAAATAATGGCCCGGATTGATTATAGCAACCAGGCCTGCTTCGGGGCAGCAGGGGGAAAGTCCTGGAGCTTAGTTTCAAGTTGGGAGATACCCTGCAGCAAATGGCCTTTTAAACTCACACATAATTGCAATTTTATACAGCATCTTATAAAGGCACACAGTTTCAAATATATGAGTATCACTTCTAGATTGTCCATATGTATAAAGCTGTTATGAGGAAAGCAGGTTCCCACTTTGAAAGTTCATTGAGCACTTCACTTAGCATACTGTCAATTTGAATGAGGGAAAAACAAAAGTGACATTCTTTTATCCATTCTACATGCAATGAGCTCCATTTCACTTAGCTGCTTGGAACACAATCTGGTATTCCATTGAAGGTACTGTACACACTGCTGTTTCTTTATGTGTAAGTGCCGCTCTCCATGGATTGTCAGCCACATGTATTTCTTTTCCTTGCTGAAATGCATTGCGCAATTTTAGGCCCACTTTCTTTCCTTGGTGATTTAGGTTCAGTAGGCCTTATTTTTGACATTTCTGTGCTGGCCTTATATTTTGGTGAGCATTTACAAATGTATCTAGCCTCTATTTCTGGCATCCAGGGGCTATATTTCACTCAACATATTGGTCTTTTGGAGATAAGATTTGCATACTATGCATAGATTAGCAAGCAGTGCCAGCGGAGGGTGAGAAGTAGGAACAGCAGGGAATATTTTAAATTGCTTGACCCACTTGTGAATTAGCTTGTGTCTAAAGATAGTGCTATGTAAAACTTGAGTTGAGCTTCTTGTGGCCACTGTACACATTTCCTGTGACACTACATTCACAATGAAGGCCAAGGATGCGCCTGTGCCACATTTGGAGTGAGCTCTTGGTGTAAATGGGAGTATTTTATGAGCCAGCGTGTAGCAAAGCTGGATTCATTTTACAATCCATCTGAAGATGATTTTTTTAGAAACTAGATCCCCCCCTCTTGGCTAGTTGCAAAAGAAAACTGGCTTGGCTTCCTCATTTGCTTTGTCTAGTCCAGATAGAACATTACTGCCCCGGGCATATCAAGGATGTGTAATGCATTTTCTCCTCTACTTTGGGGAAAAAAGCAAGGCAGTTCAATGAATTGGCTTAAGTGGAATTTGGATATATATTTTGGTGAGAATCGTGGATGAGTGCTTATAACTACTTTGTGTACGTTTACAAAAGGTTATGTAACTGACAGTGTTTGTAGCTCACTCTTCGAATACATTCAATTGCTACTAGTTCAATCTTAGTGAGGCATTGTGCAAGAGTTTAAAGGGTGGTCCTGAGTCTGAAGTACTGTACTTAGATCTCATCCTGACAACAGGTGAGCCACCAATGGGAGTATGCGTTTAACACCTTCTATGAATGTAACTACTGGTACCTCCCACTGGGATAGGTTGTGGAGTTGAATGTGCTGTGATGCGTACCTTGAGGGAGTTGTACACTCACCCATAGATGTATTACTATATACAATGTTGTACAATTGATAGGGTTGGTTTTACACCAAATGACAAAACACATGTATTGGAGTAGCAATGTCTTGAGTTGAATTTTCTTGCCTCTTTTAGACTCTCCATGCATCTGCTTGAGAGTCATTTCAGGAGACAAGCTGCAACATTCAGAGTCTGCAGGCAAGGGTATGTTAAGTGTCCTTGACACTATGTTAGCAAGTTGTGTTTGTTCTGCAACTTTATAGGTTGGTGTATGGGTACCATGTTTGTCATGCCCACATTGGTGCAATTCTAATCATGGCGATCGGTTTGTGTACAACCTTGCGTGGCAGTGGGGTGGAAAAGCATATGCAAATGCCCCTGACCAGTTCATACATAATGCATTCCCTAGTGACCCTTTGTCTGGGTACCGGAATGCAGAGGCAGGGCATTTAGTGTTCCATTTCATACAAGTCCACGGAGGGGGGGGGGGGGGGGGGGGCTCGGCTCCCATTGTTTGAAGATTTGTCCAAGTGCGTCCGTTTCCCACTCGTGATTTTGTTGTAAAACTTTGCTTAGGTTGTCTGCTAGGCAAACAGTCCCTCCCGGAACATGTTCAGATTGGGTGTTGAAGCACCAATTTTTATATCTCCAGTGCTAGCTTTGGCAGAGATATGGAGTGTGCCCCCCCCCCCCAACCCTCTTTTGCTTGTTTATGCACGACATAGCTGTGGTGTTCGGGTTACATTCATATGGACAACAGTTCCATCATGTTTATGTGGGACTCTTCCTTTTTGCAACCATGCTCCTTCAGCCATTAGGACTTGTCCATGTGCCGTGCCCCTCCCCCCCAAAATCGGTGAGACATCTCTGGTTTGTGTTAACCGGATTAACGGTTGGCTGAACGGTCTTCCTTTTAACAGGTTTTTATTTATCCACCATTGAAAAGTTTGGTACTTCCTTTGTTACAACCACTAGATCATCCGAATCACCTTCCATCTTAGAACACTGTTGGGAGACAAACAAGTAATCCATAGCACCGGCCCAATCCTGCACAGGTGAGAAACATTCACCAAAGCAACCGTACCACCCATATCCCAGGCAGGTACAGCAAGATATGGAGAATCTCTATTAAAGATGGCAAGGGTAAACATTGCAACAATATGTGTGCATGCATTAGACACAGAGCGAATGTGCACTCAACATGAAGAACATGCACAATAGTTATACATGAAGACTATTAACATAGCATTGCACAAAAATAATAAACTTTGTATAAACTGAATGCAACACAAATTACACAAATATAGCTCACATAGAAACATGAGAGCAACAAGCAGCCATCTTTCCCAAAATGGAAGCTGCAACACACTTCCAGATAGATAAAAGCATCAAGGCTTTGAGAGAACAGAAAACACTGAAACCACAGAAATAAAGATCCATGCAGAGCTCAGACTGTAGCTGGCAAACATATCCCTGCAGAGCTCAGACAGCAGCTATCAACCCAAGTCACATTTACCATGAATAAGGGAGGACAGAAACAGCAGAGGGAGAACACAAGATAATTCCCAAGAAGCAAGCCATATATTCTCATATTAAGAATACAAGCATTCTTTGTTTGCCGGGTGCCAGACAACTTTAAGCCAAAATACACGAAGAATAACTCAAGGGTGTTCCCAGTGGTAAATGAAACCATACCACTCACATTAATATTAGTTAAAAATCCTAATAAAGGCAGGGTGAAATAATTCCAAACACAAACCCTTCACACAAGCCCCATAAGTGAAGAACACAGTCTATGAATTAGCAACAAATACAGATAGGACACCTTCCTTACGCCCTATACGTACACCCAGACATGAGACGCCACACAAGGCCATATACAAAGATCTTATAATAGAGGGATGTGATCTCTAATTGAAAGGAAAGCAGCCATGGACACGCTCTGCCCCTAACTCAGTCAGATTCATTTCTTGACTTGTCAATCATCCAAGGCTGATGAGCAGAAAGCCACCCACTGATGTTAGGCCACCCATTACTATTATGCCAACCAATAGCTCGTTGTAGAGATGGCCTTTTTTGCTTTTAGGGATTTAGAGGTGGTCTCGGGAGGAGCCATCAGACAAGTGCTACCCAATTAGAAATGTAACCCCTATAGAATGTATATGTAATCAATCCACAGTCCCGGTAGATTTTGGTAACCAAAACTAGGATAGGACTTTAGCTATGACAAATATTGAATATATAAACCATTGTGTTTTATGTAACCATTGAATGTGCCAGAAATGCTATGCTGTCCCCACTTTATTTTGATGATAAAGCTGGGTTTTGCCTTGCAATTTGTCTATTTCCGTTATTGGGTCCCGTTTGAACAGGTTCCAGAACCTGCGTTTAGTTTAGTATGTTACAGGCTAACAAATGGCTTTAGAGCCAGTGTTTCATTCTACACATTTAGCCGCAAGTGGGTTTGGATGGGAAGCAATAATGTATATGCATACGTTTATTATTCTCCATACTCTTTTCTCCTACATTGCATTTCTGCTAGCATCACCTGCACTTTCTTCTGATGGGTAAAGTGGGGCTCACTCGTAGTCTATTATGGCCACAAGGAAACTACACTAGATTTTGCCAATAGTGAAACCGAGAGGGTTTAATAGGTTTACGGCCTTCTGTGTTTTCTAAGCAGGACTGCAGAATCCTGCCAGTTATGAGCCAATTGTCTAGATAGGGATAGACTGGTTTGTTCTCCCTGTGCAAGTGTGCTGCCACTACTGCGAGAACTGTCCTGAACACACGGTGCCAATGCTATTCCAAAAAAGGTAGTACCTTGAACTGGTTCCCCTTAACTTGAATCTTAATTTTCTGTGACTGGGGAACATGGACATATAAAAGTAGATCTTTCATGTTTAGCGTGGTCATGAATATTCATTTCTATTACTAAAGAATGACCTCCCAAAAAGGTGGCCATCCTGAACTATTGTCGTTTTACACATTTTGCCGGGCTTAAATCTAGTACTGGTCTGTTTTTTGCCTTTTTTGGGGGACTAGGGGGAAAATACCCCTTTACTTGGTGCAGTCGTACTGGTTAGATGGTGTCTCTTTGTAGTAGTGCCTCGACCTCGTTCTGTAGAAGTTGTGTTACGCTGTCATTTTCCTTTCCTGTGGTGGTAGACTGCTGGGGTGCGGCTTCAGAAGCACAATAGTGCACCCCAAGGACACAGTCTTTAAATGTAAAAAAAAAAAACAATGATCTTGTCATTCTGACACCCCATGCGTGGGTGAATGTTATGCATCCCCTAATGGGGATAGATGGGAGGGGCCCCAAATGCGAGTCATTGTTTAGGGGTAGAGAACAGTCTACTGCAACAGTATACAAAGTGTGGGGGGGGGGGCACAGATACATGCCACAGGGGTCATGCAAGGAATTTTTGGTCACACTGAGCATGTGCGATGGAGCAGTGTTACGGTACCCCCAGCCCCACCCCAATTGCTGATGCTCAGTGCAACGCAGAACCAGGAAATAAAGAACGGAAATGCCCAAAAAGACTGAGGGCAAAAAGCCTGGCCCCATTTGTCTGTCTATATATGTTGGCGGGAGGGGGGTAAAGTGAATACAAATGTATAGAGGGGGGCTGTGGCGGGTCTCCCGTGTGTGTGTATATATATATATATACACACACACACACACAAATAGGAACAAAACAGAAATTCAGGCTTTTGGGACTTGGGCTGTTTTCTTCAGTCTTCACACAGATCCATAAAGAACAGCCTGGATGCACACTTTCCACCATTTGGATCGCACACACAGGCTGTTATTTCTTCCTACTGCCCCACTAATGACCCGGACTGACAAGCTTGCCCTTCCCCGTCGTTTGGAGCCAGCAAGGGGGAAGAGGAAAGCGGGATCCCACCCTTTTTTTGTTTTTTGAATTTTAGGCTCCCCTTCTCTCCCACAAACCACCTTGGAGGCTGTGGACACCACAGCAATGGTGGGGGCACCAGCAATGTTGTGCCCCGGGTCCCACCTCAAGGTGGTGCGGGGACCAGGGTACCACTTCGCTGGTCTCCCTGTGCCCCCTCCTCTCCATGGACCCATCTTGGGAGGCTAAGGGTGAGTGGGAGCGAACCATTTGTTTATTTTAGATCTTGAAGAGGGAGTGTCAAGGGGAGGAATTCTTGCATTGTAGTGAATAAAGGAATGTTTTGCCCCTATTTATTTTGCATAAACATTTCCCACAGTAATGCAAGCATGGTACAACGGCAACATTGGTTTTGTCCCGCTTTCCTAATAGGCGTTAGATCAAGCATGGTTTGCTGACAACATGCACAGGACCATATTACCTAAAGTTCTGAAGCAGGGAAACAAACATAATTATTAATGAGCAAACGAATATGTACAACTGCTCTTTCCAAATGAAGACGCGGACACTACGGCAGTATGCGTTTTCTTGACATCATGTTGCATTGAGTGGCATCTATTGAAGGGAGAACCAGCAACATACTCGTCGTTGCCAGGAGGGCACTTAGCTACTGGGGAGCATAACCTGCTCCTCCATGCAAGAAAGAAATGACAGCTACTTGTGAGCGGAACATGCTTCTGCTCCCCAGAATGAGAGCACTAAGCGAATGGTTGCTCCCAGTAGCTATTGGGGAGGCTTAACACCAACTTGGAGAGAGTAGTGCACAAATATAGGCTAGTGAAAGGAGTACCACCTGGCAGTAGTGTATGTAAGCATTATTGGTATGGGCAATTTGATAGGTCTGTATTTTTTAATGTACTTTTTAAATGGCAGGAAAAAATTGGCTGGGTCATCCCAACTACGAAAGCAAAGTCTCCAGCAGCAGTGGCACCATCAAAAATCCTGACATCTGTAGGACTTGCCCACAGGAAGGGTGCCTTTAAAAAAAAAAATATATATATATATATATATATATATATATATATATATATATATATATATATATATATATATATATATATATATATATATATATATATATATATTAAAGTGTTATTGTATTTTACTGTGGGTGAAGGTGGGTCAATTTTAAAAGGTATACTGAAAAGGTCACAACTAAGCTTTGCTTGACCCCGACAGCTACCAGGAGCGGCACTTGACTCTGGCAAGTGGTGCCAAACAGCTATTTGTGATTAAAGGAGTAGTTTTGGGAATGTGTTTACAGGAGAATAAAGGACATGCCTAAGGGACATTTAAGGGCCAATGTATAACATGCAAATGGACAAGTCAAGGTTGTATCTTGCGCTCACGTTACAACTGCTGCGTGCCATGGGCCGACTCCTGGAATGGACGGTAGAGACGAAAAACCTTCTCTAAATCACATCACTGCATATTTCACATGCTAACTATACTCGCCGACTTCTCCCAGGCATACCAGCATTCCTACTTTTACAAAATCAGGGCCTTTGCGCCCAGCCCCAAAACCTATCCACTTTTGGTGGCATTCATGAGTAAGTTGGATCACTGAGGGTTCACAAGGGCCATAGCTGCGAGTTTTTCTTCTGTGATAAGATTTGTCATTGTTATTTTCCAAGGTCACCTGTCGACACACGAAAAGGCAGTCCCTACCGGTTCAAAGCATGGGGAATCCTGTGCTAGATCATTATGCGGAATGTTTAAGTGACCAGCACGCATGTGCACTTCTGGGTAGCCATAGCTGTGCATCCTGCAGAATTTCAGCTGCAGTTTTTTTGAGCACTGTAAAATGGAGCAGTTGTGGCAATGAAAATCAGTTTTCCCAAAAAGTTGCCTGGTTTGTTTTTTTGGGAAGCGATGGGTAAAGCAGCTTTGGTCGGGCCAGCAGGCGTACTGGAGGCAAAAGGTAATTCTCTTTTAGAGGACCAGCCCAAGCAGTGTCTCTAGCCTAGCCTCGGATTCTGGAAACTACCCAGATCTGCAAACTGAGATCCACAAGACATGTAGAACACTATAGCACTTGTGGTGCCCTATTAAGAGGGCCATCTTTTTTCCAGTCCCCAATGTCTGCTTAACAGGCTTCTGGTACATGTGTGATTTGTCACTGCTACATTTCTCAAAAACAGGTTTACATTATTTTGGAACTCTTTTTCAAATCCTACTGAACTTCATTCAGTACATGGGGTTTTCAATTTTCCATAGGAACCCATTTTGAAATAGAGTGCTTCTTTTTTGCCCAAAAATGGCAGTGTCAAAAGAAAGGCAGACATTGGCACAGAAAAAGAGACGCCAAGTAAGTATAATCCCACCTTTTGACTTTGGATTTACTTCCATTGTGGTCGGAGGTGAAACAATACCAGTGTGTGGTGCGTGTGCAGCAACTTTAGCCCATGAGAGCCTGAAACCAACCAAATTGACGCCACTTGGAAACAAAACATGGGGCTCTCTCATTGGCAAGAGCAGAGTGTTCTTTGCTGGAAAGTTGCAAGTTATCAGTCAGCAGAGAGGTATACTAAAAAATATTGCTTCTACTCCAGCCAGTGCACTAAGAACATCCTATGACAGTACCCACATCCTAGCCAAAAATAAAAACCTTTTAAGAGCGCTATCCTTGCCAAAAATCAAAACCTTTTAAGAGCACTGAGAAAGTCATTCTAACAGAATGGGTGCCGAAAGTGTAGCATACAAGCTATAAGATTCCCGACAGACACCACCATCAGCCACCACGTGTCTTGAGAAAGCAGACAATATCACTGCACAATTAAATCAGAGCTGAAAAGTCTCCTTGTGTTAAGACGGTTGAGGCACCAGATCTACCCAGAGAGGTTCATTTAACAGCCTATGTAAGGTCGTGTGGGGCAACAACAATTTAGAAGTATTTTGTAAGGTCATTAACACCAGGGCAACAGCATCAGAACTGACTTTTGAAATGATTTTAGAAGCCGCAGTTTGAGATGGGAAGCATACGTAGGGATCTGCAGGGATGGTGCACCTCCAATGCGTGGAGAAAGATTGGAGTTGAACGCCACAAGTCATTTCACAGTACTGCTCGGAATATGGACAATGAACTTGCCGATGCACTTCGTTCAGCTGTAAAAATGGTTCATGCAATCAAAGCACAGCCATAAAGTTAGTCTTACCATTCTGTGGGCAGAACATGGTTTGCTCTTTCACACAGAAGTCAGATAGCTGTTCAGGGGAAGAGTGCTGCAACAGGTGTTAACTCAGAATTTAAGTGCAGAAAATCGTTTTGGATGTGGACACTCGCTAAGAAAACGATGTGTGATCCCCACTGGCGTGTGCCCTTAAACTAAATACCCTCAATAGGTCTTTAAAAAGGAGTCCATTTTTTACAAGGAATACAAAAGTATTTGCCTTCAAGAGGAAGCTAGACATCTGGAAAGGAATTGGAGCTGGGGTAGCAATTCATTTGGCTTGCAGAAGCAATTGTGGGACCAGTATAACTTGCTGCATGTCCTAGCATCAATCACAAGCACCTAACGTTAAGGTCCAGCTTTGATAAATACTATCCCAAAGAAAATGCTGGTATCGACGACTGGGTGATGAAGCCTTTTCTGGTAGAGGTGGTGATCTTTCAGTTAATACACAGGAGCAGATTGAACTTCAGACTGACAGTACCCTGCAATCTCAATTTAGGAAAATTGCAGTGAGAGATAAACCCGTATTATCGTTCATTGGCATGGTCGGCTACACAGTCTTACCCTTTGGGTCTTCCTGTGCGAAATAGGGTCTTCAGCACTGGCTGTACTGAAAACAAAGTACTGCACAAGGCTGGAAGTGCAGGAACACCTCAGGTGGTCTCAAACTGATTCAATTTCTGCAGAGACACAGGCCCATCATCCCGAATAGTACCATTTGCTCTGTAAAATCAAATTGCCCTCCGATGCATATACGAATAGCAGTGTATTTTGAGAAAATGCCCTACTGGCAAATTGTCTGTTTCCTTGCACAGTTTCTCTGTTTGGATTGCAAGTGGTTGTCCTACTGTTTTGGAATGTCTTCCAAACAAAATATCCCTCCAATATTATGGCACCACGCATTCTGCAGCAATCTATATGATTTTTTAAAAAAAAAATAACACCAACAAGAGGGGCCGGTCCCAGACAATTTTATTTTTGCAGTGGGGGCTTGGCATAACAAGTTTGAACACTGCTCTAGTGGGCTGTCCTCTACCCCTTGACTTCACTTTCCGCATAATGTGTGTTGTAGGTGGGCTGACTCCAACCCTGTGAAACTATTTGAACGTGTGGGTGTGTGCAAGGACTTCTCCAAAAGGGCAGCCTGTTTGATGGGAAATCTCACGTTAGAAATTATGTTCCCGAAATCCGAAGTGTGTCATGGTCTTTTTTACCCAGTTCAGGGCTTCTCTTACCCAGAGGGCCAAAAAGGTGGGCCTCTTCTATACGCTTGTCTGGTAGCCTGGGTTTCTGGCTTCAAACCTGTATTCTTCAGCCACGCATGCCTCTTAAAGACAGCTGCTCCTGCTGCCAGCCAGCTGTTTTCTGCTGCGTTTAAGCAGTTTTTAATAATGGCATTTATGGAATGTTTACCCCCTTCAAAGTTCCCTGTATTTGGCAAGGCTCTCCATTTCATCCCATTGGGATCTGTTTCATGTGGCCATTAGTGCAAAAGCGTTAGCAATTCTAGCTCTGAATGCCACATATGGGGATAACTTTGCCCCGCTCCAGAGCATATATACGCCTGCTTGCCATTGGCAGTGTTGTGCTGTTCCGTGATGTAGTTACTAATGATTGGCCCCTTACGTATGGAGAGGGGGGGGGGGGGGATCAGCAAGTGAGGGTTTTTATTTGCATTCGCCACCCTAGGGTTCAGCTGGTTTTCTTTATGGCATCCAATAATGGTATGCAGTTTCTTCTTCTGTAATAAATAAACTCTATGAAATCTACTTTTTTAGTAGGTTCTTGTGACATACCATATTTTAGAGCTCCCCTGGGGAGCTAATCAGAATTAAGGAAGTGCCTGTAGGGAAGGACTACACAGGTGATCCATGTACTCTTCAGGGTCTAGGTGCGACTAAGGAGTCCTCTTAGAGGTCCTGCGACTCGTAAGGTGAATAGGGCTCCTCTGGTGGGCATGATGCTCCTAAATTCTGTCTCCTTGCAGGAGTAGCGAGGCCAGAGTGTCATGGCTCACCATAAAGGAAACTATTGGCAATATCTCCCCAAATGTCTTAATGGACTACTCTACCCAGAGTGCTGTTCCCTGGCACCAGTGCAGCTTTAGACTAGCGTCCAAAATGTCACCTACATGCAGATCCCCTTCCTCGTCATCCAAGTCAGATACCCACAAACTGTTTTTCATTGATACCAAAAATGGTGCCAGGCTCTTGTGTTGTGGATGCCAATGTTTGAGCTGTCCCTGGCCATGCGTTCACGCCTTTTGGCGTTGAGTGTAGTAGTACTCGACGTGTGGGTAATGTCGCTCGTTTTCGGCAGAGTACCTTTCGGTGCTCTTTTCTCGACCAGTGGCGTGTTAATTTGTTTTGCAACCTCTCGCTCACCCCAACTCATCAACAATCCAGGCCTGTGGCCTGGTATGCCGCTGTTGAGGCGGGGGTGGTTGAACCCCCGAGTGAGAAACCCAACAATCTGCTGCTGTCTCGCCCTGTTCTGACCCCACCTGCATTTCGCATGTTGCACGTTTCCATCTAAATGCTGCGTGTTTCGGACTTTTAACTGGTGGCACGCTTGGCAGAGGTCGTCGACAAAACAGGCGTGTTCTCCATAAGGGAATAAAGGATTCGGCACTGCCTTAATGTCATTAAGAGGTTAATATGCGATGCCTAAATAATGTCCTAATTGTACATATCGAAAATACGTCTAGATGCTGTAACTACTGCTTTCTCTCACCGTCAGTCTTTATCGTTCAGACGTATTTTTCGGCAGCGAAAATGTTGCTTTGTTCCTACTTGCTGCCAACTGATGGAGGGGGGGGGGGGAAATCCAGGGAGAGTTCCAGGAAATCCCGCCCACGACATCGCCCAGTTTCGCAAAAAAGATGTTATACGCTGAGGCAACCACTAGACGGCAGACATTGCAGAGCATGTGACTAAATAGCTTCACACGCCCCAGAAATGTCATTGCACTTTATTACATGCATCCCCAAGTATAACCGCAGCAAAGAGCAAGGCTGAAGGAACAATTGTCTTGCATCAGTAGGTGCCCAGTTTCAACATGGTGAAGAATCCTAATGTACCAACAAAAAAATTGCAGCGAGAATGGATGGATTGTCCCATTCTAAATTTGAGTAGCATTACACTACACACCGGGATCATAACCATTAACGATGCAGAGAAAAAGGTCTGTGTGACCCGGCAGGATTTTCGTGCTTTACAAATCACCCCCAATTTAGTCTTTATAATTACAAATCAGTCTAGGCAAGGTGTTTTGTGCAAGCATTTGCTTTTGTAAATGCATGTCACACTGGTAACTGCATAGCAATAGGCTGACCGTAGCAATTTCATATTGGCACAGAGGAATCGGACAAAGTGGATTTTACATAAACTTTTATTGATGCACCGATGTTCCACTGCTACCAATTTAGAACCTCAGCTTCTGGAAAAACCACTTATTCTTGCCAGTCTTGTATCTATGAAGAGGAGAAAAAAAAAGTACATTATAGAAACATTGTTTATCATTTAACATGACTGTTTTCCTTATTAGCCAAAAGGTTAATGGAAAAATGTGTGTACAACAGTAAGTAGAGATGAAATGTCAAGTAATGCAGTCATACATATCCCAGTTTAGGCCAGTATTGTGGCCTTTTGGCGCATGGTTCAGCAAGAGACGAGGCAGGAGAATTAGAGAGAAAGGAGGCGTGCTAAGCTTGGGGTGTCCAAGTACCTTTATTGTGTGCCATATGTATTTAAGGGATTTATGGCAGTCAATCGCGGCATCAGATTTTCTATGGGTGGTTGGGACGGCACAAGATGCATTACAGGTGTTACACAGAGCCACTGCATTGAACAATTTGGGGGGTGGGGGGGTCAGAGCTGTGTAGAGAGCTCTCTGTGGCTCCTTAGTAGTAACTGCAGGGTTGCTAGAAGGCACTGGGGGCAGCATCATGAATAGAGATACAAGTATGCAGTACAAGGTGGGAAGGGAGTCTGAAGACTGTAGTTGTAAGAGTTCCATGTTCCTAAACAGTGCTTGTGGGGATGTCATGTCATGTCATCAATGGCTGGGCACAACCAATGCTGCTTGGGCGACTGATATAGTTATTTGCCAAAGTTAAAAACATCCAAACTGAAGTGGACCATGATACAAATCACTACAGATGGGAAGGGTCCATTAAAAAAGGGGTTTCAGCCCAAAAGCTAAACTTTTCACAACGTGGGTATCTGGCCAATAGGTGAACTTCAATGCCGATATTTAGAGCCCACATCTTCCCTCCACTACAGCCATTTAAAAAAAAAAAAAACTATGCAGTATGGACCACATGAGGTGCTCAATGCGACAGTAACATTCAGCTAATCTGAAAACAGGATCTATTGCGTAAATTTTGCATGTATGCACCAGCCAACAATGGATTGTGTCAATGGGATCAAACCAAGTGCACCAAGGACACTGGAATTTGTGATTTTCCCCCATTGCAGTAGATTCAGATTTTTTTTTGTAACTGTTCATTTTGATGCAAATATATGTGGGGGCCCCTGCAGCCCCATGTCCAATAATTATAAGCTCAAACCCGCCAACCTATTTTCGGCAAAAACTGTTTAAAAAACTAAATCTGGTCCGGCAAAACATTCCATTCTCTGATTCGTCACCCCAACTCCCACCACCAGTCAACATACTGCTATAAATAGATCCAGCCTGGGCAATTAATGCGCCACACCTTTAGACACTGCTGTTGGAGGTGGGTGCTTGCAGTTTCCTCGGACACTACACAGAACGGAAACGGCCGGCGCACCAAGTTACTTTTGCAGAGGACCTACAATTCACAGAAAAATGCACACAAATACCTGCAAGAGTCATAAGTTGAAAACATCTATGGTTCATGACCTCAGGGTTTCAACTTTTACAAAGTACCAACTTTTCTTTTTGGCCCATTTGGTCACTTGAGTATTCGTACAGGACAATCTCAAATGGTCAACCAAAATAGCTACAGGTTTGCCAGTTACTGTGTACAATTTCGGCCTTTGGGCAAGGGACTGTAAAAGTGCGAATATTAAAACAAAAATTGCTTGCATCTCCATTGATCAGCTTACGGTTAATGAAGTAAGTAGCTTTCAAGTTGAAGAAAATACCAACATTGAAGGTTAACCAGTTTATATGGGATTTACCATTTTTTGAAGGAATCCTCTTGCCCTATGTCAAGAATGCATTCTGTCACCTTATTCTCCCTTTTGAACCCAGCGAGCTTTCAAAAAAGGTGGTCACGGTTTTAATTATCAATGTGATATCAGGGATCTTGCCAAGCCCCATATAAAAGCATACTGAGTAACAGATTTGACCAAAATTTCGATAATGATTAGGGACTTGCGGGGCTCTTCCACACTGCCAAGTTTCATAAAGATAGGTTAAAAAGACTTCTCCAAGAGTGAGGCCTACTTCATTCACATTCATTTTCCTATAGAGAAACAGGGTACATTTTTGCCAAAGCGCTCAGACCAAACCGCTGAACTGATTTGGTCCAGAACAACTTGGGCACAAAGCTTTGACTCTCGATCCATGCATGGTTTGGGGTTATTCCGTAGTTCTTAAATATTTGACGGAAAAGGGGGTGCCCCCCTTCTCAAAAATGGTTAGATCTCCCATGGTGCAAATGAAAAAGCAGTCAATTTCAGAGTTGAAGGGGTCTAGAGACTGAGTTTGCAACAAAAAGCTTTCAGTAGCCTCGGCTATAGCTGACATCTCAGTGCAAACTAGGTCAAAGAAACAGTGTTTGGAGGGTGGGGGGGGGTAATACGTAGGCGGGAGGAATGTTTATTTCGGCCATTTTCAAATATTCACAGCTATATGCGAGACTATAAAGGACTACGGATAGACATGGGTATGTAGTTCAGTACCCGCAGTTACGTTTTTTTGTTTTAAAGAGGTTTACAGCTATAGTGACGTCAGGGTTGAAAAATCACTGCTCATGGCCGTGATTGCAATCCAGGTCTCCCACCATGTGGTAACCAGGACAAACCCTGCTTAGCTTCAAAGTGAGGAAGGGGCCAGCCTCAGGCCATGTTGCCTGTTAAATGAGCCAAATTTACAGAAACGTGCCAGCCCTTTCCTTGCATTGAAGCCAAGCAGGGTCAGTCCTGGTTACTGCATGGATGATTTTTACAGCAACAGTGAGTTTCCCATCCCTGCAAGTAATTGGGACGAACACTGCTTAGCTTCAAAGCTAGCAAGGGGTTAGGTCCCCAAGGCCCTGTTGCCTAATTGAGCTCAATTTACAAGACCACTTAGAAAAAGCATGGCCTAAGGGGGCTTGGATCTTTCCTCACTTTGAAACTAAGCAGGGTCAATCCCAGTTACTGCACGGATGGGAGACAGTCCAGTCCCAGTTACTGCACGGATGGGAGACAGTCAAGTCCCAAAAGCCATGTGTTTTCTTAGTTTTAAATCTCAGAGCATCAGCATTTTTTTTTCTTTTGTTTTAACTGCTACTGTCAGTCCGTGAAAGACAATTATAGTCTGCCAGTCAAGAGGTGGGGGAGGGGGATAATGACAATTGGACCCTTGGATTGTTTATTTGTATAGCGCCTATAGATACATTTCAAAGCGCTTCAAGGCAAGCGAGAGAACAAGGGAAAATACGACATTCTTACAAGACATTTTGCCTAACATAGTTCAATAAGGATCTATATATTTGAGTGACACTAAGTTTTCTATAAAGCAGAGTATTGTTGAAAGCCAGACATGAGGGTGAGGCAAGAGTTTGTAATCCTGGACCCTGGTGGTTATTCTATCCCGATTGGGGCTGCATTTCAGGGCACAAGTAAAGGACACATGTGGATGGACAGCTTATTTCTTCCAGACGCAACACAGGGTTTTTTGAGCTTGGCAAGCTTGCGCAAGTATTTGACTACAAGGATTTTACTCTGGTTGTCAAGTTCCCAGTGCAGACGCTTACCCACAAGCCCTTTTTCGTATTGGGATTTGGTTTACCAGGGAATAGTTCACAACAGATTTCTGGGTTTAAAAGGTGAGCACCTTTTATACGCTGCCAGCATATTTATTGGAACATTTAGACTTCATGTTATTTTTCTGATTTTCACTAAAGTCCAATGCTATTTTGTATTGCGCACTGGAGATGGTCAAATGAAATGCATTTGTATATTTCACTTTAAGATATATGTTCACTTACTGTGCGTATATTCATGGGCGCCATCTTTTGGCTTTTCGCTATGGGTGCAAGTACCTGGGAATGGTTTATTCTTGAAGCCGGTCATTCACTCCCCCCCTCTCGCCCCCCAACCCCCCGTTTCCGTGCCGCTTAAATGTGGCTAGTGTCATTTGATGCATCACAAGTCACCAAAAGACATGCCATAAAAGGGGCTTGGAGCATGCTGCTTAACCAAAGTGTGTGGTCCATGGCAAATGATTTAATCCCACTGCACATTGCCTAAAAACATTGAGTTCTCAAAGCCTGCAATATTTTATACACAATACCACTGCCAAACAGGACAAAATCAGTTTGTGATGAATGTCTGATCAATAGGTTGCAAGTGTTTTAAAATCGAGTGGCCGTGCCACCGGCCATGGCTAGTGATCTAGAAGCCTTCTTAACTATATGAAGCTAAACCCATGACCAGCCTATGCTCACAATGACCAAATCACCAATTACATGTTGTATGAACACAGGTAACAAATCACATCACTGGTGACAACACTAATTACAATGAATAACGGATTACACCAATAATGGAATTAAATCATTTATAAGTTAGCTAGGAACAAGCTACTTACCTGTAACTATTGTTCTCCATCATGGGTCTGGCATGGATTCACATGCTCATGAATTTTCCCCCCCCGTCACGCCGGGAATCCTCAGTGAAAGAAAAAAACAGTTTCAACTTTCACACTGTCTTTCTCCTATAAACCAATCACTGAGCTCTGGGTCATATTGCCCCCAGCCAATGACTGCCCTCTCCTTAAGCCCCCCTGGCAGCCATCTACAGATTTGGTAGCACGTTAAGTGGCAGTACGACCAAGAAGAGCCACAGAAGGGACAGCAGGAGGGTTCGTATTTGAATCCATGCCAGACGCATGCTGGAGAATAAATTGTTCTTTCTCCAGCGTGGGGTTTGGCATTGATTCACATGCTCATGAAGAATACATAGCAGTACAACATACACAACCCCTGTAGGTGACAAAGCTCAACAGAAGTAAATACTCTTACATCCGGAACAGGCTCACCTTCAAGCAAACAGGTTGCGCAGCACTGCTTGGACGACACCGGGACGCCTCACTGGAATCTGTCCCAGTAGAACCTGGTGATGGTGTGCGTGGACTTCCACGCAACCACCCTGCAGACGACCAGCAGGTGCACACCAGACGGGAACGCCATCATAGCAGCGATCGCTCTAGTAGAACGGCTCTCGGACAGCAGTCGGTTTGCAAACCGGTGAGTGGGTGATGCAGCCGCAGAACCACCGGGAGATGGAAGGCTTAGACAAGACCTTCCCATTGTTCACATGACTTAAGTTCACGAATAGTGAAGTATCCCGGAAACTTTGTGCGTGCCACATCCAGCGAAAGTCCTTTCAGCCGGCGACTAAGGTTTTGGAAAAAAATCACGCAACACCAAAGGCTCGTTGAGGTGGAATTCCGACGGGACCTTTGGCATGAAGGAGGGGTGCGTCCACAGCACCACCCTAGTGTCCTGAAAAGTCAGACAAGGCCGATTGCAGGAAAGGGCCTGGATCTCACCTACACCGCTGGCAGAGGTAATGGCCACGAGAAAAGCGGTTTTCCACGAAAGGAACGAGAGGGGCCTGATGCATAGGCTTGAAGGGAGACCCCATGAACCTTGTCAGCACCACGTTGAGTTCCCACACCAAGGCAGGGGAATTTACCGGTAGGAACCATCGAAACAGTCCTCTGAGGAACTGTTCGACTAGACATTGGGACCAAAGAGAAGCCTGTACCAGAGACCTGGTGTAGCGGGGAGATAGCCACCAGAAGCACCTTGGAGGCGTGCGCCAGCCTTGGCCAAGGACAACGAGTACGGAAGAATCTGCAGGGCCATGACCCCCGGAGGATTGATCTTCTGCGTCCAGCACCATGTCACGAAAAGTTTTCACTTGTGCCCGTAGCACTTCAGAGTCGACGAAGCTCTGGCAAGGACCTCCATTCAGTCTGCCGGCGCTGAAAGAAACAAGCCCTCAGGATCAGCGCTCCTGGGTCATGGTGTAGGATAGCACCTCCCGAAACCGCCTGGGTGACGCGGACATGCTACGAAGATCCGGGTACCAAATCAGCCTTGTCCACGCCAGGGTGACGAGGAACAGCCTGCATCAGCACCCTTTGAGATTCGCAGCAGGAGAGGCAACGTGTACACGAACAGGCCCTTCCGCAGGAAGGAAAATGTGTTCACACTCCCCTCCACCCCCCACCCCCCAAATGATCCTCGGTTGGTGGAAAATGTTGGTGAATCTGACATTTGGCATTTGTCCCCAACAGATCGATCTGGGTTCTGCCCCACTTGAGGAACAGGCTGTCCATTTGACCCTGTCGAAGTTCCCACCGAGGCAAGAGTGCAGCTCCCTGCTGAGTGAGTCTGCGATGGGGTTTTTGACTCCCGGCAGGTGAATAAGGAGGATCATCTTCTGGGCGATGGCCCAGTGCCACAAAACCTGCGCCTCTGCAGAGCACTGGGGATCTGGTTCCCCTCCGCTTCCTGATTAGAATATTGCGTTATTGTCCGTGAAGACCCTCACCACCTTGCCCCCGAGGGTCAGAAGGAACGACTTGAGGGCCCAGAATAATGCCCGCAGCTCCAGGACATTGATGTGGAGATCCCTCTCCGGTAGCCACATGCCCCTGGTGTGGATATGTCCGGTGTGGGCTCCCCAGCCCTCCAAGGAAGCGCCGGTGGTGACCGCTTACATGCCCCCGGGAATGTTGGAGCGCATACCCCACCACCTTATTGTTCAACGCAACTCCGCACTGAGAACAACCTTGTCTGTGAAGCTTCCGGACACCTGGACCCACTAAGCGTCCAGGAATTCCTGAAGGGGGTCGCATCCGCAACCTGCAGAGTCAGATCAGGTAAATGCACGACAACATGCCAAGCAGCGACTTGATGGTCCGTACCGTGGCAGTCTTCAGTGCCAACAGCCGTTGCACCTTGCCCAGCATGACCGCTATCCTTTTCTCTGAGGCGGTTGCCAGCAACAGCACGTTCTGCGATGGCATCAAGCATGACTGGATAGTTCACAGAGAACCCCCGATCAGTCAGCAGATGGCCCTCTACGTGTGTTTAATGGCAACTTCCCTTGACACGGCACGGATGAGTCAGTCTAGGTACGGTACACTTATACTTTGCAGATGCAGATGGGCCACCACTGGTGCCAGGCACTTCGTGAACACCCTGGGTGCCGACTTCAGCCCGAAGGGAAGGGCCTTGAATTGGTAGTGCTTTCCTTGTGCACCATAGTGCGCAGGAATTTCCAATGCTTTTCATGAATGAAAGCGTGCAAGTATGCGTCCTCCAGATTCAGTAACGTCAGGATGTCTCCTTCCTCCAGTTGGCAGAGCATGCTGCAGCGTGACCATCCTGAATTTTTGGGACTTGATGTACTTGTTGATACGCCGCAGGTCGAGAATGGGCCTCCAAGCCCCGGTTTTCTGCTTCACCAAGAAGTATTTGGAGTAGACTCCCGAGCCCCAGTCTCGCTTTTGAAGCAACCCTACCGCCCCTTTGCTCATCAGGGCCCGTACTTCTTGCAGGAGCTGAGGTATGTGCTGCTCCTGCCGGGCCACCGGTGGTATCCTCGAACACTGCTGGAATTCTAGAGTGTCCATGGGCGAGTGCGTCCATCACCCATCAGTCGGTGGCGATCCTTTCCCACTCGCCGACTAAGCCCGCAGCCGGCCTCCCGACATCCTGGCTGGTTCAATCTTGCGGTGGATGAGGCAGCGTAGGGTGCAGTTCCCCCTTTTGCCGGTGGGAGGCCCAGTGCCGGGGGTGCCGTTGGCACCCTCTTCTGGATCTCTGACAAGCGTGTGGAGAGTTGAAAGGATGTCCAGCTATACGTCCCTGGGAGGTGTTTGGGGGTGGGCGCTAAGCCTTGCTGGGCCAAGAGCACACGTAGTCTGCATTACCACTGTCGTCCCCTTCGGCAGTTCCACCATTGTCGTACTCAGTGTTTCTGCCGTAATCGTTGCCCACGGCCTCAGGACCATGTGAACGGACATCGGGTCCGCTTCGGAGAAATATCTGTGCCCTGGAGTGCAGTATCAGCCTCCACTCCCCCAGCCACCTTTTTGCGTCCTGAGGGAGTTGGTTTCAGCCTCTTGCCTCGGGGGTCCCCTGGACTGGCTCAGCCCCCTTTTGCCTTCGAGAGGGCAGCCGCCACCAGCTCGATAGTCGACGACTTTGCCTGGACCTTCAGGGGCAGGTCGGACACCTTACCCTGCGCCTTGGTCTTCTATGGCTTCTCCCACAGCTTCCCTGGGTTAGCCCAATTTCCTCTTCGAGGAGGAGATGGAGGCAACGGTAAACATGAGCGTGCCCTGCTCGCCACGGGACACGCTTGTACGGCGACCCCGACGAAACAGACCTGCGGTGCTTGGCCACGTCTTGGGGCCCCCACAGCTGGGGTGCCCTCAAACCAACCTGAACGGGGTAGAGGCCTTGGCGTTGAGCCACGCCATCAACCTACTGCAACGATCCTTGATGGTGCGCTTGGAGAAACCAAGGGAGATTTCACAATCCGCTTCCCTGTAGTCCAGATGGAATTGGATTTATATAGCGCCTTTACACTGTGTTTCAAAGCGCTTCAAGGCAGGAAGGGAACAAGGGAGAATACAGTGACATTCTTACAAGTCCTTGATACATTCAGAATGCGACTATCGGAATCAGCCTGGTGAAATTTCAGTTAGTGCAAGAGCTTTTGACAATAGGGAAGGAAGGGGGTGGGAAGGAGAATGAGACAAACAAGCGGCTGCATTACTATGCCTGACGACAATTGAGGCAGTACCTGTGGGGGCGGGGGGTACTCATGGGGGGGGTTGGAGTAAAGGGAGAAGAACGAAACAAGCAACTATCATACTAGGCCCAACAACAATTCAGATAGTGCTGGAGAGGGAGAAAACAAATGCAGGAAAGGGAAGGGGGGGGGGGACAAACAAGCTGCTTCCAAACAGGTCAGGCGACATTAGTGATAGAGTAAGAACTATTGACAATAAGGAGGAGGATGGGAAGGAGAATGAGAGACAAGCGGCTACATTACTATGCCTGACAATTGAGGTAGCGCCGGAATTTAATAGGTTGGGGGGGGGGGGGGGGGGATTTGTAGAGAAGGAGAAAAGCAAAACAAGCGAATATCATACTAGGCCGGACGACATTTGAAATAGTGCTGAAGGGGGGTGGGAAGAACAGATACCATCATACTAGGTCTGGGACAATTCTGATAAAGTGCATAGAAAAAGTAAGGGAGGGAGAGGAGGAAGGAGCTGGGAATTGAACATTGAAAAAGAGCGGAGAAGCAGAGGGGAGAGCGAATACAGTTGCAGGGGTCAGTAAAATCCATAATGTTGCAGGGAAAAGAAAACGTGAGCAAGGATTCAAGATGACGATGGACACAGCATGGTTCAGGGTCACCCAGAGTACGAGATCCAGAGGAGGTGCAGCATGAGAGTTGAGAAGGTGAAGCAACAAAAGTCAGTGTCCACAAAGCAAATCCAAGCGAAGGCAACAGGTTGGTGATGGTGAAACCATAGCGAAAGACGACAACACCCACAGTGGTTATGTAAAAGGGGGGTGGGTGGAAGAAGGGAAGGGGAAGGCATGAAAGAAGAGATCAGACCAGGGAGGGCGTGGGGGTTGCAAACGGACATCATGGGGGGACCGGGGAGGGCGTGGGGGCAAACGGACATCACGGGGGGGGGTGGGGGGACCAGGGACGGCGTGGGGCGACAGGCACTGGGAGTGTTGTCCTTCACAAACACGTGCCTCAATCCGCAGCTGGAGCAGAGCTTGAAGAGGGAACCTCCGTCCTCCTTTTCCTCCGCCATGGTCCAGAGTGCAGCGTAGGCCCGATGGCCTTCTGGAATCTTCGATAAAAGTAGACTATTCTTGCCCCGGAGGGGCGTTGACGCTGTATGGGAGGATAGGTCCTTGAGACCCCCCCCTCCCCAACATGCCTCATTTAAGTGAGGTTTGTGGCTCGTCAGGGCCTCCCCTGTTACCGGTGCCCAGGTAACAGGATGGCTGCTGATCGACACAAGGCCAATTGAGTTGTACTGTAACAGACCAGGGACACCATTTTGGGAGCGTCAGGACTCCCATTTTAGATAATGGCGACCTGAACCCAAACGAGACAGCCGGCCTGCAAATGCTGCAGCTTGGCCCCACTCAATGCGCACAGGGAGCCACGCCCTCACCCGGCGCCCCCATTCCATGGTAGATCCGCTGTCACGAGCAACCAGACACGAACAAGTATCAGAACAAACACCATCATTTACCTTCCGCAGTACATCACTGTCCCCGAAGTGACCTGACCTAGCGGTTCAAGCCTGGAAAATAAACGCCATCTCATTTGAACAGGCCTCGACCCAGCATCCAAACCCTAACATTTAAGATATATGGTGTCAATACCCCTTTGTATGAACCCCTGTCGATGCTCCCCAAATGAAGTGTTAATCACACACCAAAGCCTAATTATTCAGAGGGTTTCTATGTTAATTACAAACACCAGTGTTGGGAAAGGGATAACAGTTCATAAGTATTGGTAGTAATAACAACCTCAGCCCATTTAAGATACCATGTGCCTAGAAGACTCAATGAAAGGGCCCGATACAGCCCACCTAGTGCGAACGAACCAATGCTGCTAAATACAAAGGAAGGTGGAAAAAGCATTACCAAGAATGTGTGTGTCGTACAGTGGGACACGTTTAAATGCACAAACAAGAATGTGAATGTACCATCACCTCTGAACGTATTGCTTCTATGCTCCTGAGTGCACCACCAAACCGAATGCTACCTCATGTGTTATCCAACTGCTATCATGTGCGATTGCTAAAATGTAGTCATCCGATGTTCAGTGATGTATGAAACACTGCCAAACTTTCCTAGTCGTATATGAAATAGTACATGAATGTATAGACATTAGAAATGTGTAATTACTGTAATATTACTAACTTTATTAACCGTCTCGTTCTGCATAATGTGCAGCCCAGGCACAGAGAATTGCGCTCACACACACAGCCATCTCCCCCTCCTCCCGCCAAGGTCCGCCAGGACTAGCTGGTGCGCGGGCAGCACAGCCTCACCTCCCCTCCCCTCATTCCGTTGGACCCGCTTCAAGTATTCACCTCCCCCCATATCAGAGGCCGCCATGGTCGGCCAAATGAAGTATTTACAACCTGGTCCTAAAGCCCACCGCCTCAAGGGGCCAAAGGTGCACCTTCACTGATCCAGTAGTACTCCGGCTCACCCCAGGTTAAGGGCCTTTGAGAATAGACATTCAACCCTGTACTAACATATAAAGTAATTCTTCACTACATCTAACAAGATTATGACACCCGATCAACAGGTCAGAAGTAACAGTATTGGTAAAGCTTCACGTTGCACTTTGCATGTGTTTCTCCAGTATCCTATTAGTGTCACATATTTCAGGATTTACAGGACAACTGGAATCGTCTAAACGGATGAGTGTGCGTGTGTGGCCACAAGGGCAGTATGCTAGGGCAACCATCCATCAATGCTGACCGTGCCTGGCCTGGCCGCCCCACCCCGACGAGCCCAGCAGACCCATCCACCCAACGTTGGCACCACGCTCATGTCCACCAATCCTGGAGCTACTCATCACTGCTGCGCCTATAGTTAGTCGACGCCACCCAATCCCCAAGACCATGTGCCTCCTATAGTGTGTAGGACTTGTGACGTCGTTTTGTAATAAATAAGACTCTTTGCTACTGTCAGACAGAGCGCTCTCGGAGCTTGCAGAGTCCTTTGCATGCCCTATTTGACTAGATAAAAAAAAAACCTTTGTCTCATTCCCTCCCGGGGTATGTCCTTTACTGGCTCTCATTATGGGGAGGGTAATGCCTTTTGGGGACGCTTGCTTTCAGTGGTGACCCCGACGTGATTACATTTATTTTTTTCATCGTCCCCTGGCACGAGAAATTCTGGGCGGCAGTGGAGACGCACTGTGCGCCAGCTCAAGAGAGCTGCCCGCCTACGGCAACTGATATGCTTAGACGTGCGCACGGAATAGGACAAAGGGTACGGGGTCCAGTTCCAAAAAACCCCTTTTAGTACCGGTCGCCAGAGCAGGGGGGCTGGCCATCGAGTGTGAGGCAGCGCCGCTTGGACGGACCAAGTCCGGGGAATCTCAAATCAAGACGGGCACGCGAGTATTAATTGTGAGTGATTATAAACGGAGAAGGGAGCCAGATTGCACAAGGTCATTTAAGGGGTACTTTCAACTATTAATGCTACTTGTATTTACAATACTTTCTCTGCATATGGCCATTAGACAAAAAAAGGTGAAATAAGATAAAGACGGGAACCTAGCTCTGCAAGGGGGTAGAAGGCGGTGCCGCATAGTGCTATCTCAACTAGTACTGGGAATAAGTGAACAGTGGAGAATAAAATAAAGGTGTCTGAGAATTGGGAGACACGGTGTATACGTTAGAAACTGCCATTTTCTTTTTTCTACTTCAGTAGGGGTACCTTGGTGGTGAACAAACGATAATTTTTTTAAGATTTGGGGCAAGTGATCTAGGGTAAGGGGACCTTATCAGGGAGAGAAGTACAGGGTAAAGAAAAATGGGAGGGGTAAATGTTGTGTTGTATGTTAAACGTCTGTCCCATGCTGCATATGCTAAGTGAACAATGTTTCAGTTAGTTATAAAAAGATGTTGAATTGATGAAATTGCGTAACTGTGTGGTATGGTCATTGTAAGTGCAACCCGGTAAAATTTGAAGGTATTAATATTGTGAGCAAGTACTATTTGTATATGTCCAAGAATTGTTTAAGATAAGAGTCACACACACACACACACACACACACACACACACCTATAAGCCACAGTGTTAGACACAAAATAGTACAGAAAAGTAAACAGTATAATATGGGGGCGGAGACCCCCCTGGCCCACATTTGTAAAAATCTACCTGGTTATGCAGAACGCATAAAGAAATATCACGATCAGTGGGTAAGTGAGAAGGACTACCCCAAGTATGGCCAGAAGGGGGCTCGTTTGATAAGTGTCCTAGATATGGTAGCCACATGTATATTCATGAAATAAAGGAAAACAGTTTCATAATGGAAGAGAAATATTAAGACTTATGGAGCTTATTCGAGGAAGTGCCCCCACTCAAAAGGAAAGTCAGTACCTAACCTGCCCTCCACCGTTGACACTCCCCTAAATCGCGCATGAAATTGGAAAGGACGACACAGGGAAAGAAGGATCAATAGAGGCAACACGATTGTACCCCCTCCTAAACAAACCAGTGCTGGCAGAAGGTTATAGTGACCCCACATATGTGCCCACTGCAGCCCCCGCAGCCACCCCACGACCAACTGCACCGTCACCATTTGAGTGTCCCAGACAGCGTGGGCAGGTAAGCACCCCCGCAATAGATAGAGAAGTTAACAGAGGACCTAGATTCTAGGCTCTCTATGGCAGGAGGGGGTTATCTAGAATAAGAAATATATGTGAGCAGAGCAGAACAAGTGTTGCTACAACTGAACACACCTAGAGCACAGGCACTTGACAGGTAATCTGAATAAGGATGGAAGAAAGGGGAAATACTGTTCCGGATTCAGGACGAGCCAACTCGAATAATAGAACTGGGGCCACAGGAGATTGAACATACAGGTTAACAAGAGGGAATGGCTACCGGGGGAATGGAAGAACTGTGGTGCGATATTGAGGATGAAGAAAAGTAAAATGGGAGGTTGGGTGTGGCAAAGGGAGGAAGATCAGGTAGAGGAAACACCTCTGGGACAGACAATGGAAGAGGAATGGACAGGAAGGCTAAGGAATAGAATGGGAAGAATGGCAACGTTAGGAAAGAGTTGAAGGGGAGTACTGGCAGAACGACAGAGCAGATTACAACTCCCATTGATACCCTGGGCCCAGATGGATAAAGCCAATTTGTTAATATCATTGCCCCCGCTATCGGGGGGAGGGGCAAGAAAGTGGATATATGCATTTTAAAATCATACTGCAGGAGTGCCATTGGCCGTAGGAGCTGTCAAAAGTCTGCTAGTATCGGTAGTAGGGGGATCAGGCAGATAGTGTGGGCAAAAGCTGGCTTCCCGGGAGCAATGTTGGATTGTGATCGCCATGATGGAGCATCCTTTAACACAGTGCGCGCAAGGGAGGCACTAAGGGAAACCTTTCCAGACACGCCAGATTTACAGTAAATAATGCAGTGCACAATGAATGATGGGGAGGATGCTATGGATTTCATTTTTCGAGTGCAGGAGATGTGGAGAGCCAAAACAGGCACGCCCTGGTATCAGTCAACATACCCATTTTACTTTATAAAAGAGAGGGCTCCCAAAAGAGGTACAGAAAGCACTCGACAAAATTGCAGGGATCAAAGCAAAAGGGTGGCCAGAAATACAAAGCATAATAGTGCACCACTGCAAAAGAATAAAAGAAAAGGAAATTGCCCAAAAAAGGTTGGCTGATGAGGCCAAGTTAGTACAAACGAAGCTGGTGAAGGTCGCTGCAGCTGTAGCAGCACTCTCCCAAGAGAGGGAGGGGGAAGAGGAGGAGGGGCCGGTAGCGATACAAGGGAGGATGGCAGCAAATTGGGCAGGCAACGTGCAGCAACAGTGGAATGGACAGATGCAATACCGAGGTCCGCAGTGGCAAGTGGCACCTCGTCCCCCGCGGAGGACGAGGTGGGTACAGGGGCCGCAGGGGGGGGTAGTCAAGGATACAGGGGGGAAATTGTGGGTATGGAGGACAAGGTCCTGGGGGGGGGGGGGAGAACGGGACACAAGGGAACTGTTGGATTGTGGGAGGTGGGGACATCTCACAAGAATGCAGAAGCAGACCAAATAATGTGTATCAAGACGATCAACCATGTGGTCATCCTCACCCGGGGAGCCCCTATGGATTACCCATGGGAGGGGCACAAGGGCAGCCAGAGCAGGGGTATGTAGAGCAGGAAGAGAACCTCCTCACAATGTACAACAGCATCCACAAAGCCGCGATCATATGCAATACACACAAGGTATGCGGGGGGGGGGGGGGGGGGGGGGGGAGAACATGAGACATCCAGCATAGGACAGCCCACAGTGAACACTTGCGTGTCCTGTTCTATCTACGACCTACAATGCAGCAGAGGAACCAATGATTGGGGGGGCAGATAGGGAATAAACAGTTCATATTTATGGTGGACTCGGGAGCTGAAAAATCATGTTTACGTTAAGGCCGGTTTCCGCTATCTAATCGTAAATTGGAGACGCAGGGGTTCTCTGGGGCGGTTGTCGAAGTTCCCTACACAGAAGATTTGGATGTCACCGTGGGGGGTAAAACAGTGAGGGCACCCCTACTGTATTACAAACAGTCCCCAATTAACGTGCTTGGAAGGGACCTTCTCAGTCAGCTTAATATTACTATCTCCTTCACAGAGAGGGATAGTTTGTACAACCCCAGGGATCTGTCCCATGCACGTAATGCTGGCGGTTCATGCGCGAGCAACAGCACCAGAAGTGCGCAGCATACCGGTAGATCCCGATGTGTTTATTCAAGGACTGAAAACATTGGCACAGGTAGTCCCCCGAGCTGAAAAAGCTAGAATGCCGGGTACCGGCACAGTTCATCTTCCGACCAATAGCACGTCCAGAGATTGTGCCAGGGACAGTGTTGGCATTAGATTTGCATGCAGTTCAAATCTCAGCTAAAAGAATACCCGTAATTGCAATGGATATACACGGCTGTGAGTGGCGCATTGTTGTGCATCAATGCCGACATTGCATTGCGAGACCCGTCAGATGAAGATCTTGTCAGATTCAGAAAGTGACGGTGAGATAATGGAGATAGCAATACCCTGTGACATGATACAAGAGAAGCAGGTGCCAGTACAGCTGATGGTAGCGGTGGGGGCACCGCCTCCCTTCTTTGATTATGATATGAAATTAGTGCTTAGTAATTTGTGGACCACAGGCCCCCTATGACGTGGGATTATTGCATGGTGTGACACCAGTCAGAACAAACTCAAACCTGGAGCTATTTTGCCAAGGGTAAAACAGTACCCCCTGTCCCGAGAAGCAGAAGAAGGTATAAAAGACAACAAGTGCATTACTGGCCCAAGGAATAATAGTACCTTCAAATTCGCCATGTAACACTTGCATTTACCCAATCAAAAAGGCAAAAGGTGGGGCCCACTTATCCAAAAAGAGTTCCCTTTGGTCCCTAATCCAGCATCTATACTGTGCAGCATCCCCAAGAATGTAGTGGATTTGAAGAATGCCTTCTTCTCCATCCCATTGGCAAAGGAGTGCAGGTATCTAACAGCGTTTACACTGGGAGGAAAGAGATACAAACATTACAGGTTACCCCAGGGGTACTGCGAGAGCCCCAGCTCTAAGACCACACAGGCTCCATTTGACAAAAATAGGCACTTACGAAAAAGCACGAAAAACGTAGAAAAGCTCAGAGCAAAACACGAGGACTCCCAACACTTGAACATGCAGCGAAAGTCTGAAGATGGCTGCCAGAGGAGAAGCTTAGGGACAGGGCAGATTCACCCAGAGCTCAGTGATATAGGAGAAAGACCGTTTTTTAGTGAAAGTGAAACTTTTTTACCGAGGATTCCCAGCTTGACAATGGAATTCATGCATGTGAATCCATGCCAGACCCCATGTTGGAGAACACAAATGCCCTATGTAAACAAGGTCACTCGTGGATCTTCTGAATATCTTAGATACATTAAAAAAAAGTTGTAATGAAAATAGCAGCAAACACTTACCGTTCCTCAAATTTCACTTTGGCTTCACGTCTGGCTTTGCGTTTTAGAGCTGGGTCCCTGAAAACATCCTTGTTGACTACAGTTTTGTCAAGGGGAATATCGACAGAGTACCTGAAAATATTAATTAGAAACAATCAAAATCACACAAAGCAAAATAACAAATTGGAGGAATTCAATCGTCACAGTATTTTAAACTGTTCCATGCCAACAAGGGACCAATTTAAAACTCCCATTCCAAATCATAATTTGCCCACCCCTTTCTGGTTTTTAAGATTCATGTAAATCTGCAGACCTGAATATTTTGATCACCTACCATCTCCAATATTCATGTCACTCAAAGGAAGTTATTCTTGACCCCCCACTTATCAAGCCTGCCCTACAGGCACTGGTTAGTTCATACCCTGCACAACCTCACGTTTTCTAGACAGTTGCCACTTAGCAACACCAATGGCACTACGGCAGTTGTGCACCAGGCTTCACCTCATCCTTGCAACCTCACACATCCTCCCTCACCTTGTTCAATGAGGCCCCACTTATCTTTATCCCCATGCGGTTCCTTCCCCAGACTACACAATCACAAAAGGCACTCTGGTCATCTCACCAAAACGTATTCCCTGCTACATCAGAACCTCTAGCGAAACAGTATCTTGAGCTGTAGAATTCCCATGTCGTCAAATAGACTTCCTTACTGACAACCACTTTAACAACCACCACCACCACGTCACAACCAAAACCAATTATCACCCCTCAGAAGAAGCCGCACTTGATGCCCCTTATTTATAACAAACAACCTTTTAACGGTTTGTGGCATGCAAGGCCATTCACAGAGTCCCCCTTTGATACCCTAGACCATCTCCATCAACTTGATCTGTACTCCCAATTGACCACCCTCCACAACCAGCGTACTTGCGTCCATGGTAATTCCCTTTACCCAGTCTTCCAATCATACTACCACAACCTTCCACTGAGCCCCTTCCAACAAGAGTATTGCTGCACTTAAATGGTTTGATCGATACATTAATGGACTGCTACGCCTCTAGAATTATTGTACCTGCCAAAGCATGCAGAATTTGGTATCCTAAGTTGGTCGCCTCCACACCAGGATAGTTTTCCTGAGGAGTCTCAGGTTGCGCTCTGTGAAGGGCACATGGTGTTATCTGTAGACAAGAGTATTGTGAAACAAAGCTGGTTTCGGACCTGGTTGAACTTTTCGCCTCAGGGGCATGTGGATCATAGTTGACCAGCGTTGTATATGCAAGCCAGTAGGTGGACGGTTGGGCTGTTTTAGCACTGTATTGCGCCAGTTGGCTACCCCTCCTTCAGACAATTGTGTGGTTGGTTACATGCAGAGGTCTGGGAAATGGATGCAGGTAATATTTTAATATCATGGAGTATCTTACCCGATGATGACCGGGTGCATCGAACTACAATACACCACAGTGTGCTTTTACTATAAGGAAGTCTAAGTGTGGAATGTGAAATGGTAGGGTAGTTTAAATCTGGGCATTTAAGGATACTTCAGGTGAAACACAAGAGGACACTATATACAGAAATGTAATGTGCTTTTTAGCACTGCCTATGTGAACACAGTAGAACCTAGAAAAAAATCTGCATTCCCACACAGTGTCAATGCAAGACAAATAGGTGTGGACAAGACTGGGAATGTGGTAATGTGCTCTGAAAGGGCCACACAGTTAAAACTAATTGTAGCAACGCAATGTGCCATCTAGTACAGTGTAATGAGTCACCCAGACATGAAACCCCACAGCCCACCCGGATATGTAGCAGGGCAAAATAAACACATTGCAATGTGCTTTGTAATGAAGTAGATTAGTTAAGTGCAACTTTACAATGTGGTATGCTCTTTGGGGATTAAGTATTTAAAGTTTCTAAAGCTTTAGTTGGGTATACCAAGGGGAGCTTACATGAGCATAGAAATGTGGTGATGAACCTTCACCGGGGCATCCAGATATAAAGCACCAAGTATATGAAATAAGTCATTTTAGGGATGACTAGGTAAGTACAATGCAATTCACTTTCAAAGAAATACCCAAATATGAAGCTGTAGTGTAAACAACCTTCAATTAAATGTGTGGTCTTAGTAATACCTAGAACAAGGCAATGCCCTTTCCCTGTGGCTCCTATTTAAGAGCATTTTGTATGGAAGTAAGCATTGCGCTTAATTTTAGGGAATACCTGGGGAGTACAGTGCAATGCCCGTTCACTGGGACACCTAGATATGGAACAAAAAGGCATACAAGTGTAAAAAACGAAATATGCCATCCCAGAGATGCACAGATACGAGCCAAATAAAATAGACCAAGTCATGAAACATCCCTGGAACACCCAATGTGGAACACAACTGGACACAACAGATGCTATGCAGGGATGATTATATACCAAGATGGTAATCTCAATCCTAAAAGGATTCTTCTAAACCTCCAAGACTAATCCAGCGCATGTGAGAAACCAGTCGGCAACATCCTAGCTACCAACTATCTCCACTCCCCTAAGGACTTGGCCGCAACCAAACCAAAGGATAGCGCACGCCCACACACCCCCCTACCTGACACCTCAATGCACTAAACAGCGCCGAGAACCACGATCAAGAACGTGGATATACTCAAAACCCTTGCTAAAACCGCAGTACTGCACAAGTGCATTTAGTCTCAGAACGGATTGGTCAACTAAGGCAGATCTTTTGCATGTTTGTCTGCTCGAAATGTGCAATTTTAAAAAAAGATTCCCCATCTTCTTAAATGCTGCTCAAAAGTTGAAAAATAGACCCATCTGGCGATTAGTCGGAACAAATCAATGCCAATTTCTGACAAAACTAAATGACGACTACCATTACAAACAGCCGACAGCACCAGTGGAGAAAAGCAACATGTATAAAGTCGTTTTTGCAATCTAAATCCACCATAAAACATTATAAAGAACTACTCTTTTCAGGATGTAAATCAATTATACATGCCACGAAATTGACCATTTTCTGCTTCAATGTTTCCTTCTTGTAACAAAAGTTTGGATAGCAATGCCATGTGGATGAACTGGGTTGAAATCATACTTTCATACATACTGCCCATCAGCATGTAGGGATCTCCATCGCACCAAGTTTTCTAGCAATTTTTACAAGATCATTCGGAAATGTCAAGGCCCAAGAATGTCTATGTATTGCCCGTTCCCTTCTCACCTTGAAGCACTTCACCTGTGTATAAGCGCTCCATAAAGAATTACAATTATACCACCCACAACTGAAGGGGTCTCATAACACTGTACTGCATGCTAAAATCGACACTTGGCTGAACCTACAGATCACCGTGAAATCATTCACATGAAAAGATCTGACCCAAAGAAGCTTTCCATTGCGCCATGCTTTCCTCAAAAAAGTCATGCTGCCAACTTCAGTTAACTAAAGAAAACAAAAGACTATAGCAAAAATTACGTGGGAACAGAAAGGTGCATATACCCACCAGTTGGATATACTCGACAAACAATAACCCCAGCCCTGCAGATAAGGGGTGCATTGGCCACCTTTTACTCCCCAAAAGTAGGCAAAACTATAAATAGGGAGTAAAAAATACTCCCAAGAATTTGAAACCGACATGTAGGAGGACCAGGAGCCCCCCCTGCTTGTACCCACACAGCTCAATGGATAAGTTTGGACCAGTAGTGCATGTAGTACTGCAGGAAGACACTAATATTAATACTGCCTTATCGGAAGAAGTTAACATGTTTCTTTTAATGTGCTTGAATAACTAGGTGCAAAGAAATACTACTGCAAAAACAGTTTTCTCACTTCTAAAATACTCGAATTGGACTTACATTTTACCCACTGAAAATCCCTTTACTCAACTTTAAAGAAGCCACTATTAGATTACATACGCGCATTACAACAGGAACAAACACTGCGCTGGTGATCGTATGGCACAGCATTTCCAGTTGTCATGCCAACCACAAAGACTGCTTCTTGGCACTCCTTTTGTAGGAATTGTTTTGGCGCTATTTAGTGGCTTCCACCACCAAAACGTGTCAAAACCAAAAATAGGGACACGTCAAAATCTTAACAGGAGCACTGAATAACCCCCCTCCCCAACCCCCCAAAAAGCCTACTACGCACAGCATAAATTCCATACAACGTGCCAGCAAAAAGGGGGTGGGGAGAGACTTCCATTTAATCATGATTAGGAACACAATAACAGACTGAGAATTACACCATTCTACACAAAATGTAGTACTGAGAGAGTCCATACTAGCAAGCAATCCAGCAGTATCACCAGAAGATTGTAGCTGCTCAGAGAAACAAGAGTTACTCAAAACGTATCAATAGAACGTAGAAAGTACATACAAAGCATTTACTGTACCAACACGATCCCATGAAACCATTCATATGAGAAAAAAGAAACGTATACTCTCACACTTGTTAAACGTATCCACCTTGACTGGTGAGGCATACAACAGTCTACTAGAGAAAGAAAAGGGGAAAAAACACCATTCTCCCCTGAAAGGAATTTGGACATGGGATGGGGGCGGAATGTGTTATGCTGAAGATCAAGGTACCTACAAACCAACCCCAAAATGAACTTGTAAAAAATCTAATAAATCTAACCTGTGGCACAACCTCAGGGTACTGTACAAGCCCCCCACCCTCGATCTACAAATGTGTTGCTCTCAAATAACCAAACCACTGCAGTTGACACAGGAATAGCTACGTTTACTAAACACAACCCAACTTATATGGTTATCTGCGGCTCTGAAACAAAACTAAAAGCAGAATCGGAAAACTCAGGCATCTCACTTGTGTGAAACAGCTTCTTTCAACCATGGGACACATTTCAAGTTGCAAGCTAATAGCCAGTCACATGCCACCTCAACACCACACATACGCAGTACTCCATTTCTGACACGCCAGGAATCATCACCAGCCATGTTCTGTTACTTTGCATTTATATAGAGTCTTATGTACCATTGGTGTGATCTCAAGGCGCTGGTAGGTTGAACGCCCTTTGGAACCGTATTTCAAGTCAGAGAGAGTCAAGGTGCGTGTGTACACCGGATGTGTGCAGCATGGGTGGCACTCGTACGATAGCTGCTTCTTAGCGGTAGGTGTGGTGGCTGGGAGATCAGGAGTACGTGTTTGTTCTGGCAGGGTGATAGCACACTGATTCTGGCTGCTTGAGACTGAGGAGAACGCCTAGGCTGGCAGGTGTGCAACCACCTGTGTTTAGTTAGGATGATGGTGAGTAAGTGGCAGGTGTTGGTATGAGAACAGCTATACCGAATGTGTCATAGTATTGCTGTGTTCTAGTTGAGTGGTGGTGAATAGAAGAGTAAGCGTGGTGATGTGATAAGGTTGTTTTCAGTAGGTGCTTGAGATCAAGAGCCTTCATGCTCCATGCATTCCATGCACTCCAACCATTCCATCCATCGCATGTACTCCCTCATTTTCATGCACTCCATCTGTTCAGTTCGTTCGATTCATTCCATTCGCTCCCACGCACCCCATCCGTCGCACGCACTATCCATCTATTCCATTTGTTCTTTTCATTCCATGCACTGTCATTTCATGCCATCTATCCGTTCCATGCACTCCATTTGGTGCACTCCCATCTGTATCATGTATTCCTCCTTTCCATCCTCTCGTCCACTTCGTTCCTCATGTCCATTTCATTATGTCATCCATTTCCTTAATTTCATCCACTTCACTACTTTCATCTACTTCACTAGTTCTAGTTAGTTTATCCATTTTAATTTACAAAAGCGATTATTAGTTTGATTTCTCGCTTGGATCATGCTGCTGGATTGTTTATGATAAAGTAGCTTTGGGCTAAGGACATTGATTGCTGTTAGAATTGATCGATTTTAGGGGTAGAGACATGTTTTCAGTAATTTGCAGAAAGACATAAGGTCCTCGGTGAGTTGGATGTGGGGTGGAAGTGTTTTCCACAGAGTGGGAGCCAGGGCTAAGAATGATGATTCACCTAACCTGACTGAGTTGGTTTTTGGTATGACTAGGAGGCCGGCAGAGCTGGATCAGAGTGCATGGGGGATGGTAGGGTTTTAGTTAGGGTTTTAGTTTGTCGTGAAGATATTTGGTGCGGTTTTATGGATTGCTGAGTGAGAGATGCATAGGGCTTTGAAGGTCATCCTTCAGGCAACCGGAAGCCAGTTTTAAGGGCAGGGGAGATGTGATCTCTCTGACCAAGTGCTAGTAGCAGTTTGGCTGGAGCGTTTTGTGCTCTTTGTAGTTTAGTCAGTTGGTACGCGTGGACTCCGAGGTAGGGGGGGGGGGGGGTTAGCATAGTCCAGTCTTGACATAATTGAACCGTGGAGAGTCTGTTGGGAAAGGAGAGGTATGGAAAAATGTGTCTAAGGGTTTTATGGTGGTAGTGGCAGGACTTGGAGCGAGAGGGTTAGGTCTGAATCTAGGGTGCATCCAAGGTTTTTTTACTGAATTTGAGGGTGTCGGGGAATTGCCCATGGCAGATGGCCAGGGTAGCGGGAAGAAGTTCGGTGTTGCCACATACCACAATTTCAGTTTTGGAGGGGTTTAGCAAGAGGTGGTTTGTGGTCATCCAGTGATCTATGTCGAGGAGGCAGGAAGCGAGGTCGGGTTGGCAGTTGGTTTTTTAAATCATGAGTTTTAGGATTAGTTGTGTGTCATCGGCGTTGCTAGTGCACATTTTGCATCCTTTTTCCCCCAAATACGATTGATCAATCCATCCAGTCACCCACACTTTACATTCCCATATTGAAACAATTTCTGACCTGTTTTATAACCAAGGCATTTTCTTAGGCCTGCCAGAAGACCTGCTAAACTGTCTACTAAGAGTCTACTAAGAGAAGAAAAAAAAAAAAGGAATCAGCTAAGAAGCCCAAGACTGACAGCCCCACAACCAGCTCATTTGTAAAAATGAGCAATCAAAATCATAACCCTGTGTGCCACATGCCAGGTCTTCCACTCCATGGGTCCAAAAATCACAAAGGTCGAATACAAATGAGAAGGCAATACAGGTGATGAAGGATGCATGAAAAACAGACCTGGGGTGGAACAACTGGCTAATGCAACCTACAATCTAGAGCTCAAGACGAAGACTTGGAGAATAGATCAAGATCTAATATACGATCAAAAACAAGCCCGAGACTGTTTCAGACAAAGATCTCAAAGGGGTGGTGAGAGGTATCTTTGAAGACACAGTCCGAGGAAAAGTTACAAGTGAAAATTGACAGGATTCATTGAGTTGGCACTCAGAGCGGAACCAGGGGCTTGCCCCAGAGATGTCTTTCCGGATGACTTCCTATAAGGAAGGCCCAAGGATCGAGAAGACCCACCAAGAAACAAGGCCCTCTCAAACAAAGGGGCAGAGCTCAAGAGCTGGGAATGGTCAACAGTGGGAAAGCCGAAGCAAAACAGGAAGGGGGTATTCACCCCAATTGAAGACCCTCCATCTGGAATGGGAGAGCGAGCTGACCAGCTCCAGAAGGGGACAGAACATGGTGACATGATCAGCGAGTTAGAAAAGGCAAAGCAAGAAATAACCCTGGGGAGGGCGAACATCACGATGAAGACAAGATGCTGGAATCTAGAATAGGTTGGGGAGAACCCACAGTTGCTCAGGCCGAGGGTTGTAAGGGGCTCAATTGACAAAGATGAGATTTGGGGGTGGGGGGGCTAGAGGCAGATAAGGAGGGGAGCGGGACCTATAACAGGGTACCAGGGCACATGAAAGCTTAAAACTTTCTGGGAAACGGACAGCCTCAAAAACCGGGTCATCATGGGGCTAAACTCCCCATTGAAGGGAACAAATTGCAAAGGTTCTTAAGGAGGGAGGTGCCCGACATACTATACACTCCGAACAGGGACCGAATGAGGCTACAAGGCTCCCCCCCCCCAAATATATCCGTCCACAGGAAATAAGAGCAGGAGGGCTGATATTAATACGGTCTAACCTAGACTCCGGTGACCGGGGTAGACAGAAGCCCAGGGGAGATACTTCGCATTAAGCTTAAAAGGGTGGGGAGTAGGGATATAGGATAGCGACTTGGTATGCTCCCAACACAGGACAGAATCCCTTCAATTCAACGAACCCTAACCACACTAGAAAAATTCGTCATGGGTCTTATAAGTCCAACGTGAGACTTCAATTTGGCCTGGGATCCAGAAGAGGATAGAGCCACGAAAACCAGGTGAAGGCAAACCACTGAAATAATTAATAGAGAAGGTGGAACTAGCCCTGCCCACAGATCCTCATTGCGTATAAATTCTGTTTGGGCATCCCTGAAGCTTCTGAGAAGGGTGAGGGCAATAGAGGTGGTGGCTATAACCCTCTCCGATCATGCACCATTGTCACTGAAATTAATGAGGAAGCCAGGTCACCCAGGGCTGTGGAAATGGAGGTACCCAGGATTCCTGTTTAGGGATGAGGTTCTGAGGAATGAGCTGGGGACGGGATCAAAGCCTTTGAGGACAATAGTATAGTAGTATAGTGGACACAACAGAACAAACAAGATGGGATGCTTTTAAGGCCACAATTAGGGGGGGGCATAGCAATAAAAGCTAGCAGAGACGGAAATAAGACTGGTGGAAGAAGACCTAGAGGAAAAAACTAAAGGGGTAATGTCCAAGATGGGTACGGGAGCTAGTGGGGAAACTCTCTAAAAGAGAAGGGCCATAAGAGGTCAACTGGAACATATACAACCGAAGGCAGCAGAGAAATCATTGATGTTCCTAAAATAGAAATATTTCAAAGCCAACAAGTCCGATAAGGCTCCTGGCCAGGATGCTGAGAAAGGATGAGAAGGCTAAAACAATTAAAAACATAAAAAGGTTGGGGGCGGAGGGCAAGTTTGGAAACAAAGGCTCATCCGGGAATTTTCTAAATTCTATACGGAACCACCCCAATGAACAAACTCAACAAGCCTACACAGCAGCACAGGGTCTGCCCCAAATTCCTGTTCAAGAGAAAGAGGCACAAGAAGAAACATTAGAAGTCGTCGGAAGGGCAATTATGACACCCCCCCACTAATAAATTCCCCAGCCGAGACGGGTCAGCTCAGAAATGTATAGGTGCTTTAGGGAAATTCTGATTCCATGTGTGTGCTCTCCTTAATGACATGGAGGGGGGGACTAACCACAAGAGGCTAAAGTGGTTCTAATCCAAAATGTACGTAAAGATCCAACCCTTGTGGTTCCTATAGGCCGATATCCGTCATCAATGTGGACACAAAGATAGACACGAAGGGTTCTAGCGAATCGGCTAGACCACATCCTACCAAACATAATTGCCAGGGTTCATAAGGACTCGGCAGATGAGTGACATAGCTCATCTTCTAGAGAAGGCCAATAAAAAATGGCAGCGGTCCTAGTAGCCTTAGATGCAGAAAAGGGTGGAGTGGGGTTTCCTTTTTACAACACTGAAGTACATGGGATTTTGGTGATACATTTATAAAAAGGGTCAAAGCCAACTATCAAAACCCCTCGCTGCGATTAGCATCAACAGCTAACTATCCAACCCCATTGGGGGTTCTGCGGGGTACCAAGCAGGGCTGCCCCCTCTCCCTGCTCCTCTACGCTATGTACTTGGAGCAGGGATACCATTTGGAGGGAGGATCTACAAGTTAACGGCTTTTGCAGACGATATACTTTTGACTAACAAACCGAGGGGGGGCTCACTTAGGGCAAGGGAGAGAGATCTCACAGTTCGGGTAGTGGCCAGTCAGAAAATAAACCCCCAAAAGACAAATCCGATCCCAGAATCCCAAGAGGAATAGGAGGAGCGGCTCAAGGCTACATTCCAATACAAATGGGTGCAGAAATCCATATCTTACTTGGGTATAAAATTAACCAGAACTTTGAAGGAGCTCTATGGAGCAAGCCATCTACCCTGGCTTGAAATACTCTAGAACAAATTGGTTGATTGGGGCCCACTAACGATAACTTGGCTGGGTAGGATGGATGAACGTCGTAAAGAGGTTTGCATTATTTCTTGACCCTTTGTCAAAATCCCAAATTCTTTCTTTAGGTCGGACTAAAATATACGTGGAGGTTTACATGGAACAACAAATAGCCAAGGATAGCTAGGAGGGTTGTGATGCCTAGAAACAGGGGCGGACTGGGGGAACCTGATCTTAAAGCATACTTTATGACAACACATTAGAATAGTGAGGGATTGGAGAGATGACCGGGGTCAACAATGGAGGACTATGAACGAGGCTGTAACGGGATTAACCTGGAGGAGTTACTCTGGAAACCGAGGGGGGAACCAAAGAATGTACCTTTGCATGATACCGACGGTGGGGGACGAGGCACAAGGGCGGGCTCAGCTCGCTACATTCCTGTCCCCATTGACGCCAATCTTTGATAATCCAAGTTTTACCCATGGCTGTGGTGATTGGGGCTTCAGGGTATGGTGGGAAGCAGGTTGCCAAAAGATCAGAGATATGTTTGATGGCCTGGACATTAAATAATTCACCCAATGCCAGGCAGATTTTGGAGTGAAGAAAAGAGGTAGAGGTTTTCAAATGGACAAACAACTGGTGGCGGCATTATACAAGTTTATCAAACGGGGAGGCACCGGTGGAACAGAGATATAGGACACATTGGCAAGTTGGTACGGGTCAAGAGATTGAGGAGCCAGAACGGAAGCAACTGGGGGTCAGAATTCCCTAAAATCCTGAGATCCTTTCAGATCCAGGAACTATGGATTAAATTCATGCTTCAATGGCAACTGACCCCAGATAAATTGCATACATTCTACCCCTCAACCTCCAACTTGTGCTGGAGACAATGTGGTATGGTAGGGACCTGGAATCACATGGTGAGAGTGTGCCTTAATTCAAGATTTAATATGGGAAGCCCTGGGAGAGGCTTTAAGTCTGAAGGAAAGCAGTAATAGAGGCCTCAGATATAAATAATTACCTCAATAGAGGTAATAGAGGACAACTAGAGGGGCTCCCCTTCAATGCGAAAAGTAAACTTCTCTTGATTGCGGCGCAAAAATGGAAATCAAAAGATCCTCCCTCAGAACATGAATTGGTGGGTAAAGTCTGAAACTTTGTAGGGCTGGTAGTTGCAAGGGCTATGAGGACTGGTCTCGGACCCTGGAGCAACTCCAAAAGGGTGCTAGAACGACCTGGTGCCCAAGACAAACTGGTGGAATGGAATGATAACTGGGCGATCTTGGTGTTCAAAGCTGGGAGGTTGAAATTCAGAGCATAAAAGGCTCTGGACTGGGCTGCTAGGAAAAGCTTGAGGCCAGCTAGAGGCATTATGGGGATGGTAATGGTGCTCTTGGGCTGAGGATGGGCTCTTTAAAATTATTATGCATTATCCAGCCTGGTATCCTTCTCAAACTGTGCAGCCAGCAGTTTGTGTCCCGTTAATAGGGTGCACCTTATGTGCAGGTCTACATTGCTGTTGTGGCAGAGTGTCAATAAAGTTTATTACCTAATAATTTGGACGTGGAGTGCCTTCCAGCTGCTAATGAGCCCTTGTACAAAGTGGCAAGATGATGCAAATACAAGCCAACATGAATATGTAGCATCAGGGCAAAATTCAAGTTACAAGATACTAGCCAGTCACTCGCCAGTTCAATGCGATGCACACAGCACACCATTTCTCGCCAAGAGGCAAACATTAAGCCTTAGCCAGCACCTGCTCAAGTGCCTACCAGTGTTTCTTCAAAGCAGTCAATATAACCAGTGTGTAATAAGGTCTAAGCCAGGTCTGCCTTCAGCCACTCAATGCAGTATACGTGTCCTTCAATTAAGTGCTGTTAAAAACAAGCATTGGCAAAGCCAACAGTTATGGCTTGTGTACAAGTTTTAAACATTTGCCAGGCACGGCTATCACATGTCTAGGTGGTCGCACTATTTGAGCCCCTACCATCAAAGGCAGTGCCTTTCCCACACCTGCAAAAAAGCCACAAATGCTGGCATTGCCAAGGCTTGTTTTAATTGGGAGATGGAAATTTAAAGTTAATGCAGTTTCACTTTGGCTCAGATTTATCCATGCACACAAATCCAAGTGTCCACAGATGCATTATTATAGTGGTTTTACTAGCAACCATAATCTAAACTAGCCTGGTAACAACTTAATAAAACAAGCAACATTAACAAAAAGGTAATTAAAGGCCAGGTCAACAAGAAGAGTCTGCCCTGGTTTACCAATATAAAGCGTATATAAACTAAATTGACAACATGCACACAAGATTTTTGTGGTGGGGGGGGGGGCAGTGACTAGGCCATGTGACATTCAGGATCGTGGAAGTGCAGGGGGAGGGGGCAGGTCAGGGAGGAAGGATGCATGAGGGGGGAGGGGCAAGTGCAGGGGGCCCCAGGGGCTGGACAGGTGCTGTAGGGAGCCAAGAGGAGAAGTGCCAGGGGAAAAGTGGGTGGGGTCAACTGGTGCGAAAGACTAAGAAGGCTGGTCATGGAAGGGTGCCCATGGGCAATACTGGCTAAGGGCTTTTGGGCAATACTGGTCGGAGGAGGGCCTGGCCCCAGTGAGTCTCATATGGGACCAGGGAACAAGTCGCAAGGGCAGGGGGCATTAGCAAGGGAGGGGGAAAGGAAGGAGAAAAAGGTTGAGGAGATCCTGGAACAAGATCCGGCTCAAGTTTGAGAGGGACTGGGAGGCCATTCTAGAGGGAGGCACCTCTCTGCTTGGAGAAACGTCTGATATACAGAGAGTTGGAGTTAGAGGACCAAAAGACTCTAGAAGAGGTATTTAGGGGGAGAAGGTTGGATGCAGCAAGGGCCCATGCCACAGAAAGCTTTGTGGGTGTAGAGTGTCTTGAATTTGACCCTTGCAGCCACCGGGTGCGAGTGGGGAGATTTTAGGGCCGGAGAGATGCAGTCCCTGGGCTTGAAGGAAAGGATAAGTCTCGCAGTCCTATTCTGGATAAGTTGAAGAGGGTGGAGGGAGGGAGAGGCAGATCGATAAGAGGCTGTTACAATAGTCCAGCCTGGAGAGAACCTAGCTCTGGAGACATTGAGCTTCTGGGCTAAGGTGAGGAAAGGGAAAATGCCCGAGGAAGTGGAGCAGATAGTGGGCCTTCTTGGCAAAGTCAGCGATATAAGGTAAGAGAAGTCGAAGATGACTACCAGGTTTTTTGCCTCAGAGTGGGGCGAGGGGGCCCAGGGAGGGCAGCCATAGAGTAGGAGGCAAGGAGGGGGCTCGAGTCCCAATGAGGAGACTTTGTCTTACTGGCATTAAGGCAGAGATTAGCAGCACACCATGCCTGAATAGGATAGCAGTCAGACACTCAGAAACGAGAAAAGGGGAGAAGAGGAGGAGAGCTTAAAGGAGAGCTGCAAGTCTTCAGCATAATACTGGAAAGGAGAGAAGGTGGAGATCAAATGGCCAAAAGGGGCAATGTAGATGTTGAAGAGCCAGGGGGAGAAGATAGAGCCTTGAGGGACGCCACAGGTAGAGAATGAGGAGGAAGAGAGAAAGGGGCCCAGTTGAACCAGGGAGGGTTGATCAGAAGAGGTCAACCAGTCCAGTGCCCGGTCCGTGAAGGGAATCGCACAGCCGATTTATGATGGCATGATTAACAGTGTCAAAGGCAGAGCAAAGATAGAGGAGGAGAATGGAAGAGTTTGAGTCAAGGTTAGAGAGCAATTCTTCACAGGTGTTAAGGAGAGCAGTGTCTGCCTCTGGATGCTCTAAAGCCAGACTGGTTGTCGTGGAGACAGCCAACTGACTCAGTATGATGGATTAGTTGGAAGATGACCAACTTCTCCAAGAGTTTGCCCAAGAAAGGGCTAGTAGAGAGAGGGTGATAATTAGCCGGGCAGGAAAGGTCCACAGACTGCTTTTTTAGAAGGGGGTTCACAAGAAAGTGCTTGAGGGGTAGTGGGAAGGAGCTGAGGGAGGAAATGCTGCCCTTGATAGTTCTGGAGAAGGGAAGCACTGGAGGAGATTTTCTGCAGCAGGATTGGCAAATGCTTCACAGATTTTGAAAAGTCCAGCCGTGTTGCGGGTGGCCCAAGAGATGTGGGCACACTTCTTGGAGCGGATGGAGAATCTATTGTCTTTGGAGCAGGCGACAGGCCAGTTTGTCCGAAAATGCTAGAAGCTAACCACTTCCGATCCATAAATTTGCACTTGCTTTTCAGCGAGGAAAGGTCAGAATCATACCAACTATTGTACTTGGAAGGAGGCTTCATGTGGATCCTCATGGCAGGGGCAAGGGTGTCAAAGGTGTTGGAGATGGAGAAGGATAGTAAGGACTGGTGGTAGAATCCATAGCAGGTGGAGGGGTAACGAAAGAGGCAGCAAAAGCAGCTACTGACACTTGCTTCATTGGTCGAAATGACAGAAGGAGACTCACTGCAGTAAGAGGCTTAGCCAGAGAGACCAAGAGCTCCAGATGAGAGGAGAGTATTGTAAGACTAGGAGAGAGGTAGCGAGAGGGTTAGAAAAAGGGATGTCTGCTGAGATGAGCGCATCCGGGGTGTGCCCGGCTGAGTCGGTCAACCAGAGGGAAGAATGATGAGGGAAAGAGTCCCAGAGGTTGCAGTAGAGTAAGGTGGCAGCATCAGGAGAGTCACGATGAATATTCAAGTCTCCAAGGAGAATCTTAGAGGTGCAAGTCAGGAGAGAGGACGCAAGATCGGTCCACTCAAGAGGACAAGGGAGACCAGCCCAGGGGGCCTGTAGATAGTGGCGAGAGTGAGCAAGAAGTTAGAGACGCAAAGCTTGCAGACAAGGTGTTCAACCGACGAGTAGGATTGAGGGGGTATGATGGAAGCAGGGACCCATTGTGTAAAGATGAGGGACAGTCCCCCACCAGACTTGTTCGGCCTCAGCATGGAGAGGATATTGTAGCCCTTGCTTTGAACCACGTCTCAGTGAAGGTGAGGACATCAAGGTCAAAGTGTTAAAGGCGTTGACAGATGTCAGGGGTGTTAAACAGCAGTTTATATAAAGCAAACACTGCCAATCGGTCAACATGGTAACAGCAAGCCACTTCAAGGGGGGGGGGGGGGGGGGGGGGAAGAGAGGGTATAATAGTAAGATATCAGTGGCCTTACCTGGTTGGCATCAGGTGGTTGTAGTTGCAAACCTTCACAAAAGCCTTAATCTTCGATCGCTTTGCAATCTTTTTCTTACCCATTGTAGCGGTTACCTTACGTGGGTAACGGTCAATGCCAGCCACAAGGGCATGACTGTAAGCTCTGTCTGATGTGCCATCATCAATGTTCTGCAAACAGAAAGATTGACTATCAAACATTAACAGAATTCCCTGGGTCCAACAAGGCATACATTAATGTGTCATCTAGTACCTTTCTGGAGGAAAATTTATCTATCAAGAGAAATTTAAACTGCCTTTTATTCACCGATTAAGGAGCCGATTACGCATGCGCTAGAAAAAATGTCTGCAAGGCTGCTATAATACGATTTCAGATTCACCACTCTTTCCACTGCTAATACACAATTCAGATAAACCTGATCACAATGCAAGAGTGCAAACAATGCAGATGTAAACACAAATGAGCTAAATAGTTGGGAGGGATGCACACGGGTAAGACTTAATTACAAAAAGCCTACCAGCCATCCAAAAAGGTTAAGTGACCTTCTATAGCACCCATCTGCCAATGCTGGCATTGTTGCATGTGTATTAGAAAAAAGCAGTTGAGGGTTGGGGGGGGGGGGGGCGTCGCTGCAAAAAAAACAAATGCTTCATGTAGCATGAGAATTGAATCTATTTGCTCCCCGGTGTGGGAGTGTGTTCTGACACTATCTTCAGTCCATAAGACCAATATCTGCTATGGCAAGCCAACCAGGGCATAAGTGCCAGAGCGCAAGGAGGGCCCGTTAATACAGCCACATGGCACCACTACAACTGTTCGCCTGTCCTGACCCATTAACCCGAGTAATCCTTAAACAGTGGTGCAGCAGACTTAAATAATATCCAATGTCGATTGCAGTGATGTAATCTGCACTGAACAGGCTTCAGCTGAGTGAGGCTGTGATGCAACACCCAAGGTCACTTTATTTGAAAGAAGCCTTTTGCACCTGCATCTTAGGATCATGAGCGCTGGTGGGAGGGAGGCATGGGCTGAGAGGGGCACCAAGCTCTCAGGCTGTTTCAAGATTACAAGCCCTTCAAGGGTGCAAACGTCCAGTAAAAGGAAAATAGGAAATCGTGCTATTGATTAGAGGGAATAAAATGTGCAAGTGTCTTCGTAGAAGGAATTAAAGTGCAGATCTAGATCATTACCTTCACTATGACAGCTTTACGTCCAGAGTACCGACCAGCCAAGACCAGGACGACCTTTCCGGGTTTCATAAACTTACCCATTTCTGGGGACAAAATAAGAGTAAAGAGTTAGTTCCTATCATCAACAATACTGAGATTAAAATTATAAACATATCAGTCGAGTGTTGCCTATGCCAGTTTATGTATAGTGAAGGTAGTCATCAAGCAATGATAGTTTGTCTTTAACCAAAAAAAAGTTCCATAAGAGACCATTAGGGCTAAACCAACTACCATCTGCAGCAAACATATCAAAGAAAGGCCTGATGGCTCTCCCGTTGCAATCAATTACGTGACCTTATTCAGCACAAGGATGGACCCAACCTTCATGGATTATCATTTGCTTTGATAAACCGGCCACAATTCAACCACAGCGTCATATTAACCACAAAAGTAATATGTGGTGGTAAACACTGATAAAACAGTGCTTAACAGAATAAGAACATGGACACTATGAAGGTGGAACGAGAAGGAAGAGTAAAGCATAATCCTTTGCCTCTGTCTTTAATAGAATCTTAACTTTCTATAACGTTTGTATGGAAAATCAGTCTTCAATTGGCATATGGTACGAAGCTGAACAGCATTTATTACTATTGAGGTTAGTAAGAAATATGTCAAACTGCTCAGACTAGGCTCTTCAGTATTCTTAGCAACCCTTTCAAAACAGAACGTACCATAGCTAAATTTATTTAGGTGCGACATATGCAAGACTGCAATGAAAGCCACAAAATAAAAACAATTTGCACACCCTCCAATTAGCACTGATAAAAGGAGGGCCTTCAAAATGTGGCGATAGTTGCCAGGATTGATTCGGGACCATCAACACAGATATCTATGGGCATCACAATGCCATTTGTATTGTTATTTGGTCATGGGTGTGACCAAGAAACGGGTATTGAATTGAAGGCAGCAGACAGGGTAGGTCCGATAAGTGTAGGAAGAAAAAAAGGTGGGGGGGGGGGAACTGTACGAGTACAGATACAGACCCCAGTGGAAGGGGTGGCCCGGAGGCAGTGCAGGAGGGTGGCAGGGTGAGCAGGAACCTGGGCCCGGAGGACAGAGGGTGGCCAGGTGCACGGTGCCAAGAGAACAGATACACAGGGGAAAGGGGAGCGAAGGCAGAAGCAAAGAGGAAGGTCTTGAGGTGCTTCCAGAACCAGAGATTGTTCTCCTCAAGATTTAGAGTGGCAGGGAGGCCCCAGCTGAAGACTGATCTACCCCCAGCTTGTTTCTTTGAAAAACGACTAACCCTGAGGCAGTTGAAGGTAGGGGAGCGAAGAGCTCGAGAGGGGAGGTATTTGTGGAGGGCTAGCTGAAAGTATTTTGGACCCAGCTCGAGTTGTCTCCGATTTAGATGCTTCTTCAACCCCAAAAACAGTCAGGTGCCACCTGCATGAAAATTCGATGCATAGGCGTTTTCTGAACATAGGCTGTGGAGGCAATGTCGTGGTCTATGTGCTCTGCCCCCAGTTTTGTCCTACCAAGTACATCAAAACGCAAGACTGTACTAGTAAAAACGATCCAGGAAATGTCTTACCACTTTCAGAATGACACCCAAAGCAATCACTTGAAAGTTAATGGGTTATTTTTAAGATAACCTTGCACGAAATCCAGCTTCCCAAACGGGGCCATCTCATCAATTGCCAATTAATTACCATTTATTTAAACTGCTCCTAAGAATTGAGCCAAAGCATTTAGCGCTAGTTTGCTGCTGGTTATAGAAGCACAATGGTATTGCCTCAACTTTTGCAATTGAGCAAAACTAATCTGTCCATCTTCTCTGCAAGCGTGACATGGGATATAACAAATTTAAAATAATGGAGATCTGTCACTTTGTCGATAAAAATACAAAGAAAAATGCCCCACTGCCAATGAGGTGGCAGTACTTGCAAAATCAGCATTTTAATGTCACGCTGCAAAGTAACAAACACTGCTTCATGTTTGCCCTAGAAAATGACAGCAACGTCTTTTCCCAGCGTCATAACGAGAAATAAATGTATTGGCACACATTTAGCAGTGGTGAAAACATTAGGTAATTAAAAGCCAGATACATTATGATTCACAAAGCCACGCATTTAGCATGTAAACACCGACTATATAACATACATTGATAACACTGGAAAATGATTTCCACACAATTTAGATAGGATTCTGAAAGGACTATAAAATAAAACGCAGACACCGTCTCAACAGGGAGCTGTTACAAAGCAAGCATTTGCCACCAGCCTAAACTCGCACTGGTCTGCTTCCTGCGGTTGGTTATACGAACAACGCTGCAGAGCACGGAAGGTGTCCCTGTGTCTTACAGCACTAAGAACCGCGTCTCGGTGACTGTGCCCACCAACATCTGGCGCACCGAAATAAAGAGCACGTAACAAAGCGCGTATTACAACGCGCCAAACGAGCTCTCTTCCAGACACGCCTGAACAACACGTAGCAGGATGACAGTGGATTCCAAAGGATGACATTAAACTCACTCGGTCTAAGTCGATGGCCGCCCTGAAAAGAAAGGAAGTAGAAGCAGGAGGGTTCACCTTTGACACCATCGTTTTTGCAACGTCACTGCTTCTTCCGGTAAGAAGGCTCGACATAAAAAGAGTAAGGTCGGCAGAGCTTTCACGCACGTAAACTTCGTGGCCATATTGGAATGGAAAATGATACCAGTTTGACGCAGTGCACGATTTTAAATGTAACATTTGTTCGGCGAAAATGTAAATGAAACAAGTTAATTGCTTCCCAAAAATATTCCTGGTGTTGTGAGTTATCACTTTGAGAGTTACAATGTGAATGCCTTTTTTTTAAAACTGTTTCGAAAAGGCGAAGTTTATTTCTACATTTAAGATAATACTTTTGGTATATACCGCGCACCAACTGCTATTATTTTGCGTTAGCTTTAAGACTGGGCCTGAATCGGAGGCGTACGCTATCAAAGTAGTGAAGGCATCAGATTCTCCACTGCAGTTTCCACCACCATTCTGGGGTGGATGGAAGAATTGGAGGAGAGATGTCGTGCTTTCCAAGCAGTAAAATATGCCAAAATCTCTCCTTTTGATAGAAACGTGTAACAGAAGCACTGCAAACAATTGTTAAACGACAGCCACTTTTTTAATTTGAGAACGTTTCAGTAAACTAGAAAAGTGGTGCTGAAGGCTTACCTGCCTACATTTGAAAAAGGAACCCATATAGCTCTCAACTCACCCGCTTTTGGCGGGTGTCACCCGCCTTGCAAGCAGCTGAATTACCAGCCAAGTCCCTCATACGCACATTCATTTGGATGGGCTCTCACCCATCAAAATGAAAATCGGGTGTTCTCAGCCGCCTTGGTGACACAAAAGGTTGGGAGATATGAAAACCCAGAGATTTGCTTCACACAATGCCATGCCTGCATCCACTAACATACACATAGCTCATACACTTAGCTCTCAACCATTTGTGTCGCAAAGGCGGGTGAAAACACCCGATTTTGTGTTTGACGGGTGAGAGCCCATTGAAATGAATGGGCGTGCAGGAAGCTTGGCGGGTGAGTCCGCTGTTTACAAGGCAGGTGACACCCGCCTGCATCCACTAACATACACATAGCCATAGCTCTCAACCATTTGGGTCGCGAAGGCGGGTGAAAACGCCCGATTTTAGTTTTGGCGGGTGAGACGCCCATTGAAATGAATGGGCGTGCTGGAGGCTTGGCGGGTGAGTCAGCTATTTACAAGGCGGGTGACACCCGCCAAAAGCGTGAGAGTTGAGAGCTATGCATAGCTCATACACTTAGCTCTCAACCATTTGTGTCGCAAAGGCGGGTGAAAACACCCGATTTTGTGTTTGACGGGTGAGATCCCATTGAAATGAATGGGCGTGCAGGAGGCTTGGCGGGTGAGTCCGCTGTTTACAAGGCAGGTGACACCCGCCAAAGGCATGTGAGTTGAGAGCTATGCATACATGCCAACATTGAGACGCACCTGGGAGGGAGATTTCAACAGGGAAATCGGGAGACGAACATTCCCACATAGGAATGTATTGGGGCTACAGTTATTTTAGGCCGGAGTCCATGAAAAATGCAACATTTTCACCGAAAAATCGTGACTCTCCTGCCTAAATCAGGAGGGTTGGCATGTATGCACCGAAGTCTACATCCACTATCACTCCCACTTTTGCCCACCAGACCTGCACACTTAAAAAAAAAAAATAGATCTTACACTATGTTGGCAGTCTGCAGCGCACCATGGCCGCTATACATGTCTGTGGTATGCTGCTGTGGTGAGTCTGCAATACACCACGGTATCCGTGCATGTCTTCAGTGTGATGGTGTCCTAAATTTGCAATACGCCATGAAATCAATACATGTCTGCGGTGGAATCCAGTTCAATTTTCGAAAATTGCAGAACATTTTTTTCCGAATGTTTTTATTTTATATGTTTTATTTTTGTCTCGTTAGTAAAAAAAAAAGTGTCAATAAAAAAAACAGGTGGTTGGGGGGAAGCCCCCCATTTAAAAAATAAAATAAAAAATAACAATTCAGAAAAAATTAGATGTCAGCATTTTTGTATCGAAAAAATGGAATTTCGAAAATGTGACGTTCGAAAATGTCACTATAAACCGTCTGCGGTGTGGGGAGTCTGCAATGCATCATAGCAGCCATTCATGTCAGCTTTGAGATGGCGTGCTGTTTGTGCAATACATTGTGGCATCTCTGATGCGATGGTGTGGGCAATCTGAAGTACATCATGGCATCTGTGTGTATCTGCAATGTGATGATGTGAGTATGCAATACACGAAAGGCATCTTTCCATGTAGGAGGTGTTATGTGCCGAGTTTGTAGCACTCCAGAGCTAGAGACAGAACAAGAGTCCAGTGACAGCTCCATGGGCAGATGAGGCTGTTATCATAGCCGGCCAGAACGGGGAGGTGAGAGCAGATTATTTCAAGCCAATTAGATGGCGGTGTGGGCTAGTTACTGGGACAGCCAGAAACCTGGGGACTCCATGCTCTTCCCCAGAGAGCCGGAGAAGAGCCTGGAAAACCGGAGTCTCAGGAATAAGCCCACAGACTAGTCAGGTCTGTGCTCCAGTCTAGGAAATGCTATTTTTATAAAGAGCAAAAGTGTGCAGTAGAGTTTAACCATAGCTCTCAACCTTTAGTGTTGCCACGGCAGGTGAAAACACCCGATTTAGTTTTTTTGCGGATGATGGTCCGATTGAAGTGTATGATATGATATGATAGTCATTTATAACACGCACATATTAAAAGTGTTTCTAGACACAACAAGACAAGGGAGGGAAGACAGAGGGAGGACAAGAAAAACGATTTTACTAGGCCTTGTGTCATTCAGATCGTGCAAGTGCGAGAATGAGAAGTGCAAGGGGAAAGGGAGGGGGGAAGTGCAAGGGAGAGGGGAGGGGAAAACAGGGCAGCAAGGCTCTGAGTAAGTGCAGCCAGTGTAGCATGTCTCTGGATGGTGCAAGGAGAACGAGGGACTGTAGGGTTATAGTTACAGCTCCTAAGTGCGTGGCCAGCCCGGAGTCATTGCAAGGGTGACTGATCAAGAAAGAGCCTGGTAGCCAGTGAGACTCTGAGGGTAGCCAAGCAACCAGTCATACAGCAGACAGGTAGGTCAGCAGGGGAGGGAAAGAGAAAGCAGATGAGAAGAGGAAAGTTTTGAGTTGCTTCCAGAACTTCAGGTGGTCCGGCTAAAGTTTGAGAGGGGCAGGGAGGCCATTCCAGAGGGAGGTACCTGCAGAGGAGAGACATCTACCCCCCACTCTCTGCCTGGAGAAGCGTCGAACCCTTAGAGATTTGGCGGGAGCTGAGCAAAGGTCTCGAAGTGAGGTATTTTGGAAGAGAGTGTTGGATGTAGTGCGGGCCACGGCTCCAGAAAGCCTTGTGGACAATGCAAAGGGTCTTCAACTTGATTCAAGCATCCAGCGGGAGCCAGTGGAGATATTTCAGGGCTGGAGAGAGGTATGGTTTAACATCACAGGTGCCTATTTTAACTCCTCATGCTAAACCAGGTCTTTTGGAAGGAGAATATCCAGGCAATGCCTGCACTACATTCCCAATTTTTGCTAGGGCTGTTGTCAAGATGTAAATCATGCACATGCAAAAGTCAATGCTTTGTTGCCAGGTCGTCACATTTTCAATTTGACAGAATATGGTGCTTTTGAGGAAAGTGTTCATCCTTCATGGAAGAACACTTTCCTGTTGTTTTATGTACCTCAGAATCGAGCCCCAATATCGCTGCCTAATGACATGCACTTAATTAAGTCTTCATGCCTTCTCCTTCCATTTGGTGAACAACTATGTCACTGTGTCAGTGCACCACAGAGAGCACAGTACTATTATAGCAAAATAGCGAGGGCTTCTCCTCCAGGTGTACAGACACCCTGTTCCAGGAGCAATACTATCTGCATAGCCTATGTAGAATCATAGCAGCAGTATTATTACATACATTCATGCCAACATGTCTCTTTCCATTTCTGGAGGTGCTTGCGCAGTCTATTTTTGTATTATCATATGAAATGATTTGGCATTTATAACGCGCCTATACACAAGTGTTTCAAGGCGCGACGAGGCAAGGGAGGGGAACAAAGGGAGGACGGACAACGATCCTACTAGGCCAGGTGTCATTCAGATTGCGCAAGTGCATGGGAAGGGGGCAGGGAAAGTGCAGTACATGGCAAGATGATAACAATAAGTAAGTAGCGACCAGCATGTGGCAAGTGCATGGGTAAGTGCAAACATCAGGTGTCAAGGGCTGGGAGGGGACTGTAGGGATACAGAGACAGTCCCCAAGTCCGGGGGTTGCCAGGTGGGCTGTACAGGTGTGAAACTCTGGCGAGGGAGGACCTGATCCAGAGATCAGAAGGTGTCCAGGTAGCCAGTGCAGTTTCCAGTTACACTAGGAGGTCAGCAGAGATGGGGAGGAGAAAAAGCAGAAGCAAAGAGAGAGGTTTTGAGGAGCTTCTGGAACCAAAGATGGTTCTCCTCAAGTATAAGGGAGGCAGGGAGGCTGTTCCAGAGGGAGGCACCAGCCTATGGGAATTGTATACCTGTATTTCACATTATAATCCAGAAACAAATAAGACTAGAAGGACAGGCACCTGCCGAAAAGAATTTGGTGTATATGTACCTAGAGAGAATGTACAAAAGCAAGTGCACAGTAGTGCTACCTGCACCAGGTGTACTGACACAATGGAGAAGTGGTACCTACACAAGGAGTGCTGAGACAATATGCTAGCTGCAATAATTGTGCTTGTGCTGTGGTGTACAGAAACAGTGTGGTTCTGACTTCCTTCAGTGTATCAGGAAAAATAGATGTAAGCATTTTCAGTTGTTGTATCTTACCAGCTATTTCCCAGTCCCATTCAGGTTGTTCTGAGGTATTAGGGGAAGGTCCCCATGAATAAGAGGGCAACTGTCTAGGGGTTGGGTTTTTAGAAGACATTAGAGGGAAATCAGTACCTATAATTAGCTCCTCTGGAAGTCCAGGGACAATTGCTGATTTTATTTAATTTTTTAAAATTTTATTTTTATTATTGTTTAATCAAAAGAATAAGATTTTTACAATATAAGTGTAAATGTCTCTTCGTATGTCTCGAAACTTGTCCCAAAAGTTAGCTGACTTGAGTTTGTGTCGATTGGGCTTGTTGACTGTTGTGGTTATGCAACGGCTTGTACGTCAAGTCACTACTTATCTTTTAGTAGATTGGTCACAATGTGTTCCCGTATTTTTGCTGTGGCTATTTGCCAACTGGTTCTGTCGCCTCCTATGAGCCTGCACCACCACGTTTCTTCTTCCATCAGTGGATTGCTGATTTTATTAACACCACAGTCAATTAGTGCTAGGGCTTTCAGACCATTAACAGAGATCTGCTCGTATGGTTTTAAAGGATGGGAGGTACAGAAATAAGTTCCCGTGCTGCAACCTCTTCCTCTAGGTCTGTTTCCTCCTCCTGCCAGGGATCAGATGAAACCCAGCCTATCTCCATGGGTTCTTCAACCTTGTTTTTGGGGCAAACCCTTGCTATGTTTTCTTTTTTCCCTGCAGGAGAAGCAAACGGGTACAAAGGGTCTTTCCACTCTCCTCTTTAAGAGGGGGAATTTCCTTTCTAAAACAATTCTTTTGGGTTCTGCCCTTTACCCAGCTCTCATGGGTGTTGTTGATCTTGTTTTGTTAATTTTTCAGAAAGGCTAACATTGGTTAGGGTTTTGTTATCTTTTCTTCCTTCTTTGACTTTATACAGGGATCCCAACTGTTTAGCTGCTTTGGGGTGAGCTTGAGCAACAACTTGAACAGCGGTGTGTGAGGAACCTGAGTAAATCCTCTCATTTACTCCCCTTAGATCCTCCTCTCAGGTGGCCAGGGAAAGGCCATCGCTTTTGGATCCTGACCCTGGGGGTGGATATGCGAGGGAGGATCACCTGGGTGGGGGGTCTCTGGGGAGAGGGTATCTGCAGGTGAGACATGGTTTCCCCCTTTTCCGTATGAAAATGAATATTCCCCTTCCCATTCCGTTATGGGGTTTAGTCCATCTGTACCTCTTGCACAAACACACTATCACTGTAAAATGTACCCCTTTAAAACTGGGACGAGGAAGAGGCGACTAGGAGCAATACACACGTCTAGTCAGTTTCACCACTTTAATAGTGAGCCGAGGAAGATGCATGTGTAGGATCAGGCAAGTCCTTCTAATCGTCAGAGTGAGGGTCAGGCAAACTACCAGTACCTACAGCCTATTGAGAAGCCACATGTTCTTAAAAGCAGACGCACACCGCACTGCAGGGAGAACCCACCTGGAAAGAAGCTGGCTGGCATGTGGCGAGGAGCAGACGTGAACCAGACCGGCAACGAGGACGCTGTGTGTGCCCAAGGGAGGAAGAAGGTGCTAGGACCTGAGAGAGCCGCAAGAGGATCTAAACCCCAGCACTGGCCGATATTAGGTGTTCCCAGCTGGAGCTGGGGAACACAGAGAACTCTGGAATACTGAGAGACGCAGCCTGAAGGTTCTCCACAAGCGAGCGCTGCTTGCTATGACTCCCACGCCTACCCAGGAGGAGAGAGAGGAACGAAGACCAGCTAGAGGATGGCCAAAGGATCAGAGCAGCCCAAGTGAGTAGGTGAGGAAAGGTACTCGTACCAGGGTGCTGTGGGGTGATTGCAAGACAGTTAAATGGAATGGTTCGTCCAAAATTTTTTATTTCAAAAATAGATAGGCAATATTAAAAAAAAAACGATTGGCATTTTTTTTTTCAAAGTCCCTATGTAAAATTTTGAGCAATTCAAGCTCAAAGATAGCACATGGGGGCATCCATTTTGTGAAATGGATGCCCGCCGCTGTGCTCGCTTTGGCTTTTGCGGCACTAATGAAGGAAAAGCCAGCCAGCTGTAGTAAACAAAAGCTACCACTGGGTGGCTTTTCCTTCATTGGTGCTGTTCGCGGAGGACGGGGACCGGAGACTACAGGCAGAAAAGCTGCAGCTGCATCTCGGTAAGTGCTATTTTTTAAATAAAAATAAACACTAGCTGCGTCTATTGGCTGGAGGAGCCCGGAAAAAACTTAGAAATAAAACCGCAGCTTTAAAAAACGTTGTATTTATGTTTGCGGTAGCTTTTGAAGCGACCGCAAACATAAATAAAACGTTATTGTGTTTGAAAACGCTGCGGTTTTTCTTTCTAAGTTTCTCAGGCTCCTCCGGGTCAGAGGCTATCACTTTGGGTCTCCGGTGCTCCCCCAGGAGAGCACCAGAGACCCAAAGTGAAAGCAAAGGCAGGCAGAAACACAACACGGTTGTATTTACATGCCGCAGTGTTTCTGCCTAAATCTGCTTTCCCATTTGGGGCTCTAGGGCTCCCGGGGAGCCCTAGAGCCCCAAATGGGAAAGCAGATTTAGGCAGAAACACTACACGGTTGTTTTCCGCAATGCTAAATGCTGCACACTAATATTAGTCTGACACTAATATTCCTTGCAAATCTAATGACAATATTGTCCTCACCACCACCTCGGGTGGCACCATGGGTCGGAAAATAAAATCTGTGAGTACTCGCCAACATTTTGTCACAATTTGAGGTACTGCTTTTGCTAGTACCTTGATGTCATAGACCTATATGTCCGGGACCACAGGAACTCCACGGACTACTGACTTCCTTGCCATTGCATTGATTATTACCATTGCTTGAGCTGCACACATCCCCAGAGTGAAACACACTACCCCTTGATCTGTGAATGATATAGTATTTAGTTTACTGAGCAGATCCCTACCCAACAAGTTAACAGGGGAATTCTCTGAATATAACAAGGGGGCTCGTACTACCTTTCCTCCCACTTTTATATCCAGCTTCTCAGTGTATGGAACCATAGAAATAGCCCCTGAGAATCCCTGTGTATCAAGAGTTTTACCTGATAATGGAAAGTCTCTCTCTATAATGCATGATTTAGTTGCACCTGAATCTACCATAAATATAAATGGCCTGTTTCCTATTTCTGCTTCCACTAAGGGCTCCTCTTCAGGGTGTGCATTTGGCAATAGAATTGGACACGGGAGTGCTCTCTTTGGGCTGTCCTAATCAGAATATGTATTTGTCCCGGGGAATGCGAAAGGGCCACCCCCCACCAACGTAACTCCTTGGAACGGGGCGCCCATTCCCCTGCCATCCTGTTAAACTGTGTTCCTGTCAGGCATGGGAAGTTGCAAGCGGGTTTACGGGTGCCTCCGGCAGCAAGACAAAGTAAACAAATGAAAGTGCTGGGAGGACGGCATTTATTCACCAGAAACGCTATTCGTGGCGGCGACTGGAGGTTGCCATGGAAGCTAGGTGACTCATTGCTAAGGAGGGGTAACGTTTGTGTAAGATCACGACGTTGATCAGGTGATCTTGGGTATTTAGTCACTCCACAGTTGCTCAGAGCTTCTGATTGAGCACTTTTGCCATTTGTTTTGCTGTCATGCATATTCCTGTTTTCTCGTGTTTTGACTCGGATTTTGGACTTCGTTTTGGCATTGGATTTCCCTTTACTGTTTGGCGACTCATTTTTCATTGCTGTAGATCTCTGGCTCTGGTACCTGGATGACGTCTTTTTCTTACCCTTGACTGCTACTGTTTTTTGCCCGCATGGTGTTTTGACTCGGACCGTCTAAAGGATTTTCTCTTGGATTTCGATTTCGATACGTGTCTTTTTGGTAACTTTCAAGCACTTTGTCCTGGCATTTGTAGTTATTGGATTGAGTTCGTGATTTACGAGTGTCCATTGCGCCGTGGGACAGCCTCCTCTGCAATGCGGGAATACGAAAAGGAAGAACTGTTCCCGCGCCGTGAGGTAGACCTTTTGTTATCACAATCTTCTGAAGGCGGATCGTTTGTTTACTTCCAGTGATTCACTCGTGGATATTCCCGGGTAAGCCCATTTCTTGTGTTATAAGCACCTTCGATCAATCGTTCTTAGTGACTTAGGTACATAGTGAATAATTGCTCATAGTGAAATATTCTTTTGCAGAAATTCTCTGGGCTCTCTTCATAACCTGATCCTGGTAGTTCATCAATCCTATTTTGTTAAATCAGCCACGTGGGCCAATCCTATTCTGTTAAATCAGGTTGGTGTTAATTGGGATTAGATTAGAATTGTGGCTTACAATTGTCAGTCTCACTGGTACTAATTGTGTTTGTTCTCTCTACAGCCACGTGGTCTTGGTGGGATATCCACTCTTTCAATTAATTGATTCCTTTGTATTGTGTATTTATTACATTAAAAGGAATACATTGGTGGGAAGAATTCTTCTTTTACACTACGGGGTCAAGTCTGTGAAGAGGAATTCTGACAGAATCAGAAGCCTTTTAACATGGACCCCAACGAGACCCTAGCAAATTTACTTCAATTCGTGGCCGATTTAAGAACTGACATGGCCAATGCTCACGCTACTACTCAACAACAAATCCTCGAATTACAAACTGCCATTCAGCTATTACCACCAGTGGCGCCGGTGATGCCTAACGCCCCTGTCGTTGTACCTGTCCAGGCAGAGGCTGGCCCGGTATACATTACTTCACAGTTTCCGTTGGCTCCTCCAGAAAGGTTCCATGGGGACCCCAAGCAGTTCAGGACATTTTTGAATCAATGTCGTTTGCATTATTTATGCGGACCTGGTTCTTTTCCTGATTCCGCTACCAAAGCGGCATTTTATTGTTGCATCTTGGGGGAACTACCGCAGCTTGGGCTAACCCTCTCTTGGAAGAGGGTAGTCCATTATTGGTTGACTGTGATGCATTAATTGAAGCGATGGGAAAGGTATTTGATACCCGATACAAGTCTCAAGTCATGGAACTGGAATTGTTAAATCTACAACAAGGGGATTTGACTCTTTTGGCATATCTAGCCAAATTTAATCAATTGGCTGCAGAAACAGGATGGCCTGATGATAAGAAGGCGTCCTTATTCTATAAAGGGTTATCTGACTCATTAAAAGATACTCTTGCTCTGGTACCGGTAGTTCCGGTTACGTTTCCAGAATTATTGGAACTAGTTCTTCAGATCGATGCCCGTAAGGCTGCTAGAAAAGGGGAAAAACGTGGTATTCCACCTGGGATCCATGTCAATCCCACACCCGTTGCGGGTGCTCCAGAATCAATGTAAATTGGAGCTGCTACACAGGGTCCTCTTACTCAAGACGAAATAGAACATCGAAAGAAGAACAATTTGTGTTTTTATTGTGGCTCTTCAGAACATCTGTTAAAAGCATGTACCAAGAAGCCAAATAAAAAACAGGGAAACTTGAAAGCTCGGCAATAAGAGGAGTCCGATTGTCGAGTACCAATGTTTATACGGACTCCACCCTCATCCAACCTATTCCCTTACAGGTGAAATTTAGGTTGTCTCAAGACCAGGTCGTCCATGCCATTGCTATCCTGGATTCTGGTGCGACCGGAAATTACATAGATACTCAGTATGCCAAGGAATTAGATGTATCTATTGTTGAAAAGGAAAACCATGTTGTTGTGAATGCTGTTGATGGTTCCACTTTGATATCTGGTATGGTGGTACAACAGACAGAGCATTTGGTGATGGAAACAATACAGGGTCATTCAGAAAAGATATTTTTTGATTTGATTTCTGCGCCCCAGTTCAGGCTTATGTTAAGTATTCCATGGCTCAGGTTACACAATCCTTCAATTGACTGGCACGCGGGCAGTATCGAATTATTATCTGAGTACTGTGAGTCCAGGTGTTGGGAAGGGAAGGCTCCAACTTGCAGTCCTTGTCATCCTTTATTGGAGACTGCAGCTACGATTGGGGCGGTCATGGCTGCTGAATTACCTAGTGAGTATTCCGGCTTCAGAGATGTGTTTGATGAAGGTGGGGTACTGTGCTACCGCCTCACAGACCATATGATTGTCCCATTGATTTGGTCCCTGGAGCCAAAATTCCTTCAGGGAGAATTTACTCTTTAACCCACAAAGAGGATGTCATTCTAAAGGAATACATTGATCAGTCCTTAAAATCAGGTTTCATATCTCCATCTCGTTCACCAGCAGCCTCCCCTTTATTTTTTGAGCCCAAAAAAGAAGGGGATCTCCATCCATGTATTGATTATCGTGCCCTCAATTCCATCACTGTGCGGAATCAGTATCCCATACCACTGATTTCCGTACTCTTGGACCAACTGGGGTCCTCCGTCATATTTACCAAGTTAGATCTTCATGGGGCTTATAATTTGGTAAGAATCCGTAGTGGAGACGAGTGGAAAACAGCTTTCAAAACCAAATATGGGTTATTCAAATACAGAGTCATGCCATTTGGGCTCTGTAATGCGCCCGCCACGTTCCAGTACTTTATTAATGAGGTTTTCCATGATATGGTGGACCAGTTTCTTGTGATGTATTTGGATGACATCTTAATATATTCTGCATCCTACGATCTACATGTGAAACATGTTACTAGTGTTTTACAGAGGCTTTGTAACAACCACTTATATGCAAAATTAGACAAGTGTATTTTTCATGCATCGGAAGTAGAATTTCTAGGGTATGAGATTACTTGTAATGGAGTACAAATGAGTCAGTCTAAGGTTAAAGTAGTTTTGGACTGGCCGATCCCCACATCCCTGAAAGCTTTACAGTCATTCTTGGGGTTCGCAAATTTTTATAGAAGGTTCATTAAAGATTTCTCATCCTTGGTCGCCCCATTGACCGCACTGACAAGCAATAAGACACCTTTCCTTTGGAACAGTGACTGTAACAAAGCCTTCCAGAGTCTTAAGTCTGCTTTTACCAGCGCACCTGTCCTTCAACATCCAAATCAGAAGTTACCGTTTGTGGTAGAGGCGGATGCATCGGACATAGCCTTGGGCGCTATTTTGTCTCAGGAATGTCCGGAAATGAAGGGGGGTGGCTTTTCATTCAAGAAAACTTACCTCGTATGAAAGAAACTACACTATTACAGAGAGGGAGTTGTTAGCAGTCCGTGATTCGTTCATGACTTGGCGACATCATTTATTGGGTTTGGTTTTTCCTGTTCAAGTATACACTGATCACAAGAATCTGGTAGCCTTACAGTCAGTTAAGTGTTCTACAGCCCGGCATGCCAGATGGCATGAGTTCTTTTCGATGTTCGATTTCATGATTACTTATCGCCCTGGTGCTCTACACACAAAGGTAGATGCTCTTTCACGTATCCACGAAGACTCATTTCCTCCCAGATCGGACGGTCCTCTTTTGTTACCACACCAAGTAATATGTGGTTGTACCCTTCAACCCACACTGAGAAGCGATCTACAGGATTGGGTAAGAGACAATCCTGCAGAACCGGCAAAACTCAATCTTGAAATCATTCGGGGTTTGCCTCATATCAAAGGTTTACTGTTTCTTTCGGATAGTTGTACTCGGAACAAGGCTATTCAATGGTGCCATGATTCGAAGTTAGCTGCACATCCTGGTAATAGGAAAACCCTTGATCTCTTGCAGCGTTGGTATTGGTGGCCTTCTATGATAAAGGACATTGCTGACTATATCTCCCATTGTTATGTCTGTGCTCAATACAAAGTTTCTAGTACTAAACCGGTTGGACTACTGCAGTCCATGCCTGTTCCTGATTATCCTTGGTACATGATTTCGATGGATTTTGTGGTTGATTTACCTCTGGTTTCAGGATTTGACACTGTTTGGGTAATCATCGATTACTTCACCAAATTGGCGTTGTTTGTGCCTTGTCAAGGGCTGCCATCTGCCCCGAGACTGACGGATTTGTTTCTAAAAAACGTTTTTCGTCTTTTTGGTGTTCCTTGTGTTATCGTCTCTTATAGGGGTTCAAAGTTTAAGTCACATTTCTGGAAGTCACTTACTGCCTCTTTTGGAATTGATGAGAGGTATTCCATTTCTTATCATCCTCAAACGGATGGACAAACTGAATGCCTCAATTCCACCATGGAACAATATCTAAGGTGCCTTATTCATCAATATCAAGACTCCTGGCTTACGTTACTCCCTATGGCAGAATTCGCATATAATAATTCTTTACATTCCTCTACGCGCTGTTCCCCATTTTTTGCCATGTTCGGTCGTCATCCTTGGTCTTTCCCCATTGCCCCTGTTTTGCCCACATGCCATCTGGCGGCTTCTTCTTGCATCCAGAGCCTGTGTACAATTCATGATCAAGTGAAAAAGCATCTTGTTATTGCGCAGGATAATTCTAAGCGTTTTGCTGATGTCCACCGTTCTCCGGCTCCTCAATATGGAGTGGGCAGTAAGGTTTGGCTGTCTACTAAGAATCTGCATATTCCTGGTAGGAGGCTCTTCTTCCACGTTATGTGGGGCAGTATGAGATCACGGCTGTGATCAATCCCGTGGTGGTTCGTCTGTCTCTTCCAGCCAAGTGGAGGGTACATCCCGTTTTTCATGTGTCTCTCATTAAACCTTTTCATCCTGAAACCACTCTCCCTTTGCGTCCCCCTCCCGTCACAGTGCAAGGGGAAGAAGAGTATGAGGTTCATAAGATTCTAAATACCAAGGTTTCTAGAGGCATTAGGATGTATTATGTGGATTGGAAGGATTATGGGCCAGAAGAAAGGACCTGTTATGGGTCAGAAGAAAGGACCTGGGAACCAGTACAGCACATTCATGCCCCTCGCTTGATTTCCGAATTTTGGGCCTCAAGGAGACGTGACCTATCTTTAGGGGAGGGTACTGTCAGGCATGGGAAGTTGCGAGCGGGTTTACGAGTGCCTCCGGCAGCAAGACAAAGTGAGCAAATGAAAGTGCTGGGAGGACGGCATTTATTCACCAGAAACGCTATTTATGGCGGCGACTGGAGGTTGCCATGGAAGCTAGGTGACTCGTTGCTAAGGAGGGGTAACGTTCGTGTAAGATCACGACGTTGATCAGGTGATCTTGGGTATTTAGCCACTCCTCCTCAGTTGCTCAGTGCTTCTGTTTGAGCACTTTTGGCGTTTGTTTTGCTGTCTTGCATATTCCTGTTTTCTCACGTTTTGACTCGGATTTTGGACTTCATTTTGGCATTGGATTTCCCTTTACTGTTTGGCGACTCATTTTTCATTGCTGTAGATCTCTGGCTCTGGTACCTGGATTATGTCTTTTTCTTACCCTTGACTGCTACTGTTTTGTGCCCGCATGGTGTTTTGACTCAGACCGTCTAAAGGATTTTCTCTTGGATTTAGATTTCGATACGCATCTTTTTGGTAACTTTTAAGCACTTTGTCCTGGCATTTGTAGTTATTGGATTGAGTTTGTGACTTACGAGTGTCCATTGCGCCGTGGTACAGCCGTGGGACAGCTTCTGCTGCGCCGTGGGACAGCCTCTGCTGCGCCGTGGGACAGCCTCCGCTGCGCCGTGGGAATACGAAAAGGAAGAACTGTTTCCACGCCGTGAGGTAGACCTTTTGTTATCACAGACTTCTGAAGGCGGATCGTTTATTTACTTCCAGTGATTTGCTCATGGATATTCCCGGGTAAGCCCATTTCTTGTGTTATAAGCACCTTCGATCAATTGTTCTTAGTGACTGTGGAGTCATTCCTCGGGTGGTGCCGCAGCGTGCCCTCAACCCGCACGAACCCGGAGACGCTGGACACCCTGACGGCATGCCCGCCCTTCCCGGTGTATCAAAGAAGGAGGAAACCGCCGCGGACAGCCGCGTTGCTGGCGGCCGCGGCGACGCTGCGGAAAGAGCCGCTATAGACATCCGCGGCGAAGCCGTGAGAGAAGCCTCTGCGGACAGCCGCGGCGGGCCCGCCGAACACTCACCTGGGTTCCACTCCGGTCCGGGGAACGGGGAGCCGTGCTCGCGGTGGTGCCGGGACGCAGGAGAGCAGCGACCGGATCGCCGCCTCCGTGCTCCTTCTGATGGAGCCAGGACTTCATGTGGCTGGAGAAGGACGCCCATCGTCCGGATGCGTCCTTACACCACGCGGCCACGGCTGCATGACCAACGTGAACCCTCACCACCTCAAGGGAAACGGGAAGGGCGACAGCCCAGGGCGGCAACCTTTAAGGGAGGCGGGACAACGTCCCAGCAACCAATGAGAAGGGGTGTAGCCCAGGCTCCCAGTGATTGGAGGGGGTTTGAAACCTCCTGTTATGATAAAAGGGCGCCAAACCAAACTAATGGGTTGCTCTCATTCCACAGGACACAGAGAAAGGAGAGAGGGGAGAACCAGAGTGGTGGGCCTATCCGGACACCTCAAGATAAGACCAGACCAGGACTAACGTCGTTATATTGTTGGAAGGCCAAGACACCGGTGAAGTTAACCGGGAGGACTTGAGAATAATTCCCTAAACATAACGCTATCCTTCAACCAGTGATTAAAGATATTGTTTCAGCATCCACCTGTCTCCGAGCTTAATTCCACACTGGCGACGAAGGTGGGATACTGACAGCGCTATGGAGGCATTGATAAAGACCCTGACCGAGGGTCAACAGCAATTGCAACAGATGGTGCAGCTACAGTCACAACAAGCAGCTGCGGATCGGCAAGCCTTTCAACAGGCCATCCAGCTGCAGGGTACTATACAGACCACTGCGCAGGACAAACAGCATGAGACCATAACCCGTCTCACAGATGCAGTAGCCAATACGAGAAACCAACCACTGGTGCCCTCGGCCCTCCTGCAGAAGTATAGGGACGGGGAGGACCCTGCCTTTTTCTTTACCAGTTTCGAACGCATAGCCAGGAACGCGCAATGGCCTCCAGACCGGTGGGGTCAGTATGTCGCCCCCCTTCTATCTGGGGTGATGCAGGGCGCCTACCAGGCGGTAAACCCCAACGGCAATACGCCGTACGGAGAGATCAAGGCCGCAGTGCTAGACCGTTTAGGACTGGACGATGAAGCATACCGGATCCAGCTAAGGGAAGCCAGACTCAGGGCTGGGGAAAGCCCACGCCAGCTGTGTTATAGGATAAAAGACCTAGCCGAGAAATGGTTGCTGGCTCCAAACCCCGCTAACCAACCCCTGCTCGATAAAATCATACTGGAACAGTTCATAGAAGCCCTGCCCGGGCAAATGCAGAAATGGGTCAGGCAGCACCATCGGCCCACCCTAACCGAAGCAGTGGACATAGCGTTGGCGTATCAGAAGGCAGGGAACTTCCGGCTACCACCCACAGGAGTATCAGCCCGCATTGCCATTCCGGTTTCCGACCCCCATGTGATCAGGGGTAGCCGAGTCCTACCCTTCAGGTGGAAACCCTCAGAGGACAAGAGACCAGGAAGCGAAGAGAAGGCCCCGATGCCGACACCTGGTTACAAGCAACCGCAGTGTTATGAGTGCAACGAGTGGGGCCACATAGCCCGGTTTTGTCCCAGGAGAAGACCGGTTGAACCCATGGACATCGGTTACCTGAACCCGATAGACGAGGAGGGCGTTCTGGGACCCTATGTGGTGGACATTCGTGTCGACGGCCGACCATCACGTGCACTCTTGGACAGCGGCAGCAGGCAGACGGCCATATCACCAACCGTGAGTAACACTCCCTGCTTGTCTAATGTAACGGTACCTATCCGATGCATTCACGGGGACACCAAGTGTTACCCAATGAAGGATGTAGTAATTGACTTAAAAGAAACCTCCACTCCCTTGAGGGTTGCCGTCCTACCTAGTCTTCCCACCCCAGTGGTAATTGGGACTGACCTTCCCCACTTCAACCAGACCTTAAGGGACCTAAGGGGAGAGAAGTACCCGCCCGAATCCAATGTTGCGGGAACGGACCCTGTTTCCCGGGAACCCCTACCAGGGCGGAAAAGGCGGACCCGGATGGCATGGTGTCAGGCCAGTTATATGACCCGACCCATCGATTGGAAGCTTGAAGATAACGAGGACACCATAAGGGGAGAGACCCTAACCGATCCAACCCTACGTGTGGCCAGGGAAAGGGCAGCCCGGGAAGGGGAACCCAACCTAGCCAGTGGCCCAGGGTTCCTTCTACGCAATGGTCTCCTATACCGGAGGTATAAGGGTGACGATGGCGCCGTAAAAGAACAATTAGTGTTACCGAAGAGTCACCGTCTTATAGTACTACAACTGGCCCACAATCATCCCTGTGGCGGTCACATGGCCTCCCTTAAGACCCAACAAAATCTTCTAAAGAGGTTTTTCTGGCCTGGCATTTATGGCGAGGTAGCCCGACATTGCAAGAATTGTTCCACCTGCCAGCTTACCAGCGGGGTACTACCCGCCAAGGCACCACTACAGAAAATGCCCCTCATTTCGATCCCATTCCAGAGGATCGGCATGGACATAGTGGGACCCCTGGAACCAGCCAGCCGCGGTTATAAATACTTATTGGTCGTGGTCGACTACGCCACCCGCTACCCAGAGGCCTTTCCCCTAAAGGGAACATCAGCTCGGGTATTATGCGACCAACTAATCCCGTTCTTTGCCCGAGTGGGGATACCCTCCGAGATAATCACCGACCAGGGCACTAATTTCATGTCAACCCTCCTAAAACAAATATGTGGACAGCTACAGATCAAACAATTGAGAACCTCAGTATACCATCCCCAAACTGATGGGCTGGTAGAACGATATAACCAGACGATAAATAAAATGCTAAGAAGGGTGACGGGACCAACCGGGAAAAGCTGGGATCGGGCGATCCCCCTGGTGTTAATGGTGTTAAGAGACACCCCACAGTCTTCCACCGGTTTTTCTCCCTTCGAGCTCTTGTTTGGGAGACAACCTCGGACGATATTGGACCTGGTTAAGGAGGAGTGGGAATCCACGGAAGAGGTGTCCTTAACCGAGTATACAGAGGAATTAAAGGAACACCTAACCGCCTTACGTACACTGGCTCAGAACAACCTTGGTCATGCCCAAACAACACAAGAAAGAAATTATAACAAGGGGAGCCGGATGAGAACCTTCAGCCCAGGGGACCAGGTATTGGTACTCCTACCTACCAGCACCAACAAGCTCTTAGCCAGATGGAGAGGGCCCTACAAGATCATTGATGTGCTAAGCCCAGTGACCTACCGGGTACAACAACCCGATCGAACTACCCCAGAAAAGGTCTATCACATCAACCTTCTAAAGAAATGGAACGAGCCTCTTCTGGGCGCCTTTGTGAGCATCGAGGAACCCGAATCGGAAGAAATCCTGAACACCGTTCCCCATACCCTGGATGCAGTCAACTGGGGTGACACCCTTTCCCCCGGAATGAAAACGGGCATTAGGAACAGGCTGTCCCCTTATGCTGACGCCTTTTCCTCCTTACCTGGACGAACCAACGTGCTTGAACATGTAATCAAAACGGACCCCGGACCACCCGTGAGGCTTAGACCGTACCGGATACCCGAAGCCAGGCGTAACATCATTAAATCCGAGGTAGATGAAATGTTACGGATGGATATCATCGAGCCATCTGTCAGCGTTTGGTCGTCCCCCATAGTGCTCGTTCCTAAACCAGACGGTTCGGTCCGTTTCTGTATGGACTACAGACAGTTAAATGCGGTGTCCCGATACGAAGCCTATCCAATGCCTCGGATGGACGAACTACTGGAGGGCCTTGGAGCAGCCCAATACTTAAGTACTCTGGATTTAACCAAGGACTATTGGCAGATACCCCTACGCACCAAGGATAGGGAGAAAACTGCCTTTTCCACCCCACAAGGCTTATACCAATATAAGGTTCTACCCTTTGGACTCCATGGGGCCCCCGCCACGTTCCAGAGGCTGATGGACATCATACTAAGACCGCATGCTGGATACGCTGCTGCTTACCTGGACGACATTGTCGTGTACAGCCAATCCTGGGGGTCGCATCTGGACCATCTGGAACTAGTAGTAGCTGATTTACAGAGGGCAGGGTTACATATCAACCCCAAGAAGACTACGATGGGAACCCACGAAACCAAATATCTCGGCCACATAGTGGGTGGGGGAGTGCTTAAACCTCAGTCGTCCAAAACCCAGGCTATACGCGATATACCGACTCCCACCAACAGGAAACAAATACGAGCATTCCTGGGGTTGATCGGGTATTACAGGAGGTTCATCCCTGACTTCTCGGTGGCCGCACCTTTGACAGACGCGTTACGACTCAAGGGGAATCCCAATCTGACCAACAACCCAAGTGCCTTGAACGCCATAGCGGACCTGAAGCGACGGATCACGTCAGACCCGGTTCTCTGCTGTCCGGACTTCCAGAAACATTTCTATTTACAGACAGACGCCTCCAACCAGGGACTAGGAGCTGTACTGTCGCAGGAGACCAGAGGGGATCTACAACCGGTGTGCTTCATCAGTCGGAAGCTGTTGCCCCACGAGACGGCTTACTCAACCATTGAGAAGGAGTGCTTGGCCATCAAGTGGGCCGTTGACTCACTCCGGTATTATCTGCTGGGTCGCCGGTTCACCCTGTATACCGACCATGCCCCCCTCCAGTGGCTGGCTCAGCATAAGGACACTAACCAGAGGGTTCTCCGCTGGTTTCTCTCCCTTCAGCCTTTCGACTTCATCACGTTGCACAAACCTGCCAGGTTCCAGCTGGTGGCGGACTATCTGTCTAGATGCTCACCCTGGCCCGAACGGCCTGGGATCGGGGTGGGGATGTGTGGAGTCATTCCTCGGGTGGTGCCGCAGCGTGCCCTCAACCCGCACGAACCCGGAGACGCTGGACACCCTGACGGCATGCCCGCCCTTCCCGGTGTATCAAAGAAGGAGGAAACCGCCGCGGACAGCCGCGTTGCTGGCGGCCGCGGCGACGCTGCGGAAAGAGCCGCTATAGACATCCGCGGCGAAGCCGTGAGAGAAGCCTCTGCGGACAGCCGCGGCGGGCCCGCCGAACACTCACCTGGGTTCCACTCCGGTCCGGGGAACGGGGAGCCGTGCTCGCGGTGGTGCCGGGACGCAGGAGAGCAGCGACCGGATCGCGCCTCCGTGCTCCTTCTGATGGAGCCAGGACTTCATGTGGCTGGAGAAGGACGCCCATCGTCCGGATGCGTCCTTACACCACGCGGCCACGGCTGCATGACCAACGTGAACCCTCACCACCTCAAGGGAAACGGGAAGGGCGACAGCCCAGGGCGGCAACCTTTAAGGGAGGCGGGACAACGTCCCAGGAACCAATGAGAAGGGGTGTAGCCCAGGCTCCCAGTGATTGGAGGGGGTTTGAAACCTCCTGTTATGATAAAAGGGCGCCAAACCAAACTAATGGGTTGCTCTCATTCCACAGGACACAGAGAAAGGAGAGAGGGGAGAACCAGAGTGGTGGGCCTATCCGGACACCTCAAGATAAGACCAGACCAGGACTAACGTCGTTATATTGTTGGAAGGCCAAGACACCGGTGAAGTTAACCGGGAGGACTTGAGAATAATTCCCTAAACATAACGCTATCCTTCAACCAGTGATTAAAGATATTGTTTCAGCATCCACCTGTCTCCGAGCTTAATTCCACAGTGACTTAGGCACATAGTGAATAATTTCTCATAGTGAAATATTCTTTTGCAGAAATTCTCTGGGCTCTCTTCATAACCTGATCCTGGTAGTTCATCAATCCTATTCTGTTAAATCAGCCATGTGGGCCAATCCTATTCTGTTAAATCAGGTTGGTGTTAATTGGGATTAGATTGGAATTGTGGTTTACAATTGTCAGTCTCACTGGTACTAATTGTGTTTTTTCTCTCTACAGCCACATGGTCTCAGTGAGATATCCACTCTTTCAATTAATTGATTACTTTGTATTGTGTATTTATTACATTCAAAGTAATGCATTGGTGGGAAGAATTCTTCTTCTACACTACGGGGTCAAGTCTGTGAAAAGGAATTCTGACAGTTCCCTCACCCTGCTGTGGGTGTTGCCCATGTTTCCCTTGCCTGTCAGCCCCATAAGAGAACTGATTTTGACCCCCTTGCCCAAATTGCTGGTGTCCCATTCCTTGAGGCCTTTGGAATCCCTGCCCTGGAGGTGATGGTCCATAATTCAATCCCATACCGGGCCTGTTCCTACATTCCCTTACGAAATGCCCCACCTCCAGCAATACCAGCACTGTGATGTACCCAATCCTCCTCTCCGGAGCCCTATCCCCCCCAAAACCTCCTGCTCTTGCTCCTCGAAATCCCCCTCTTCCCCTTGGTGCTCCTTCATACTGCCACTGTGGGTTGGGTTACTGTGCCACCCCCACCCCCATTATCCCTTTCCTTCTTCGGCCCATAGTGCCGCAATTGTGGCATTCACATTCTGTTGAGTATCTCCTGTCCTTTCTCCCTGAGCCGGTGTCGTCACCTGTGCTTGGACGACAACCTTATTTTGTTTCTTTTCTACTTGTTTTGCATCGTCCGTTTGCCACGTCTGGGTGGTCTCCCTGTCCCGGTCCTTGATTCTCTTACAATGGTGGACTATTATACTTTGTATCTCCACCAACCCTTTGGCTTCAACTCCCACAATTTTATCTAGTGCCTTCTGGACCTCTTTTGGTAATCCCCTCTTTACGCCAAAGTATAGAAATGGTACTGAATGATCCCATTGTCCTCCTGCCGCAACTCTCCCATTTCCTGTAACTTAAGAATAAACCTAACTGGGTCCTCATCATCACCCATTGTGCACTGCATTAAAGAATGTAAGTCAGGGGTATCTGGGTATATCTTTCGTAGGGCATCTCATACCCTTGCCCTTACTTCATGAAAGGCTGCTCCATCATGTTCGTTATTTGCAAGAATTATCCCAGGGTACCCAGCCCTTACCCATATGTCCCCAGCCTGGTCTCCAACTATGGTGACCAGTAAACTCTTAAGGTCTCCTAGTGCTAAGGCTACCCCTGCAGTTTGTTTCTGAAATTCATAGATCCATTTACTGGCTTCTGGCTGTAAGCTGTGAGAGAGTTTTAATCAAATTATTTTTGTCCTTTTGAGGCCATGGCACATACTGCGTTATCCCTTCTCCTTTATGTATGAGGGGCCTCTGCATGTCTATTTTTTTCAACCCTTTTTTAGTATTTTTCTGATCTTGTACTACCACCATTAAATCTGATCGATTTCTCGGTCTATCCCTTCCCACTGCCTCTTGTGGAGGGGATGGGTTTCTCAACGCCTCCTCTCCTCTATCTCTTTCTTCCCCTACCTCTTCATTATTTCTGCCACCTTGATCTTCCCATTTATTTTCCCTTGTTGGTTCGACTTCTTGTCCCAGAACCGTCCATAGCCTCTCCCCATCATGTTTTTCGACACAGACATTTCTTATTGCCCCAGGGTTGAATCTAACCAAAGAATCTCCTGACTTCCAATCGCATAATTTCAGCACCGGTACCCTTATTTCTGGTGGTACTTCTCCAGGTTCTTTTAACCTGACCAACCTTTCCCGTCTTGCTCTTAACTCGTTGTTCATATCCGCTTGTGAACCCTCTGGGTACACTGATGTTACGGGTATGTCAGTGCTTGTGGATGGGTTATATGGAGGTGCAAAAACTCTTGAGTTCCCCTGCTAGTTGCTGATCCTGATGATACTGTTGTCGACAATATCTCTACAACTGGAGGCTTATATACTGGATTCATATACCCTACTGCAGGTTTAGGCGTTACGGGGTATATCCCCTTACATTGGATCTCTTTTTTTATCTTTCTGATTTCCATATGTTATATTGTGTTATGTTATTTGACATTTATATAGCGGTCTATATATCATTGGTATGACCTCAAAGCGCTGGTAGGTTGAACGCCCTCAGGGACCGTAGTCCAGGTCAATTGGGCGAGTAAGGTGTCAGGGTGCATGGGTGCACTGATTATGTGCACAGCTGATGCAATTGCCTGATGGTAGCTGCATCCTAGCATTAGGTGTGGTGGTATTTGATATCAGTTGAATGTGTAAAGTATGAAGGACGGTCACCAAGACTGGGTTCTGGCTGCGTTAGGCCTGTGTAGGGTGCTTATGTGTGCAGCTAGGCCTATTTTTGTGGGGTATAGCTGGGTTTTATGAAAATGTTGAGGTGTTCATGGTATATTGTCCGTATGTGAGCAGCTAGGCCGTAATTGATCAAGGGGTGTAGCCACACTGTAATTGTGTGTTGGTGTAGAGTAGAGAGTGAGCATTGTGATAGGAAAGGTGTCTGGGTGGAGGTTTTGATCTAACAAGCTTGCTATTACGGATTTCGAGTGCGCGATTGCGATTGCTGCATTCAGAGTAAACATTCAGAGTAAACGTATTAGTGACTTTATAGGCGCATTCAGTCATTGCTCGGGATCTCTTTGAACATTTGTTATCAGGTTGTAAGGTCTCGGTAGCCTTAGATGGTCTTAGTCGTCATTGCGGAAAGAGCCAGGTTTTCAGAGCTTTGCGGAAGGCCATGTAGTCTTGGGTGTGTCGAAGATGTTGGGGTAGTGAGTTCCACAGAGTTGGGGCCAAAGTTGAGAAGGCGGATATTCCTATCTTGGTAGAATTAGTTGTTGGAATCACTAGAAAGAGGGCAGTGCTTGATCTTAGGGTGCGAGATGGGAGGTAGGGTTTTATCTTCTCTTGTAGGTACGTTGGGCCGGTCTTGTGCACTGCTCAGTGGGTAATGCATAGGGTCTTGAAGGTGGCCCTTTGTCCGACTGTGAGCCAGTGGAGGGTTCGGAGAGTGGGTGAGATGTGATCTCTGTGTCCCAGGGCGAGGAGGAGTTTTGCGGCAGCATTTTGGGCTCTTTGGAGTTTGTTGAGTTGGTATGCTGGTGCTCCAAGGTATAAGGAGTTGGCATAGTTCAGTCTCGACATAACAATAGACATAACAGCAGCGAGTCTGTTGTGGTAGGAGAGATAAGGAAACATGCTTCTAAGGAGTTTGAGGTGGTAGTGACAGCATTTTGAAACATTATTGATCTAATGGGAGAGGGTAAGGCCTGAGTCCATAATGCAGCCTGGGTTTTTTACTATATTGGAAGGAGGTGGTGGTGGGCCGAGGGAGGGGGGCCATGGGAGCGGTTGTGGGAGAAGTGCAGTATTAACGCACACCATGATTTCAGTTTGATCAGGGTTCAAAAGGAGGTGGTTGCTTGTCATCTATCGGTCAATATCACAGAGACAAGCTTCAAGTTCGGGACGTGGGTTGGTACTTGTCTTAGGGATTCCTAGGATAAATTGGGTATTGTGTGCGTAGATCTAACAGGAGAGGTTGCACGTACAGATGATTCCTGGTAATGTGGTCAGATAGAGGCTGAAAAGGAGGACAGAGAGGCTTGCGCCTTGTGGCTCCAGTGTTCACAGGGCGAGCAGTTGAGACAAAAGAGGAGAGGAAGGCGATTTTATTCCTGTTGCTGAGGAAGGAGGCAATCCATTTCTGTGTCGAGCCACAGATTCCTAGGGAGTGGAGGCGGTCAAGGAGGAGTGATTGGTTAATGGTGTCAGAGGCTGCAGAGAGATCGAGTAGAATTAGCGCTATGCAACCCTCAGAGTCTGCCGTGACCTTGAGATCATCCCAGATCGAGATCAGAGTTGTTTCTGTTCCATGTTGAAGTCTGAAGCCTGATGTGTGGAGTCGAGGAGTTTGTTGGATTCTACTAAGCAGTTGAGCTGGGAATATGCAGTCTGGTCAATGAGTATCGCGAGAAATCAGGTGTTGGAGATCGGCCTGTAGTTCTTAAGGTCAATGGGGTTGAGGGATGCCTTTTTTAGAAATGGCTTGGCATGCACTATTTTAAAGGCTTCAGGGAAGATGTCAAAATTCAGGGAAGATGTCAAAGGTGAGGGAGTTGTTTAGTATGGCTCTTGCATGTTCTCCTGCGTAGGTAGAGGAGAATATTTCTTTCAGAACGGAGGCAGGACAGGGGTCGAGGGGCAACCCGGAGGGTCTGCTGGCTGATAGTAGGTCAAGGAACTCGTCTCTGGAGATGGGTTTGAAAGATTCGAAGGTTGGTAAGGTGGGCATTGGGGCAATGGGATCAGGAGGGCTCAGTGTAAAGTAGGGGGTGAGCGAGGGTAATTTGGTGTTAAGGGTTGCCATCCTGTCAAGTGCGGTGTTGTAGAAATATAGCGAGAGGGAGTCACAAAGTGATTGTGTGGGAGTGGATTGGGCAGAGGTGCAGATAGGTTTTACGAACTCGGAGATGATCTTGTGGAGGTCTTTGCTACTGCTGCCACAGTTCAGAATGTGTTTATTGTAATAGGCTTTTTTGGCCTTTCGGATCTCGGATTTGTAATTGCAGTGGTGGACGGCGAACATGGATCTGCTGAGATTGGTTTTAGATGCTCGTCATTTGCATTCAAGAGAGTTATTTTGTTTTTTGAAAGTCCTCAGGTGGGGTGTGAACCATTTGGGGGATGGTCGTGGGCGCGAGGCGGTGAGAGGAGTTAGTGATTCTTTAAACCAGGAGTTGAAGGATTTGATGGTTACGGGTCTACCACAGGACAACGTTACAGGAGGACAGAGTAGCATGGCTTCAGCAAGATCAGGGAGTACGTTGAGTTTATTTCAGCATTTGTGATCAAAGGTGGGCACAGAGGGAGCTGTAGGAGGAGGGACTGGTGTGTGGATAGAGAAAGGGATGGCAAAGTGATCTGTCCAGATAAGTGGTTTAGGACAGGATATATAAACCACGTCATAGGAGCTAAAAATTGCGTCAAGGGTGTGCCCAGCTGAGTGAGTTGGACCAGTGGTATGTTGGGAGAGGTTGAGCACATCAAGACTGTCGACCAGAGGATGGGTCATGGAGTTGTTGGGCACATCAAACTAGATATTGAAATCTCCCAGGAGTGTAAGAGATGGGTGATTTACCTGAATGGTAGCTATTGAGTCAGAGATTGTTGGCGAAATGTCTGTGGTATCCAGGAGGTCTGTAGATGAGTAGGGAGCTGTGGGTGAATGTCGATGGTAGCGAGAGTTTTACCAGAAGGGATTCACAGGAAGCGTTGCATGTCTGGGATTCGACGAGTGAGACGGAGAAATGGGGTTTGTAGAGGATTGCCACTCTGCCACTACTGGAGGGTCTATTGTGGGCGATAAGCGAGTAGCCAGGGGGGGAAGGCCTTGTGCGCGACTGGGGCAAAATCATCAGAGAACCAGGTTTCGGTGATAAAGATGAGGTTGGGGTTGTCAGAGGATACTGTAGGGCTGTGCCGAATAGCATATTTTGTATTCGGCCGAATACTGAATAGTTTGTGAACTATTCGGCCGAAGCCGAATATGAAGGCGAATAGTTGCTTTAATGAATGAATAAATCATGCTCCAAACTTGAAAAAACACACTTCTTAAAAAATAATAAAGCACCATTTTAAATGCATTCTATACTTGTATTTCTCTTCATTGTAATCAATGCAGCATCTTTATTTCAAAGTATAAAAGCCAGAAAAAAATCAGATTTAACCTTCATTGTCTGATTTCTCCGAGTAGGTGTAGGGTGTTTTCTCTCTGTGTGGTCTGTGGAGGTGGGAGGCCATGTAGGGATTTATTTTTAGTAGGGATGGTCAAGCAGAATTCCAGGTAGGGGATTTGTGTTGTTGGGGTGGGAGGTGCAATGCCATGTATGGTATTTGTGTAAGGGGTTCGCAGGCCCCAAGTAGGACGTTTTTTGGAGGTGTTGGGGAAGCACGATGCCAGTAATGGGGGCTTGCACTGTATGCCGGCAGGGTGTCAGCAATGGTGTCTTTGGTTTCAAGACTTGCATGCTCATTTTGCTGGTTCAGCCCACGTTTGCCACTTGGAGCCAAGCCGGGCACCAAGGCTCGGCTCCGATTTGGCCCATCCCAGAAATTCTCTGGATCTCCCAACTCTACTTCCTACAAATTCCACCAACAGAGCATAGCTCTCTGACTTTATCATACAGAGTATTCACACTTATCTTTACCCGCTGTCATACACTGGCCCACTTTGGAACTGGAGAGATTACTCAACATAAATTCCTCTGAGAGGCCTGTTATGTCAGGCGGACTAATATGCTCCCACCTAACCAAGCCGTGCTAGTCTCCAATACCCATTGTGAATTCTTAACGTTTCTCCATGGGCATGTCCCATAGGAGCAAATGCTGCTCACTTTTCAATTACCCTCGCCACTCCTTCTCGCCAGTACACATATGCACCATATCGTTCCTGATAAGATATCAGATAATGGCAATATCAGGACTCAAGTCCTTAAAAAAAAAAGAAAAGGGGGAACTACGCAATGGGAAGTTTGTCTGTGTATTTTATGTTTTGAAAAAGTGAAGTGTCAAGGACCGACAAACGATAGGTTGTGTTAAGGAGAGATTGAGGTTAAAATCTTATCTATTTAGTTATTGTCGGCGCTGACCGAACAGGTAGATTGGAGTAAAGTGTAGAGGCTTTGAGCGGCAGGTGCTGGGGCGTGCTCATATTTGTTATTTTTCTGAAACGTATTTTTGTGTAAAATACCAGTAAGTATTGACAGTCAATTGAGACTTGTCACAATGGGGGATGTTACTCCAGTGATGCATCTTCGTAAGCAACTGCCAAAACACGCACCCAAGCTTAAACAGTACAGTGCAAAATGGCTTACGGTTATGGCAGATAAAATGTTCAAGCCATGGCCACAAGAGGGATCGCTATCAAAAGCGGATTTGCAACACATGACCACATACTTGCATGCTGCATACACAGGAAGGAAATTGGAGAAAAGGTTAGCTAGCTTAGAGCTTCAGAAGGTGTACCAGGAGGAACGAGAAGATTTGCCTCCTGAGGACTGGATGCTTAACCAGTGTAGCGAGGAAGGTATTGAGCCTTCTGCTCCCCTTACTGTGTCTGAAGTAAATGGCGATAGTATAAAGGATGGAGTGTATCCATTGAGGGAATTAAAAGCGGCGACAGGATATAGTAATCCAATACATGAACCGCCTGCTTATAGCAGTGACGAGAGCCCAGAAAGGACTCCAGAGAAGGAGGTTATCTCGAAGGTCTTACAAGACAAGAGAAAAGTGAACAACCAATTGTGACCCTAGATATAGAACGGGAAATTAAAAGATGGGAAGGAGAAAAAGACAAAGCTCACGAGATAGCACACGTACAGAATGAATGGATGGGTGGACAGATACTGCTCAAGCTTGATGGAAAGAGTATCAAGGAAATAAGGAAAGGGGAAGATCAAGACGACAAGATGAAAAAGACAGGGAACGAGAGAAACAATTGAAAGAAGACGAGTATAAAAGGAAGAGTAGACAAAAATGAGAGCACTCGTATAAGGAGGAGCAGCTTAGAAAGGAAGAAAGAGCAGAGGAGCAAAGAAAATATGACAACATAGAGCAATCGAAGAACGAGACAGGCTAGAAAAGAAGAGAGAAGATGAGGAAGAACAGAAATTAAGAGATAAAAGAATGCAAAGATGGAGGGACAAAGAGGTGCGTAGAGCAAACAAAAGAAGGGAAGAGAAAAGACAGGAGGAGGAAAGGGTTAGATGGGAAGCAAAGAAACTAAGGGAATTTGACAAAGAAATGGAGCGAAAAAGGAGACAGAGGGCAAGCAACATTGATTGCATTGAGAAAGAGCTGATGGAACCAAGTCCAGTAATATCATGGGGCGACATAGAGGAGTTTCTCCCGTTGCAAGAAGCAACGCCAGGACCGTCTAGGGTAAACCTAGATGGGAATTTTGAGATAGGAAGTATCGGAGATAGGATGGATAAAGCTTATCAGGAGATAAAGAGGAAAAATGAATTAAGAAGCAAGGGAAAAGAAGATCGATCTATAGTTGTTCAGTCACGAGGCAAAGAAGGAAGCCCGTGTAGTCTCAAGCACAGAGCCTTGTCTTTGGACAGGCTGACATTAAACAGAGATGAGAAAGACCAAAGCCACACCAGTTGGGGACTAGATATGTCAGATGAAGACAGAGAAACATTCTGTGGGGAGGAGGGAGAGAGTGCATGTGGTCTAGGGGGGTGTCTGCAGACAGACAAGAAAGTGAGATGGTCGGATTTAGACCAACCTAAAGATAGGACGCCAGACCCCATGGCGTACCCAGAGCAATCTAAAGGACGATTGCATAGTGAGAGGGGAGAATCGCCACCATACGTGAGCAGGTTGAGGTCATTGCCAGGAAGAAGGCGACCAGGAACCATTGTCCCCACTATGGATAGGCAGACGATGGGAGCGGATTTGGGATTTCGCAATTCCCCTTACTAAAGAAAGGAGGGGTCAGACTGCAGTATATCCCCTGGCCCCAGATAGATAAGGATAATTTAAGATGTAAACTTCCCAGTTTAACCGTGGATGCGGGGAAGTGGAGTTATGAGTTAGACAAGATAACTGTAGGAAATACTTTGGCCATATTGGACATTAAGGGTCTCCTAGCAGCTATTCTTGGAGAAAGGACTGATGACATTTGGACGAGAGCAGTTTATTCAAGTGTTACAGCACAGAACACAGTTCATGATGGAGCGCCATTTAATAATTGCAGAGCGGCTGTTTGGAAAGCGCTCAGGGTACAGTATCCTGATACATCAGATATGGGTGCAATTATGGCACGTAGAATGGAAGATGCCGAAGATCTGCTTGCTTACATTCAAAGTATTCAGGAATGGTGGACTTTGCAAACCAGGGAGTAGTGGGGGAAATCAATACCAGTATTTTACCACATTTTGTGTCAGGGTTTCCCAGAGCAAGTCCAGAGGCAGCTCAAGAAATTAGTGAGAATGGAAGCAAAGGCATGGGCAGAGATACAGTTGACTATCGGGCATCATTGCTGATTGTTGCAAGAGAAAAATTCAAAGGAGGAGGATGCTAGAAAACTTGAGGAAGCCAAGGTAGTTCAGAACAAATTGCCAAAGTACACAATAGAAGGAGCGGTACCGACGAGCGGAGAAGGGTTAGGAACGCAGCAAGCAGTGGGTATGTCACAGACGAGTAATCAATGCCAATCGGATCAAGGAGGAAATGTGTATACTCCGTGAAGCAGAGGAATGGGATTCAGGGAAGAGGTGGCTTCCAGAATAATCGAGGTGGCTTTCAGAGTAACCAAGGTGGGTTTCAGAATATGCAGAATGATAATCAAAATATGCAAGGAGGGCAAATTAGAAGACTCCCTCCTGTATGTTGGACAAAAGGAATGACAGGGCACATTGCGCGAACATGTGGGAGCCAAGGATATGTACAGAATGGGCAATTCTCAAGAGGGGGACAGCTTATCCTCCAGCATATAGTTCACCAAATAAGGAAGGGTTTGCCCCAAGCACAAGCGCCGCAAACGCAACAGGCTTTGCATCCACAGCAAGCACCATTGAATCCGCTGCAAGGGCAGTCACAGGACGCACTTATGCAGATACACATTGTATCTGGCCATTTCCCATTGCTGCTTCTCGCATTGTATTTGGCATTTTACTGCATTTAGCATTGTATCTAGCTTTGAGCTGCACTTCATATTGTAGTGGGCCTTGTGCGCAATTTCACATTATATTTGGCACAACGCTGCATTTCACATGTCTTTTTGCCCATTGTCGCATCTCGCATTGTAATTGGCCCTCTGCATCACCCACCTGCATACTCGCTCTACCCATCACCCACGTGTACCTAGATCACACATTCAATCTGCACACCCACGGGCTTAGATGTTCATCACTTGCCCTTAGGCATCCTAAATGCCATTTGTACCAAATGCCTGACCCACTCCATGGCGACCCTACATTCAGTAACGCTTACCATGGCAACTACCCTCCCATTAGTCCATTCCATATCTCCCACTAGTTTCCTACCCAGCCTCCATCCCAGGCACTCCAGACCCCCAACCAACCTGCATTTTACCTCCATCTCCAATGAGGACGTCATTTCTCCAAATGATTGGATCAACTGCTTTGCATTGCCACCTGTACCTTGGAATCCTTGCCCTCTAAGCCCGAGGAACTCAAGACTAAGCTATCGCTGCTACATTAGTAAGCCTGCCCACAGAACGCCTGCACAGGCTCTCTCCAACAAGACCCTTAGCACTCCTTCTACAACCTCCCCAACTATGTTGAATCTCCCTTGCAAGGATGTCAGCTCTCCGGGTTCTCCATAGCCCACATCTAGGAGCCACCAACACCCCAACTCTCAAAGGAGCACTCATCAATGCATGTTCCTTGCTCTTCCAGGCGACTGACATCGCTGACCTCATCATAGCTAACCAATTGGATTTCCTGGCCGTAACTGAAACCTGCCTTAATCCCTCAGCAGGACCCTCACTATCTTTAGCTATCCCTGACAATTATACATCATACATTCCGACAGAAACACTGGCAAAGTCAAATCCCACCTGAACCTCAGAGAATTCCCTAATATCGGCTTGCCATCAGCTGGGCTCCTTTTAGTGAAACTTCCACTTTCAGATACTCGAACCCTCCTACTGCACCTCATCTATCATCCCCCAGGTGCCATCTCATCCTTTGATGAAGACATCACCCACCTCCTAACCCAAAATACCAAACCGCGTTCACAAATCATTCTATTAGGCGACCTTAACTTAGGTCTTCACGATTCCAATGATACAAATGCTACCACATTAGATAATACCATCGCACAACTGGGGTTTAAACAAAGCATTGTTGAACCTACCCATGACAAAGGCAGAGCGATGGATTGGTTGGCTGACCTTAATTGCTCTACCTCAATACTTAACAATGCACCATGTGTGTGGTCTGATCACCATTCCATCACATTCTCGATAGAGACAAGTACCCTCTCTATTCCCCACACTGCCTTAGCCCCCCAATCTCTATCTAGGAACAAATGAATCATTTCTCTACACCCCATCACTGATCCTGCCCACTACACAGATCTGTATCCTCCCTCTCTGGTAGACACATACAACAACACTATGGAGCAAGCCCTTAAACAAATTGCTCCGCTAAAATTAAGAAAGGCCAAACCTGCTGCTCACTTAAATAAATGGTTCTCCGCTGATCTAAAAGCACTTCACAATGCTAAAAGATCTGCTGAAGCCAATTGGAGAAACCCCCCCTCAACCCTTACCAAGGAATGTTTCTCCATGGCTGCGGCATCCTATAAAGTAGCCATTACGAATACCAAAAGAGAGATCTTTAATACCAGAATTCAGAACGCCAAATTGGGTAGAAACAAGCTATTCTCTATCTTAAGAGAACTGGAGACACCTGCACCGGCCCCTGTTGACTGTACCAAAGATAAAGCTTGGTGCGCTAACATCCAGAAAGCTCTCTCAGACAAGATAGCCTTATTACAAAACAAAATAGAGATAAAAAAGAACAGCCTTGCTCCCAACGCTCCCGCACTCAACCCACCTACCACTCACCTGCCTGCATGCCCACCTTTCCATTTCTCACCTGTAACTACTGAGGAAGTGGTAAACATAATAGCAGGGCTCAAACCTTCTAACTGCCAGGGCGATACATGTCCAGCTCCAATCATCAAGGAAGGGGATAATGAATTAGCTCCCTTCATAAACACCTTGATTAATACTTCTTTTAAAAACTGCCAAGTACCCAATAGTCTCAAAGAGGCATGGGTCATGCCTCTCCTCAAAAAACCCAACTTAGACCCAAACATACCAACAAATTAGGGTCCCATAACAACCGTCCCTTTCCTCTTAAAGATACTAGATAGAGTAGCCCATCTACAAATTCAACACCACAAAGTTAATAACCTCTTAGGCTTAAGACAATCTGGCTTCAGACCCAGGCATGGAACGGAAACTGCCTTCTTTGATTTAAAACAACAACTGGCAGCAGACCACTTGGCCCAGGTGATGTCCCCCACGCCCAGAGACCAAAGCAAACAAAGGGAGTACCTACAAAAAATGACGCTACCCCACCTGAAGGAGCCAGCCCAAATAAACCTTGACGCACCTATCACGAACGAGGAAGTTGAAGAAGTTATTAAAACCCTCAAAGCACAAGCCCCAGGGCCCGACGGGTTCTCAGAAAATGTTTATAAAATCTTCAGTCTGCAACTGGTGGCACCTATGGTTGCCCTCTTTAACTCCTTCAGGGACTCGGGCACGGTCACTCCCTCGATGGCAGAATCTACCACAATCTTGTTGCCCAAGCCAGGGAAAGACCACGCCTCGTACAGACCAATTGCCCTGATGAACATTGACGCTAATATTTATTCGAAAATCCTGGCCAACCGCCTTGCAGCCGTCCTGCCCGATATAATCCACCCAGACCAATCGGGCTTCATTGTCAACAGATCCACGGGAGATAATGTCCGCAGAGCCCTAAACCTGATTGATCTTGCATCCCGGAAATCACAGAAATTAGTCCTTGTGGCTTTGGATGCTGTCAAAGCCTTCGACAGTGGACTGGACCTTCATGAACCAAACCATGGAAGCCTTTCACATCGGACCCATGTTCCAGAAGATGGTCCTAGCGAACTATCAGGCCCCAAATACCCTCCTTCGAGTTAAAGGCACCCTCTCCACCCCGATACCACTTAACTGCGCAACCAGGGAGGGATGCCCGCTATCCCCATTACTCTTTGCTATGGTGATGGAGCCATTCGCCCAGAGGATCAGAGCTAATACCAACATCAAAGGCCCTCAGATCGGGCTCACCCATCATAAAATAGCCCTCTATGCTGATGATGTCCTGCTTACTTTCACGGATCCCGCTCGTTCCCACCGCTACGCCCTGACTGAAATAGACAACTATGGGAAAGTCACAGGCTTCTCCATCAACTATCAAAAATCAGTAGCCTTGGGGTTGGGTCTGTCACAGAGCGACCGAGAGGTCCTCGCCACACTATGCCCTGCCCAATGGAGTGAAAACGCTATCCCCTATCTAGGAGTCCAGATCCCGGCAGACCCCAAAGCAGTTTATCAAGCTAACTTCCCCACCCTCTTTCGTGAACGAGAAAAAGACCTGAAGAGATGGGCGATGCAGGAGATCTCCCTAATGGGATGCATCAAAGCGAGCAAGATGAACCTCCTCCCTAGAGTCCTATATGCATGCTCTGCTCTCCCCGTAACAATTCCGCCAGCCGCCCTCCAAGGACTCCAGAGGAAATTGCTCCAATTTATCTGGAAGGGTAAAAAGGGAACGAATCCCCCTAAGAACAATGCTGGGAAACGCTCGCCTGGGAGGGCTGGGAGTCCCCGATCTTCAGAACTATCAAATCGCGGCCCAACTAGCCCACATTCAGGCCTGGCAACTGTCCTCGGGGCGCCCCCGATGGGTGGAAATAGAACAATCTCGGCTGCCTCTTCCTTTACGTTTTCTTCCACGCATGCCACCCCATCTCTGACAAAACAGAGAGGAACTCCTACTCTCCACCAAACATACGTTAAAAGCATGGGACTGGGCATGGCGGCGACAATAAATCCCGAAGGGCTTTAGCCCCTACTCCCCGGTTTTTATGAACCCTTATTTTGCCCCCAGAACCAATCCCCATAACTTTATGAATTGGATAAGACTGGGGAGGCTTAGAGTCAATGGGCCAACTTTTTACGGAAGGACATCCGCAAACATTTGAACAATGTAAAGAGGCCTTCCGACTGAAAGAAACAGACAGGTTCACCTATATTCAGCTGCAACACTGGTGCTCCCACACATAAACCCGTGAAGCAGCAACGTGCACGCCAACGCCACTTGAATTAACGCTGCTAGACCTCCCGACCTGGGGAAAGATTTCGGCCCTATATAAACGTTTTTCAGGAGACTTCCTCAGCTCCAAAACTCGAGCAGTGGCCCAGTGGGAGGCAGACCTAGGGCACCCGTTAACTGACCAGAACTGGGTGGATATTTGGTCACATACTCACTCTGCGTTCTCCTGCATCACAAACCGAGAATGTGCGTACAAACTCCTATTAAGGTGGTATTATCCCCCCCTAAGACTGCATCACATAAACCAGGCCTTGAGCCCCGCCTGCTGGAGACAATGTGGTCAGCCAGGTTCCTTATACCATATGTGGTGGTCATGCCCGAAGGCACAACTTTTCTAGTCCCAATGCGTGACCACGTTCGCAGACATCACCCAGAAGGCAATCCCACTGGAACCTGAAACCATCCTTCTGGGGGCCCCAATCCCAGGATGCTACCCAAGAGGGGGCAGAAACGCCACACTTCTGACTCAGTGCCTCCTGGCAGCGCGGATCGTGGTGGCTCGTACCTGGAAGACTGTTGAAGGTCCACTGATGGCGCTGTTGTGGGGGAAAATGTGGGATATTTTGATCGCAGAAAAGATAACAGTTGCCAGAGCCGGAACCCTGCACCGATTCCAGGACACCTGGGCCACATTTTTAGACTATAACCGGAGGTTCCCGGCCATAACCCTTCCACCCCTGAACACCGCAAGAGTTCTGGAGGGGACAGAAACGAGGCGAGCGGAAGAGGAAGAAACATAGGGGGGTTGGGCATGGGAAGGGGGCGGGAAGGGTTAGGGAGCCGGCTGCCATGTGCTGATTTTGTCTGTAATGTTTTCACTCTGCTCTGTTGCAAAAGAAATACAGTTTTAAAAAAAATGGATGAAGCTAGAGACAAGGGTGACCTGGCCATCCTGCTCCTCTTGGACTTATCAGCGGCGTGCGACCTGGTCAACCACCAAATTCTCCAAACACCTCTCCACCGCTGCAGCTTTCTCCCCCAATGCTACCAGTTGGATAAATCTTTCCTCAGTGATAGAACCACCAGAGTCTTCGCTACCAAGCGGCGGCTGAGCCAATTCCCATCCTCTGTGGAGTCCCTCAAGGATCTTGTACTTCACCAACGCTTTGTAACATATTTACAAAGCTCTTATTCGACCGTCTTGATAGCCTGGGTGTCACCTACACTAACTATGCAGATGACACTCAGGTCCTCATCAGACTCACTGGCTGCTATGATAAAGATTCTGAGAAACTAAATGAAATCTATCTTGAAATTAAGGCATGGGTGGCAACTCATAGTCTCTGCCTGAATGATGACAAGACGGAACTTCTGATTGTCGGCACTCAAACCCGGCTAAATAAACTTGACCCTATGTACAACTCTTTCAACATCGACGGCAACATCATTAAGGTTGCCAAAGAGGTGAAAACTCTGGTCGTTTATTTATACTTCACCCTATCTCTCAAGAAACAAGTGAATTCCACAGCCTCCCAGACAGCCTACACTAACAAATTATAAACGCCTGCAAACCTTTTCTATCCACTAACAGCTGCCTCACACTAGCCAGGGCTCTGATCTTGTCCAAACTGGATTATTGTAATACCCTATTTCTAGGCTCCTCGGAGCACAACTTGAATAGATTACAAGTTCTCCAGAACAACGCACTTCGCTGTGCCCTGAACCACGCTCCAGTCATATTTCATCCTTTAGACGAGACTCACTCTGGCTACCAGTACGGGACAGAATCAAACTATGTTCACTCGTCATTACTCATAAATGTCTGGCCAATATAGCCGCTCAATACTTAGCAGACAAATTCTCAAGACATTCCTCTACCAGAACCATTAGATCATACCACCTGCACTGCCTCAAAATACCCAAGTATAATTTAAAAATGGCAGGTGGCCCAAGCTTCCCAGTGCTAGCAGCCAAATGTTGGAACTTCCTTCCCACCTCCATCAGAGCTGAACCATCTTTTTTGACCTTTAGATCTAGGGTAAAAACATGGCTCTTCTCCCAGTAATTGTAGCTCTCATTCTGATTGACTGGCCACAATGTACCGTTACTTGACATCTGATCCTCGCTATGTGATCAGCCTGGCACTACAACTCAAATTTGCGGCTAGACCTCTTGTAGTAACTATATATTTAGTAAATTCTTGTACGGACTCTGACCACACAGCGAGCTGTCAGGTCCCTGTACTGGTTTTAATGCGTATGTTCTTTGTAAATATTGTGATTTGATATGTACTCTGTAACTGTATTCTGTAACTATGTAACCAAGCTAAAGCGCCTTGATACCTGAGGGTTAAGTGCGCTATAGAAATAAAAAACTAAACTAAACAGCAGAGTGCAAACACGGGAAAGTTGTTGACTCCTAGAGTAGGGGGTGTCACTATCATGGGAGGAAGTCCTTTTACAGGCACAGGGATTAGTACATGCCCACAATAGGACAGCTCACAGGGTGGCTTGATGTGTTCAGTACTATCAGTGACACCAAATCCCCAATAGGAACCAAGGGTCGATGTTACAATAGGAGGCAAAGCCTTTTCTTTTTTAGTAGATACTCAAGCAACTCGCTCATGTATACGAGAGGGAACATTTCCGTTATCAGGAAATGCCATGAATGTGCAAGGCTTCTCTGGAGCTACAAGTAGAGTTCCTTTTACTGATAAATTACCAGTCTCCACAGGAGAGTGCGACATGTCTGTTCCATTATTGTATTGGAGACAGACACCAGTTAATATTCTGGGCCGAGACTTAATGACATAGCCAAATATGATGATTTCCTTCACTGACGAAGACATAGTGTGTTCCATGCCAGGAATACATTATTTAAATGTAGGCAAATTTATGATGGCGTTTACAGGGCAAATAGCTCTGCGAAGAATGTCATTAGAGCCAGAAGATGTTCACTATGGAGTACGCATTTTGTTGACATGGCTAACCAGCTTAGTGGGCAAAATGATGAGGATACCTGACAAATTCCTGTTTCGGCCACCGGTAGCTATGGATGAAGAGAGGGGACAGATTATTCAACTACAATTACAGGCAGCCATAGTGCAAGGGGAATTGGCCATGCTCAAAGGAACCGATGACAAGGGCAGGCCATGGAGAACGGTAATTGCCATCGGGGAAGGGTACAGATTGACTGACGTCACTGACAAGGATATGTTTAAGGACGATCCGTCAGACAAAGTAGTATTCAAAATGAGTATTACATATTGGATTAGAATAGAAAGAAGGGAGGTCTCACAGCGAATGATGATAGTACGGCAGCGCCCAGCATTCTTTGATGAAGATATGGACACAGTGCCAACCTGTCAATGGACTACAGGCACCTATGACATAGGCCTATTGAGCAGGTGAGAGAAGTTAAGATTAAGATGAAACCAGGATCAATTTTACCTTGAGCAAGACACTATCTGATGTCTTGAGAGGCGTATGAGGGTATTTTTAAGACTATATCAGCCATGATGGAACAAGGCATCTTGGTGATGTCAGAATAACCATGTAACACAGCAGTGCATCCTGTGAAGAAATCTAAGGGGGGGGGGGGTGGCGTTTAATTCAGGACATGAGACCAATTAACCAGATTGTAGAAGCAGAGTTTCCTTTAGTTCTGAACCCTTTGCAACAATTCTATGTAGTATTCCCACAGATGCACGTTATTTCACAGTGATTTACTTGAAAAATGTGTTTTTCTCAATCCCATTGCATTTGGATTTCCAAGATCTTACGTCATTCACGTTTCATCAGACTAAGCTGAAAAGCACCCGTTTGCCCGAAGGGTATTGTGAGTCTCCATCGATCTTTAATAGGGTCCTGCAGATTGACCTAACTAATATTTATTTGCCAAGTGGTGCGCTGCAGTACTTGGATGACATTTTAGTCTGTAGCACGACAGAAGAAAAGTGCAGACGAGACTTGATTTGGTTAATGACTATCCTCGCAGACACGGGATATAAAGTAGACAAAGAGAAATTACAATATTGTCAGGAAGAGGTGTTGTACATAGGTCAGTTAATCTTGCATGAGGGAAAGAAAGTTACACCTGAAAGAGCTGAGGCAATCATGAAAACACCAAAACCACACACGATAAAGCAATTGCAGCAATTTTTGGGATTGTGTAACTATGTTAGAGCATAGGTATTTGATTATAGTTCATACACAAGACCCCTTTTTCAGGCCCTTAAGAAAGCACATCTGAACAAAAAGAAACTAGAATGGACTGAGGAAATGGAGGAAGAGTTTGAAGAGTTGAAAAAGGCAATTTGTACAGCTCCAGTTTTAGGATTTGCCAATTATTATGAGGAGTTCTTCCTGTTTTCGCACACAAATGGAACAGTTATGACAGCAGTGCTTACACAAAAGACCACACTAGGGTATAAGCCTGTAGTGTATTATAGTGGGATTCTAGATCCAGTTATGAGAGGACACTTTCCTTGCGAACAATCTCTGGCAGCAGCCGCATCCTCTATTGAGTAGTCTACAAGTATTGTGATGGGGTGTTCTGTGACTTTATTTGTTGAGCATGCTCTGTTTGCTGTTTTGGAGAAACCTAAGGGTACACTGATGTCCCAGAGAGCTTCTGCTTATGAAGTGTCATATAGAATCCAGCGATCAAAATAGTCAGGTGTAAAATAGTGAACCCTGCCACATTTGTAGCCGAACCTTTGGCAGCGGATGAGCAAGTGCATGATTGCTCCAAAAACAAAGAATTTTATGACGAGATTCCAGGGGTAAAAGAGATAGCTCTGGCATGGGGCGAGGTTCTCTTAATTGACAGCTCTTTGAAAATTGATCAAACTGATGGAGAAAGGCATTCAGATTCAGCTGTGGTAAGGCACAGAGCTAATGGGGAATTCGAAGTTGTAGCAAGTGCAAGACTACGCCACACATTTCGGCACAAGCTGCAGAATTGGTGGCACTTATTTCAGCGCTCGAGAAACACAGGACAGGAAGTGATGGTGTATAATGACTCTGCCTATGTGACGTAAACTTTAAGCGCAGGACTAGCACGTTGGAAAAGGAGGGGCTACCTCCCAGCCGACGGCACTCCAGTGCAACACGCTGCATTATTGGACAGGCTTATTAAGGCACTACAACTTCCAGTAGCCATTGCAATATTTAAATGCGCAGCACATACTAAGAGGACTGATTTTATCTCACAGGGAACGAAGCAGCAGACAAAGAGGCCAAAAGGGTTGCATATTCACCTGATATTAAAAGTTTTGATACTTCAGATGTGAAAGAAAAGATGGTCATGATTATGATTGTAAATGAAGGGTTTAATCATTTGTCTAAAACACAGTTGATGGAAGTCCAAGGCAGTGCTCCACAAGAGGAGAAGGAGCTGTGGACACAGAGGGGGTGTTCTTTAGCCCCCTCTGAAGCATTGTGGTGGCAGGACAGCACTGGACAGCCAGTGATGCCTGTAGCCTTATTAAGGGTGGCATTAGAACAGCTACACTACCCTGCGCATGGAACTAGGGAGAGCCTCGCAGCATCTGTTGCTGAGGACTGGTTTGTGCCGAACCTGTTAGAACACATTGCTTTTTACGTAGTAAATTGCATCGTATGTCAAAGATTTACTGCTGGGCACACATTGTGAACAATTAGAGGAGGGATTCCTTGACCGAACAGTCATTTCCAGCATTTACATATTGACTATGTTGATAATGTGCAAGTATGTAGTGGATATAGGTTATATGATAGTGGTGGTGTGCCCCTTTTCGAGATGGATTGAAGCTGGTCCATGCACACATCCTTATGCCAATTGCACTGCGAAGTATTTAGTCAGAGAAGTCTTTCCTAGATGGGGAGTATGTGAGGTGTTGAGATCCGACAATGGTCCCCATTTTGTTAATGAAGTATTCGAGCAGATCAGTTTATTGCTTAATATTAAACATACGTTTTCTTCTGCTTATCACTCTTAAGTGAACGGAATATGTGAGAGACTCAACGGTCTTCTCAAGGAAAGAATAGCAAAACTCAAATTGACACTGAAGAAGGGATGGCTGTATTGCCTACCCCTTGCATTAAGGAATCAGCCTGGTTCGGACCACCACCTCACACCCCATGAGCTAGTTACAGGAAGGCGAATGAGAACGCCCCTGTCACCTCCAACGAAGAGTAGAAGTGATGCCCAGACAACTGCAGAATTTTTAGGAAATGAGCTACGTGCATATTTGACATGTATGACCGCTAGTATCTCTGTCTTTTCAGATCAACTCAAGCGGAAGGGGTGTCGATCTCAGGACACAGATGAAGACCATTCAACAACCAGACCTGAAAAACTATGTGTACCTAAACTCTTTATTGGTGATACCATTCTAATTTGCAACTTCACCAGGAAGTGGCATGATCCCTGATTTAGTTGTCTGTTTGTTGTGGAGAAAATCACCCCATCTGCAGTAAAAGTTCAATAAATATGTGCCTGGATCCACTTGAGCGATGCAAAACCATATGCAGACGAGACCGCCACACCCCCACCCGATTTGGAAGGAAGTCAAGAAGAAGCAGTTCAGCATGTGCAGACTTGATCGAGGAAGAAGGACGCAAAGACTGTTGATTAAATAAATGCCGGTCAAGTGGCACAGCGAGTAGAGCGCCCGCTTTGACACCCGTGCAGAGCCTGTTAACGCAGGTTCGAATCCCGGCGGGGCCAAACTCAGCCTTTCATCCTTCCGAGGTCGATAAATGAGCACCACACACCGTGGGTAATAATAAGCAGCGCTCAGATACCTGAGGGTTTGTAGCGCTATATAAAAGCCTAATTATTATTATTATTATTATTATTATTTGGACTGTGGCTTTTCCCAGACACACTTTATAGATATTTTAGCAGGAGTGCAAAAATAACTGTTCTTAAGCCACAGGAGTTCATTAAAATTAGACTTTAGAAAGGGCTGATTATGAAAAATGCCATATGTTGACATTATCTTCGACGACTGGAAAAGAGAGCAGTTCCCTGATTCGTTTCTTACTGAGTTTCTCTTTAATCAGACACATGGTCTTGTCCGATGTCGATGTCCATAGACTCCTTCTCGTTGTCTTCACTTTTATACTCAGAGCTTATCCTGCTCTTGTTGAGGCGTAGCACTGATGTACGTACGTTTGTGCAGGATCCTTAGAAGATTATTGGCAGCACTAATCGAGCAAATTCAGCAGCTGCCTGAGCATTTAACGAGGCTGCCTGATTAAAAAGGTTTTTTCCTTCCTTAAAAAGTAATTACAGGGATAATGTGGTCCATTGAACATAATGCAGTTCCAGAAAGTGGACAGACTCAACGACGTGTGGAGAGACACGGATGGTGGTGTCTGATGTATTGGTGCCTAATATATGCATGTTCAGCATTTATTATTGTTTTGCTTCTCCTATTGATCCACACTGTTTACTTTATTGGTCCCAAAAAGGAAGGAGTCACTTTAATCCTTCCCAGTGACTTATGCAGAGTTAGATGTTGTAAGAAGGCCAAGGCCATATGTGACTGTCTCTACACCAGTGACATGTGTAAAGTCACCGATTTCTCTGACAACTGTCTCTATGATTCCTCCTGTAGGAAGAATGTATACTGACATATTTAGTGAGTTTCCTATGCAAGCTCACTGGGCAAGAAAGAGACCCAAGAAAGGTGCAAGGGAAGATGATTATGAGTTAAATGATTATCTAGAGAGTATAGCACATTTGGGGAACAACATGTGGTATCAGCACATGAGAGAGGCAGGAAAGAGAACCTCTAAGGAAGATTGCTATGTATGTGCTCTTCTATCTTATGCTATGGGAAAGTCTAGATATTAAAGGCTATAGAAATAGATGTCCAAACAGCTCATTGCCTGACTCACCTTGCACTCTGTCATACAAGAGGTCAATTCCACAGCTGAACAGCATCTTTGGTATGGGTGACGGAATGGGCGGCTCCAGAAGAAGATGATTATGTTCAGGATTTAAAGACAAGAGAAAGAGCACACACCAGAGATCATGCGATAAGATATGAACAGCCTGGCATGAAGGGAGCAGGAATCCCATGGGAAATAAAGAGAAAGCTCAATTGCCAAGGAAAGACTGACGAAGAAATATGAAGATGCAAGGAAAGAGGCCAGATGCAGATCTGGAGAACAGTACTTTCTCCAGGTGGCTGGGAACAAGGCATAGTCATATGCAGAGCTGTGAGAGTAACTGGTCATCACAAACCAGTTATAGAATGAGTGAAAAAAGGATGCAAACCTCTCTGGCCGAGGCTTGCTAAGTTGTTGACATGGGTCAAATACAAAGGAGGCCCGTTGAAGATAGTGCCTCAAGCTAGTGCACAGCTATGCTTCAGAAACAATGGTACAAGAAAAGTCAGAGAGAATAAGCAGTGTGGTCGAATCTTCGATATACCAGGAATTAAGGATTGGACAGTAGTGATAATGGACCACTACTGGGCCTGCAGATCTAGAGCATATATGAAGCTGCCCAGAGACTGGGGAGGACTATGTTCAATAGTACTTGTTCATGTTCCAGCATTAGTGATTCCAAAAAGTCACGAAACATTGGAGAGTTTCCAAAAGCAGATGCACACCTGAGAAAGAGGAGATCAATTGAATTTCTCAATCGAACAAAGAGGGAGAATTATTTCTCAGCTAAATCGATAGAAGCTTTCAATTGTATTCCATATGAACACAGGTTGTTCAGTCAGATTTCAGCAGTGTTCATGACAATCTTTATGCCAGGGATCCAGACGATGGCAACTGCCAAATGGTTACAAATAACCAGATGAGAGCTCCTGCAGACGATCAATACTACCATAAAAGGATTCAATGCTATCAAGCAAGTGCTGAGAGCCATACGACTGATGACTCTTTAGAACAGATATGTCCTGGACATGATCACAGCTATGGATGGAGGTGTTTGTGCCAAAATCGGAGAATCATGTTGCACATTCATACCTTCTCACGATGACGAGAATGGCACCTTGACAGAGGCCATAACGATGTTGACAAACTTGCAAGTCAAGACGGAAGATGAAGTGGAAGACGTTGCAGATGACAGCTGGTTTGCATTGTCCTTCTCATGGGTTCCACAATGGATGACGAATATCTCCAAGTTCCTTGGAGCCCTGTTGGTGACGTTCATGTTCGGATTCTGTGTGATCAGTATAGTAATCACACAGTGTAAGAAGACTGCAAAGAAAGTAACAGGAATAAAGATCATGATCGATGTCGAATCTGGGTTCAAACCCAAAGAGCTGACAGATGAAGAAATCAGAGACTATGTGAATGCCAGTATTCATGCACTAGAGGGACCAAAGTTCCTGTATCCAAAGAACCACAAGAAGTATGTGGGAAGATGGATCTACTGCAGTCCGAATGGACAATGTAGCCTTATTACCTGGAGCATTGATGAACATGTGAAATCAGCAGGATGTCTGAAAGGAGTAATAAAGATATGGGGCTTCATTATAACTATGCCGGTCCGGAAACACCAGTGGCGGTAAGCCTGTCGGCACTGGTGTTTCCGGACCGGCATAGTACGACTCTGCGGGTGGGTGCTGTCCCGCCCGCCAGGGTCAGACCAGGCGCGCTGAACGGCACCCTGACACAGTTTCACAGAAGCACCGGCACCGTTATTAACAGTGCCGATGCTTCCATGGTCCCCATTCCCATTGAGTCCTATGGCACTCAAATGGGGATTAACAATTCCCGGGACCTGACTTCCCAGAACGTCAGAGCTGTAATGCCCCAGTGTTTCCGGCAAGCCAGGCGCCGGAAAAATTCAGAAAACCGGCGTGGCCAGTTCAATAGAAGAGCTGACGGCGAAGGAAGATTCAGAAGACTTACCTGGCCCAGTGTCAAGAGTCAGGCCGCCAAGAGCCTCATTATCTACTCGAGAAGATACATGAACGTGAGAAGTAAGCAGAGGTCCTGTTTGAGGTGTAATGAAAACCACTGAGAGTGCCAAGATGTCTTCATTTAATAGTATTAAATGCAACAAAGATGCTCAAAAACGTGGTCTACAGTCACATGGCACATATGAAAATAGCCTTGGGGTAGAGCTACACCGAAACCAGAAGATAAGGCCATGCTCAAACTCCCTTTTATTCTCAGGCACAGTGAGCCTCTACAAGGCCAAGTTCAAAGTCTTCATTGAATGACAGACCGTAGGAGTGATGATGGATGTGGGCTAATTGGGTGGGGAGGCATGACCAGGCCAACCCTCCCAGCACCTGGGGTACCGGCTTGCGTGCTGCTACCGAGTGGAATATTCCAGAAGGGTACTAGCATGCCAACCAATTTTATAGAGCCATGTACTACAGAGCCCTATAGTTTGAGAAGCCAATAGGATGTTGTATATTTTCATGACACAGAAGATGACTTGCACTTGGGATGGGCTTAGTTGCCCACCTGACCTTAGAGATTCAATCACGACCTAACCCCATATGGAAGGTATACTTAGATGTTCCCTCTAAGCCTATCATATCCCCTAGAAGGTTTTCTTATTTTGTCACATAGAATGACGTCAGTAGTAACACATATTTGGTATAAAAGCTTTGAGAGAAATCGACCGAGCGTCTGTTGATGGTCGTTGTAACTCCCTCTTTTAGATAATTGTTAATAAAACAGGTGTGTGTATTGCCAACTTCCTGAGTCGGTCTGATTATTGATGACCGAGTAATATCTGCATCCCAATCCATCTCCGATACTGCTACCTCGTCTTAAAGGATGCCCAAGCTTGGGTTAACTGTCTAGGGAAATAAGGCAAAAAAGCGATCTTGTAAGGATAACAAGTTTAATCTTACAAATGAGGATGGCAGCAAAGGACTCTGCTGCCTGAACAGTTTTCTAATGTCCCTCTCCCCAGTCCTTCCTGCCAAAGTGGTCTCAAGCAGGGGTTTATGTAGGCCTGGCTTGCCATGGTGATGTCACTTCTAGCTGGATCGTGGCTTCAGCCAAATCTGTCCTTCTTCCATAATAGGGATGCTCCAAAGCCTTCTTTCTTCTTTGTCAGAAGTTTTGTCAGGGCATGCTGTTTTACATTTCTCTAGCTATGCAAAAACACACTGTAGCTCAGGGGGCGTGGCTAAGCAGCCATGAAATAGGACGTGTCCCAGTTCTCTGGTTAATCCGAACAAGATCCTGTGGCGCAAAGATGCCTATACGGAAGCACAAGCTATGAAAGTAACATCCAAGGCTGTAGGAATACATGAGGCGTAAAACGAGCGCTTCCCGGAAGAAATCTGAGCAGTATTAAGCAATTACAGAAGAAAATGCAGCAGAGGCGGACGGCAGAGATCTTGGGGGGGGAAATGGCGGCTGGACCCGAAACTAGAACAAAGGCAGGAGAGGCCCGGTCGAGAAGGCAGACCTGCTGGGTACCCGCACTGCAAGCGCTTGCCATTAAACAGAAACGCAACGCAAATTGGGGAGATAAATTGGATGCGAACCCCTGCCGAATCGGAGAAGGAAGGGCAGCCATATGAGGACGGCGGCACCGTAATTAAAGCCCCCACAGTGTGATGTGAGGAACTGTGGTGCGTGTCCGGCTCGCCGAAGCATTGCACCCGAAATAGGAGCGTGAGCGAGAGCCCCCGCCTAACACACACACCCGCTGCAGACTGTAGAGAGCGTCTGGTGCGCGTACGGACAGCTACAAATCAAGGGGTAGAAGACGTGAAGATGAGGCTAAACCGCACTGGCGGCGAATAAGTGTGAGCCGCAGTGAACACATATTGACATTGCCGCGGACTGAGGCACGAAGAGCCTCAAGCTGCAACAGAGAGACACGGACTGGCGCACTGCCAGTATCTGTGTGTCAGAAATACAGACTCGAGCGACCGAGCGTTGCAGTTACATGCCCTACAATACCCAGTGTAACAGAGACGAACTAGCACCTATGCGGTGACGGGGCACGCGTTTTCATTTGTTGGTGCCCATAACAGCTGTGGGGCTGAACGACACGGCTGGAGAGCACGATTAACTCATGGAGGAGAAGCCCCACCCAGAGGACAGAGCGGGCAAAACAAGGAGGGGGCCGCACCTAATGAGCAGGCCCAGAAGGGTATAAAGTGCATGGTGCGGGGTGTGGAGTGCCAAAGTGTGGGGGCCCCCATGGGCTACGCCGTAAGCAGTGATAAGCTGGACACATGCAGCTAAATTAGTGAACACTGCACCCTGCACCTCGTGGACACGCATAGCTTGGACCCCGGCACACAACACAGCCGGAAGAAGCACCGGGCTATACCCAGGATCATAGCCCAATGCTAGAAGGGCCGTGTAGCAGAAGGACCTTCCTGCGTGGAGACCAAGAAACACAGCTGTGCAGTGCCGGGAAAGAGGGCAGGTGGGACAGCGGGAGGAGAGCGCTATGGAGTGACTGTGTCTGCCATATTCCGCAGCATAATAGCCAACCCTGACTTATATATATATATAATACGGACGGCTGTGCTGTAACAGGACATGAACGAATGAGCGGAGAAGGGTTAGGTGCCCAGCGAGAAAATCAGAAGCACGCTGGGCAGGGAGGCCAGCCGAAGAGATCTGCAGGCCCCCCAATATGAGCACACCAAGCATAAAGGTGAATAAAGGTGGCACCACAAGTGGGCCCGCACATGTGAAAGTGGGGCAGGAGGCTGGCACGGGAACGGCACAGCACCGATAAGTCGCACCTGTAAGCAACAGACGAGCAGGACAGGGGGCGCCAACGGCAATGGTTCTTAAAGGGGGCAAAGGGAAAGGCAAGCAGCTAACGATGGACATATTTACGAAACAGCAGCAGTCCCCAAGCATGACGGCACAATCTGTGGCCACGACACCGGAAAGAGGGGATCTCGCCAAGGGAAGACCACCTGATCCTTGCTGCCATTACTGAACTAAAATTCTCGTGGGGGGCAGCGATGGTGGACCTGAAAGCGTTGTTGGAAGTTGAGATTGACGCGATAGGAATAGAAGTTAACCTGTTGGGACAAGACGTGAGAGCACTGGCAGAACGGACGAGTGGACTGGAGATTGTGGTGAAAACCACCATGGATGCGAGCGCCACCAGTACTAAGGAGGTCTACATATTAAAACAACAGGTGTCCAACCTGGAAGACCGGGCAGAAGAAGCGCAAGGGCGAGCAAGACGCAACAACATACGCCTGGTGGGCCTGCCTGAAGGGGAAGAAGGCTTGATCCAACGGATTATGTGGAAAATATGATACTCCAAGAAATAGGGGCCGGCCAGCTCTCCCAGGGATTTGCGATTGAACGAGCACACAGGGCCCTGGCGAGGAGGCCCCGGCCCAGGGCTCCCCCTCGAGCAATTATCGCAAAGATCTTGAATTAAATAACGCGGGCATCGGCGACCTTCACTGCATACCAGGACTACACCATGCTGGTGCAGAGACAGCGCTATAGCTACGTGGCAGTGAAAAGAAGACTACGGAATGCCAGATTCAAATATATGCTTTTGTACCCCGCTTAACTCAAGATCCTGCACAAAGGCAAAGCCCTTTTTTTTAAACCCCAGAAGAAGCAGAACGATGGCTGGACGCACCGGGATGGCAAGAGTTCGGAGAAGGGCAGGAGCGAGATGGATAGGATAAGTGATCCAGAGCCATGTTTGTTAATTGTGTGGGGGGGTACTACAAATGATTATGCCTGAATGGGACGCAAGGGGCACGTTATAACAGGGTGAAGGCTCAGTAACTGACACTCTTGATATGCAGACTTGTTGGACTGGAATATAGAAGTTTGCGTGCCAGATAAAGATTAGAAGTGCGTAGTGATTTGGAATTAATACAGGAGACACGGGTGGTGGGTGACCTATCCCCAGTAGGTAGCGTAGTAGAAACGCCAATAGGGCGATATCTCCCTGCGCGGTCCTGAGCATTGGCAATAGCCGGAAGGAGGACTAGATGCGGGGGTGCCTGAGATCCAGGAATGGAGCTGGGCAACAATTTGGAAGGGGGTGGGAGGGTGGGGAGTTGGTGTTTGAGTTGGGGCTGGGAAAGGTGGGGGGAGGGAGGGAAGTTGGGGAAGTAGCTAGGTTAAAGAAGAGGGATAGTTTAAAGTTGGGGAACAAGCCTACAGATACGAGCGATGGCCAGCAGGCAAGACCTGAAGACCTGCACAGGGAGGAGCGGGATAGTATTGGATCATGGGGGACCTTAAGGTAATTACTTGGAACGTTAGGGGGCTCAATAGCTATCTAAAAAGGAATAAGGTAATGATGTATCTGCGCAGACAGAAAATAGATATAGCTGTAATACAAGAGACTTCACTCACAAAAGAAAGATTAGAGGTGATCCGGAAGAAGTGGAAGGGAACGGTTGTCGGTGCAACATATTCACCTTACGCTAGAGGGGTGATCACCTGGGTAGCACTACATGTCCCATTCCAGTTACTACAGTTCACAGTGGAGGCAGATGGGAGGATGTCTGCGATAAGGGGGCTGGTGGAAAATAAGGAAATAAGCATCATAAATACATATGCCCCAAACCAGGACACAGTGACATATTTCAAGACCCTGTACACCAAAATGAGCATGTATTTGGGAGGGGCGGTGATCTGGGGAGGTGACTTTAACTGCACACTAAACCCAAAAATAGACAGATTGCATAATAAAATAGACAGGCCCACCCCGGCGGCCAGGGCATTGCAGTCACTGTTGACGGACTTCAAGTTCGAAGATGCATGGAGGGTGCGCCACCCGCAGGTCAAAGAGTATTCACATTACTCGGCCCCACAAAATGTGCACACTGGGCTAGATTATATGTTTGTCACACAGGAGCTAATGACAGAAATTGTACAAACAGAATACAAAGCAAGGGTCCTATCAGACCACTCGCCATTGGTCCTAATATGGCAATAACGACCCCCGAGAGCAAGGATACCAACGTGGCTTCTCAGAGAGGAGGCACTAAAAGACACAATGTTTAGGGAGGATTTGAGAGAAGAAATAACAAGTTACTTTGAGACCAATACTGGCAGTGTTGAGTCAGCTGGCACGCTGTGGGAAGCATTCAAAGTGGTAGTGAGAGGGATAGCCATAGCTAAGACCAAGGGATAACAAGGGGGGATATTAATAGAACTGCAGGAAGCTGAAAAGGAGCTAGAAACAGCGTTGAGCAGAGAGGATAACACGAAGGACGATACCGAAACCATACTCGGGCTGCAACAGAAATGTTCAGGACACTGGGAGAGACTGTGCAACCTAAACTATAAAAGGTATGTAGAGAGACAACATGCGGGAGGAGATAAAACTGGGAGGGTGCTGGCATGGTTATATAAAAGTGAGACCCCCAGACCAATAATTAGAGCAATAACGAAGGTGGACGGGAGTATAGTGGACACCCAAGAGGGCGTGAATCTGGAATTTCTAAAGTACTATCAACAATTGTATGATGATGAAGAGGGAAGCGACTGCAGGGAAATAAGGGAAACACTGACAGCCATAGGCATGCCACGAATTAGCGCGGAGGAGCGAGAGGATCTAGATGCCCCGATTACCCTGGAAGAATTAGAAGAGGTGGTAGTGCAGCTACCCACTAGCAAGATTCCGGGGGCCGATGGACTCCCTAGTGAATTCTATAAAATGTATAGAAATTAAGTGCTTCCCCCACTTTTAGCAATGCTTAATGAGGCATACGAAACGGAAAGGTTGCCAGAGTCCCTGAGAGAGGCGATCATCATACCGCTCCCTAAACCCAATAAACCTGGCAAATATTGCGGATCATTCAGACCGCTGTTAATGCTTAATCAAGATAGCAAAATGCTCACAGCGGTTCTGGCAAACAGGATGAGACGAATCATTAATAAACTAATACACCCCGATCAGACCGGATATGTCCCACATAGGAATATATCCAACAACCTTAGACGACTTCACCGAGTTATAGAACATACGAAAGGGGACGCGGGCGAAATTGCAATTGTATCGTTGGACGCAATAAAAGCCTTTTATTCAGTCAAATGGCCTTGGCTGATTGCAGCCCTGTCCAGTTATGGGATAGGGCCTCGGTATCTTACATGGGTCAAACTGCTATATAGTGCACCGCTGGCCAGGGTTAAAATGGGAGAAATAATATCAGAGAGGTGGCAACTTAGTAGGGGTACTAGACAGGGATGCCCGTGGTTCCCTATGCTGTATATCTTAGCACTAGAGCCCCTGGCGATATATCTAAGGCAACAGTATGACATAATAGGGATAAACATAAAAGGGGAGCCGCACTTAGTCTCCTTGTACGCTGACGATATGCTGTTGTATTTACGATACCCTGAAGAGAACCTCCAATATGTTTTGGAAGTAATGGAGCGATTTGCGTCGCTATCTGGCATAGCGGTGAACCCCAAAAAAATCATGTATATTTCTGCTGGGTAGGTATGTTGGGATCCCGCGAGATCAATTACCAGTTCTACAAATACCATCGGAGGTCAACACGTTCAGATATCTTGGGAATAGACATTTACCATACGGTGGAGGCAGAGCACCATCATAATACTGAGAAAGCGGTCAAGAGCATCGAAAATAGTATGAAGTTCTGGGCAAAGCTCCCCTTGGCAATGATGGGAAGAAGGGCAATGTTGAAAATGGTAGTTATGCCGAGATTATTGCATTGTTTCGGAAACATACCATATCTGATACCAAGGCGATTTTTTGCTAGGGTGCATAGCATATGGAGGGAATTTCTCTGGCATGGGACTAGGAACAGAATTGCCCTTTGGAAGTTACAAAATTCGTATGATAAAGGGGGTATAAAACTGTCAAACTACGAGATCTACTATCTAGCGAGCCAATGTCAGGGTTCCGTTTGATTCCTCTTTTTCATGTCATAAACCAGGTACACACATGAGGAAACATTCCCGATTCCCCAGTAGATTCAACAGTATAGATATGAATTCAGGATTCACATTAAACCCTCGGAACCCTTGTTCGTCCAAGAGTACGCGTTCCTTCAGAGAACGCTATGGGTTGCCCTGGAAAAGCTGCCTCCCATTGCATACACGTAGGCATTCAAGTCTACGGCGGCGCATTGTGCGTGCAGTCAGCTGATCTGTATATTAACGCCGCCCCCACTGCATGGCGCTGCTTCTGAATTTGTAATTTCTGAGCTTCGTATATTGTTACCTTGTTGTCCTGTTCTTCGATCCCCTAGTCTGTTCTTTGACTTCCATTGCATCGTCCCTTGTCTTTGCTTAGTTGGTATCTGTTGCCGACTCGGAACGTTTACGGACTGCACCTGCATAAGCCCTTCACGTCTTGCCTTCCTGCTGCCAAACCGGAACATTTATTGGATTGCATTCGCTCAATCCTTTCACGTTTTACCTGCCTGCTGCCAAACCGGAACGTTTATTGGACTGCATTTGCTTAATCCTTTCACGTCTTACCTGCCTGCTGCCAAACCAGAATGTTTCTGGACCGCCTCTCTTCAATTAGCTTCACCTTGTTAGTCTTTGGTGAACTCAGAACGCTGTTTGGACTGCTTACCTCTGGCGGATTATCCAGTATCCGGAAATCTCCAAACCATCGTCACCTCTTCCTTCTTTTCCGGTCTGAAGACTCTAAAGAACTTAAAGGACATTAGCGCAACGGCGCAAGGATCAAAGACTTGTTTAGGTGTCCTCGTGCCGGCGGGAATAGGAAACAAGACTTTGGCCCTCATTACGACCCTGGCGGAATTCGGAAAACGATGGCGGAAATGCAATACCGCCATCGAATAGCGCTCGGTGCGACTATGACCCGTCACCGCAAAGTACGAAGCCATTAGCGACACCGTAGTGAACGCCAACGCTAACTGCACCAAGCACGCGCGCGCGCGCCATGCCAAACCGTAAACACCACCATGGCGCAAGGGTACGCCAATTTCGACCCTAGCGGACATGTACCTAACGCCATCAAGCATGGCGGAATGTACCATTCCGCCATGGTGAGAAGTACGGCATCGCGAATCAACCGTAAACGGCCCCACTGAGTGCCTGTACACCGCTCCCTGCCCACAAAGTACAACTCCCCGTAGGTGCAATGAAGTCACAATGCAACCAGTGAAATGTACAAGTCACCCATGCATGCCAACGAACAAAAGAAACACAAGAGGGGCCAATGGGAGCTGCAGGGCACAGATGGCACGAATACAGAAGCCAATCCAATGGACATGACCACAGTCCCCCCCCCCCCCGAAACGCACGCAAACACAGGCACCTGTGACCAGCAACATTCCGAAAATCACATCATTCCACCAGTCCACCTGGCTGACCTGCATCTGTTACACAAAACCCAATCCCCCGCCCCTGAGCATGACAACATTCAAACAGTCATATTGGCAGCCCCCATCCCAGACCTCACTGGGCTTCGTAGGCAAACGCGCCCAGTACAGTACCACGCAACTAAACTCCGAAGCTGGAACCCAATGCAGATCTCCTCACAATACATCGCTCCCCAAATAGGAATATGCCACATCACTTGCAAAGAAGAACGCTACACGGGCCAAATCAGAATAGAAATTTAATGCACAACAAAATCACCAAGCCCATACAGCCATTAGGCCATGAACTCCAAAACACATTTCACCATTGTGGGCTGCATCCGCAAGAAATGACCAGCCACTACTTGTGTGACGCCCTGTTCCATCATGGTACACAGAGCCACATTCACGTACGAAAAGGCAACATGGAAGCGCACAGAACCGCAGGGCCGTCCCAATGGGGAGGCACTAGTCCAGCTGAAAGGCCGAAATGTTGCTCCGAGCCACTAGTACTGCGTAAGGGCATGTGGCCCATTGGCGATCGTCCCATAAGATCGTAATGCTGCTCCACTGATTAACACGAAGCAGCAGGTGTCGGGAGTAAAAGCCATCTGCAGGAGTGGCATACAGATGGCAGTGGCAAAAGGGGAGGAGATACCTGTCAACCAAAAGAAAAGAAAAAGAACAGAATGGCCATCAGAACTACATTCCAACAACTCACTCCAATGATCACACTAAATCCACAGCCATATGCATGCTAGCCCACTCCAAAGGATCATCACCACCCAAAAACCACTTGCGACTCATAACTATCTATATCGAGGTGTAAACACCATCACAAACGAGTGTACCTGTGCATGCGTCTGTCAAAACAGAATCCATCAGATGGGATTGGTAACGTGCATGGACACAAGTGTCTGAGGGCGCGTCGAGACAGGGAGGGCTCAACAAGGCCAGATAGACGATGGTCCCACTATGGCAGCCCTGCATCACATAGCGCAGGGGAGGCGGATAGATTCCAAGAAGCCCTGTACATGGCAAACTCTGTATCAAATCACCTGCCCATGCATCCATTCATCATTCCCTCATCCCGGGATTAAAACGCCTGAATATTTACTCATATATCATTAGAAATATCCATTGAGTCTGTGCGTTATGCAGCCTGCAAAATCCACAGTGCCCCAGCCCGTAATTCCAGTGTAGTGAAGTAACATGTATTTGGGAACGTCCGGCCTCATCGCCCACGTCGCTATTGCGCATCCCAAACCATTCATATCAATCATTGCATCCTCGCCATGGCCCCTGTCTCAAGGACATTGAACAATAGAACGTTATATTTGCAGTCAGACCTGTGGGCATTTCCTCGCCGCTAGCTGAAAACCGAAAGCGCCGCCCTTCGAATTCCTCATTTGCAACATCACGTCGAAGAGGCATCTGTGGCCGTTTGAAATCACTAATTAATCCATCTAGTGCGGCTGTGTGTGAAAATGGCAACTGCCTTCACCCACAAATGGGACGCCCCGCCCGTCGTTGCAACTCGGTACAGTGATGCATGAGGGCCCACCGTTACTCGAGTACTACGTACCACTGACCCTTCACAAGTCTGTTCGCGACTGCACAGATAGTACGTGAAACAATGGGACCACAGCAGAATGAACATATCAACCAATGTTACACGGCCATCGGGTACAAATACATGATTGCAATAGCAAGATGCCATTCCTCGAATTGCAGCGTTGTGTGCGGGACGTGCTCGGCCAAAGGGGAGAGCAGTTTGCACAGGTGGAATGAATCACCACAGGTGGAGGCCATACAGCCTGAAAACACATAAATTGCACACCCAGTCTCCTCCCACAACCACACCCACTCCGAAATGCTACCGGCAGGACTCGCGATGTTGGCCCTGGGGGACCTGATAGCACTGCAAGTACTCCAACTCCAAGAAGAAGACGAACACCAACTACAACCGGCCGCACGGAGGAGACGCAGGAGGAGGAGGAGGCCAAGGCAGGGCCAGCAAGGGCCGCCAGCACAGCCACCACCACCACGCAGGCAGCCCGCAATCCCACGCCTCCGAGCACATCCGTTCAACCTCACTGATGAGCAGATCCACACCCTCTACCGTCTGGACCGGGACACCATAGCCGCCATTATGGACATGACACAGGCTGACCTTGTCAGCATGATAGATAGCCCAACCGCCATCCCACCCCTACTGAAGGTGGTGTCTGTACTACACTTCCTGGCCACAGGCACCTACCAGCACACAGTCGGACAGTTGCATGGCATTTCTCAGCCACTGTTCTCACGGACACTATTGCAAGTGCTCGATGCCCTCCTGCAGCACGCAGACGACTACATCTCTCTACCACGCTCGGAGCAGGAAATTACCAACACAAAAGTGGGATTCCATGCCCTTGCCGGCATACCGGGTTGCATTGGTGCCATCGACTGCACCCATGTGGAATTGGTCATCCCACATGCCATGGAGGCCCAGTACCGCAACCGAAAACAATTTCATTCCCTGAATGTACAAATGGTGTGTGACTCCAACAGGATCATTACACATTGTTGTGCCAGATTCCCTGGATCAACCCATGATTCTATGGTCTTGAGGAACTCTACAATACCACGCTACATGGAGCGACACGCAGGGAACAGATCCTGGCTACTCGGTGAGTCTCATTACATGCATGATAATGTGGGGTATGTGATTCGGCAATGACCTGGCAGGAAGGGGGGGGGGTGTGCGTACGTAGCAATGGCATTCCACATCATACGTTTCTCGTCCACATACAGGTGATGCTGGATATCCACTGAAGAGATGGCTCCTCACACCAGTCCAGAACCCACGGGACCAGCATGAGGAGGACTACAACCATGCCCACTCACGTACCCGTGTAGTCATTGAACAGGCATTCGGCCTACTGAAGGGTCGTTTCCGCTGCCTCAGCAGGTCTGGCGGGGCACTCCTGTACCGCCATGAGAAGGTTGCAAAGATGGTCATGGCATGTGTCATGCTCCACAACATGTGCGTACGTAGAAATGTGCCCATGCCCCCTGACGCAGAACTGCAAGCACCTGATGATGGTCATGATGAGGGTGGGGATGTGGCAGCACCTCAAGGAGTCTGCGAGGCACCGGAGGGCCGTGACATTCGTCAGCATCTCATTGATGTATGCTTCTAGCACTCACGCCTGGTGGCTGATACATGGACACGGGACTCGTGGCACTGTGTGTGTCTGGGACATGCACAATATGGACTGTACGCCTATGATGGCCTAGTACACAAAGATCAATGTCCACACATCTCATTGGTTGATCGTGCACTGTTTATGGCATATGTGATATCATGTTGTACACCCTATCGACCCGCCACCCAAGTGAGCCCAACACACCCCCTCCACCCTCCTACCTCCCCCCCGAACACCAGTGTCCAAAGTTGCTCATTGTCAGTGGGCAGTCGCTATTGCAAGCCCCCTCTGCGGGTATCAGGGGCACCCCTGCCTGTGGAGCGCAGGTTCCTCCCAGATCTACGTTGGGGGCTGCCCTGGACGGAACTTGCAACGGATGATGTCTCTGCCTGCTCACGTCCATGCATGTCCCTAAGGGTTTGCGAGAGCTCAGTGAGCACACGGCGCACTGCGGCAAGTTCGGCACATACGTCCTTGGACGTCGCATGCAGTTCCCCCCTCAGGCTCTCGGTGCTTCTCTCCATTTGGACTCTCAGGCTCTCGGTGCTACTCTCCATTTGTGCCCTTAGTGTCTCTGTACCTCTCTCCATTTCTGCCCTAAGTGTCTCAGTTGATGTTTCTATGTCTGCCTTAGTGCCCCCACATTCATCGGCATGGTCCTTGAGGAGCGTGGCCAGTTGCTGCTGTTGCACGATTAACTGGTCGAGGGACTGTTGCCTCTGCTGGGCCATGGCCATTTGCGGGGGTGTCACAGAGGGGCTGTGGACCTCATGTTGCCTTGCCACAGGGCTTGTGGGGGATGGCCAGTCGTCGTCTTGTGGGTGCCCCTGCGTGGCATCCTCATGTTGTACGGGATGGGACAGACAGGGGGATTGGGACAGGTCATGGATGGATCTGACTTCGACATCCCCGTCTTCTGTGTCGGAGCATGCTGCCATCAATGGGGTGTCACCTATGGTGCTGCTGCCACCAGAGGCAGTGCCTTCTGTGGCATCCGTTGGGGGGACCTGTGGTGGTGGTGTTGTGGGCATGCTGGCTGCTGGGGTGCCTGTTGATGTTCCCTCCTCTGTGCTGCCACCTGATTTGTGCTGCTGCCGTGTCTTGATGCGTGCAGCTGAGGTGGAGGGTCTTTGGCCGTTGGTCTTGGCCCTCTTTGCAGGTGTGCTGGTAGGGGTGTCCTGATGCTCGTCGTTTGGATCGGACCCTGTGGTGGAGTAAAGGAGGGCGAGGGTTATTGATGGGTCTGTGGGAATTGGAATGGCATTGTATCACATGCATTGGGGTGGTACCTGAGGGTGATTTGGGTCGGGGCCTTGGAGGTGCTTTCATTTGTGTGTGGAGTGAGGGTGCAGTTGTTTGGCAGCCTGCAGTTAGGGTGTGCCTGCTGCACGTGTAGTGCGTGTTTTAGGGGTTTTTAATTATTTATGTATTTATTGTGGGTTTTAACGTGCGCTATCAGGCCGATGTGTGTGGACGTTCTCCTGGACATGTGTTTCTGTTGCACTATGTGGACACATGGTACTTCACATGGATGGACTTTGTGGATTTGGCATTGTTTTATCTGGCCCACCTACCTGAATCTTCGGATGTCTGCACTCCTTTCTCCATCCCTCCGACTCCCTCTATGCTCTCCATTCCGATGGTGGAGGCACAGATTTCTTCCCAGGGGGTCAACTTGATGGGTGATTCAGGACCTCCCCCGGTGGCTGTGGCAATGTTGCGGTTGGCAGAGAGTATGCTGCGGACGCGTATCCGCAGGTCGTCCCATCGCTTTCGGCATTGCTGTGGGTTGCGGGGTGCGGTCCCCACCGCACTTACCCGCTGTGCCACCAGAGCCCATATGGCCTTCTTGTTTGCAAGTGCCGTCCTGGTCATTTGCGTGGAGAAGACGACGGCAGCATTCTCCTGGAGGGTCTCTGTTAGCACGGTGAGTTCCTCACGGGAGAAGTGGACCTGCCGCTTGCGGTCGCACGCTTTCTTAGCTACTTTTCCCATTTTTCTTGGTTTCGCTAGGGTGGATGACGGGTTGGGGTGTGTCTCAGGGTAGTGTTTTTGGTGGTTGTGTGGTTTTAGTGGTTTTATAGGTGTACGGCGGGATGTTTCCCGTTCCGGGCCCATGTTTTTACTTCCGTTTCCGTATATTTACGGTCACCGTACTTTCCGGTAGGCGCACACTGCGGTGTCCGCTGTGATGGGTGGCGGTATTGCACCTAGGGCGCCGTACGGCGGCGGTGTGGGCCGTTTTGGGGTCATTTCCGCCATCGCGGACTTTGCACTTCCGCCATGCCGTGGTGCTCGTGCCCGATGGGTCGGAATGGGCCGCACTTTGCTCCTTCGTGCAATGGCGGAAACGCTATTTACGCTGTGGCGGTCCGGTCAGTCACTTTCCGCCAGGGTCGTAATGAGGGCCTTTGTGTTCCCAGGACTACCACTTAATTACAGCAATCTCCTCTTCATAATTCCTCCAGAACAATCAGCACCTTTCTATTGGTAAGCACACCACTGCCTGTTTCTTCCTTTTCACTACCTTGTACTAATAGTAATAGCTACCTCTCTTGTTTCAGGATACTCACCAATCTAGCTTGAAACTTATCAGTCCCAGCCACCATTCTTGCTTGTGAGTAACTGCTCATAATCTTGCCTAGTTATTTCGTTGTCTTGAGCTATATATTAATACTTGGTTACTTTCTCTTGCAGCCAGCTGTCTGGGTACCAGGGTGTACCAAATATTTTCGGGCAATACTCACCTCAATCTGTCCTTTTGTACTCTTGAGGGGTATATTGTCAGAAAGACTCAATTGCATCACGACGTGTCAAGCCACCACTGCTGGATTTAGTCCTTGGGCCCTAACAGCCAACTACAATATGTGGCAAAGTGGCTATCAGAAGACCCAACCGCAGAAACTAGGTTGTTCGGAAAAGAATGAGCCCCATTCTTCCTGAAAGAAATGATATGGCTGCCCAAGTCAGATATGAAAGAGCACCCAGAGACGATGACATTGGGATGGAAGATATGGCATAAGGCCTGTCAGGTAATGGAGAACCCAACCCTGTATTCCCCGCAAGTGCCACTTGTCGCATTGACGGGAAAAGAAAGCCAAGTAATGAGGATGATCAGGCAGCACTGGGAACCAGTAGGGATAGCAACAGTGGGAGACATATGGCAAGAGGGGAGGCTAAAAGAATTTGGGATGTTGGTGGAGGAAACAGGGCTGCATACTGGACAATATATTACATATCATAGGATGGTGCGGCGAATCAAGGAGACATGGTCCGAAATAGTACTAGAGGAGCAACCGGACGCCGCCATAGAAATGATATACGTTATAGCAGAAGGAGGGCACGAGATATCCAGGATATATGAGCTGGTGATGTCCAAAGTGGGAAAGTAAGTGGTACAACTGAGACAGGACTGGGAGGAAGAGGTGGGTGCACCTATGAGTGATGGGATGTGGGAGCGGGCACAAGGGTACCACAAGAAAGTGTCAAGGAATGCGAGGCTACAGCAAATACAACTGTATATAACCCGCAGGGCTTATATGACACCCCAGAGGATAGCTAAATTTAAAAACGGAGAAAGACAAACATGCCCCAAAGGCGGCGAAGTAAACGCCGGAATGACGCATATGTTCTGGGCATGTCCAGAAATTGAGAAATTTTGAGGAGAAGTAGCCCACAGATTAGAGGAAAAAGGAATTAAAATAACTGTTGAAATAGCATGGGCATGTCTGGTAGGGGGGTCTCCCAGACCACGTAAACCTAAACATGTAAGTAAACTAAAAGATTTGGCATATATACTTGCGAAGCGTAGAATTGCCATGGGATGGAAGTCATGCCACAGACCGAGGATAGAAATATGGTGGAAAGACCTTCAAAAATGGGCAGAAGCTGAAACTGCAGTATGGCAGGAAGCTAATAACACTAGAGGGGATGAAGAAGCAGAAACCCTGACAGACTGGAAACATTTAATAGCCACACTGTTTGGGCCCACTCAGGACTGGGCGAGCGACCAGGACCTAGCAGAGAATACAGGAGAGGGAAACCCCCTACAAGATGAAGAGGCAGATTGCGAAGTAATGTAGGCTCGGATGGGGGGGACGGGAGGCGCAGTAGACATTGTTTGAGCTGCATAAAATTTGAAATATTGTAATATGTACTGCAAGTTTGGTTGTTTGTTGTTTGTTTGGAATAAAAATCAATAGAATTGTTTAAAAATAAATTCAAAAAAACACACTGTAGCTAATGCTTTCCTCCATTTTGCTAACTATGTGAAAACACACTGCAGCTCTGCAGACTTTTACAAATTTTGAGGCTTAGCGCAAAGAATACTAAACATTGTTATTTGTGTACAAACATTTTCCATTCATTCTCTCCATATTCCACTCATCCTGCTCACGTTTATCTTGGTCCTGTAGTTTTCTCCACACTTTACTCCTATAATTGATTGCATTCTGCATTTTTCCGCACAACTAATGTGATTCCTATTTTTAACCCGCATGGACCTTTGACAGACAGTGGACACCTGGTGAGTCAGTTCGCGCTGGCCATAGTGCAGAACACCGCACCCTGAGCCTGCAGTCTATTTTAAGATACCACAGGCCGCATTACTTCTGGGAAGGGGGGGAGTTTGACTCCTCCAGAGCACTTAGATTTTACAATGCCTAGGATCTGACATTACAAATCTATTCAGTGCTTGCCCATGTCTGTGTATGTGATTGTCTGCATGAGAGTGCCTTCCCAGTGCCCCTCCTCCCGCAGTCCATTATAGTGCCTTAAAGAGGTCTTGCCTTACTCTAAAACGCCTGGGGTTCGGGAGGACCCTGGTTCCTTCCCAACATTCCCCACATTCTTTACTTCTACAGTAACAAACTCATCCCCACCCGACATATCTACAACCCCAAGAGTATCAGTTTCAGTTTCGCTATTTATTGTATGGCAAGGTACATTAGAACCCCAATTGACACCATCATCTTTGCGCTACTAGGTACTCCATTGACACAACATTGGAGACCCAATTGGCACGTGCACAAGAGAACCAAGAAGAACACGATAACAGGCACCAGGTTTCTTATTGCTGCCCCCAGCCATGACAGAATCCAATCAAAGGCAATCGATAGCCAATCCGTGTTCTGAACTCCACCTTTTTTCTTCATTTGAACACCTAGATTGTGCACCGCCTCAATTATGTGGGATAGTGGCCCATTCTCAGCATCCCCCGGGGGTAGGGGGGACAAAAGTGCAGCAACTGCTTCCCAACTTTTTACACACTCCTTCTGTGGCTGTTCACAGATCAAGCATATAGCGGTTCTGCATCGTCATGAGTCTTAATGCACGGAGCTCTACTTTGATGGCGCTGAACCCATTCTCTGTATCATTGGTGAGCTGGACTAGCTCCCATCGGATGATCTGAACCCATTTGGCGTTAGCAGCTGCTTGTACACCAGGAGTCAAAAAAGATGAAAAGAAAGTCTGTGCTCAGCTAAAAAGGCAATACTCGTCAGGTATCCCTATGAGCAGTGCGGAAGAGTCTTTTGAGATATAGTTCGATCTCTTTTATCTTTTCAGCTGTTGAAATAGTTCTTTTTCTGGCAGCATATGAAATTCTTGTGTGATCTGCAAGTCTCTCTCTGCTTCTTTTTTAGGTGCTGGAGTGGCTGTTGGCACCTTGACAGGCAGTTATTTTGCCTTCAGGATGATGGGATGTGCTTGTCGGCCACAAACCCAGTAGTAATCCATCACCACTGTCGTAGCTTTCGTCATATCAGGGATCACAAGAGTGTGGTTGCATGTGTGTTTGCGCCAACAGGAACTGTTTCTTCATTGCTAAAACTAAGGTCATAGTCCATGTCTCTATGCATTCGCACTGGCGTCTCCATTGTTGCAATCCATGTCAGCCTTGTGATGTATTGTGACCATATTTGCGCACACATAGGGCCTCATTACAAGTCCGGCGGTAGCCGGGCTGGTAAAATGGCCAGGCTGCCGCCAGACCCGTAAAGATTTACCAGCGCCTGACTTTCTGGAGTCCCATAGGGCTCCATGGGGATGGGGACCACTGAAACACTGATGCCCACCGGCGCCAGTGTTTCAGTGAAAGTCTGTGGGCGGGTGCCGTTCCGCCTGCCAGGGCAGACCTGGCGGACGGCAAGGCAACCCGCCGGCACCGTTGTTTCTGGACCGGCAAACTTTTAATGAGGCCCATAGTCTCTACTTGGGCTATTATTTCTTTGCTGTGTTCAATCAGTCCATCTGCCGGGCACGTCACTGTGGTACTCTGCCATTTGTTGTTGACATGTGAGTGACCTCCAAGGAAAAATATGGTGCTTGTAGACACTTGTATTTCGTACTGTCATTGCATAGCGCTGGGTCAAGATTGCTGCTCCTCAACTGCACGCTGGGAGCCTGGAATGTGTCCTTTATCCTACATAGTGCAAGATGTACCAGGCATTGTGCCTCTATAATTGGGACTAGTCATGGAACTAAAACCTTAGGAGCCCCTGATGCATGCGGGGTGAGTGCACACACATACCAGCTTTCATTCATCACATTCCTTCCCACAGTACGCATATCAGAATACCTGCTATTGGACGACTCCGAATGCTGAATGTCAAAAATTGCATCAAAGCCCAACCCCTTATATAAATCATACAACATTCGTACTTCCTGTCTTATTCGTCTAAGAAAATCTGTGCGGGTGGCCGGCAAAAAGTGTGACATTGTTTGATTCTTATTTATCCTAGACATTGATATCATTGCTTATAAATCTGCTAACATTATTTTCCTTTATATGTAAGTGTCCACCCTCCCTTCCTATGGCCACCCCATATATCAACCATACCTTCAGACACTCTGACAACAACGACCAGTGTCACACAAAACAATATAACCATCGGTCTAGCAAGAAAGCATAATGCAGAATTCCTAGGACGAATTACATTCAGTTTATCATTATCCCTACATAACAGGGAGGTTTGAACACGTCGGTCAGGCATTCTTGTTGATCCCTGGAGAGGAGAAAAAAGGTTACCAAGAAAGAGAGAAAGAAGAAGAGGAAGGAATAGAGAAAGAGAGAGAGAGCGAGAGGAAGAGAAAGAAAGAGACCCTTTCCCACCAGGGACGACCAGGTTCTAGACCTTCAAAAAGATAAAAAATAAAAGAACAATAAACAAATGAAAAAAAAGGAAAATCAGTGGTGTGCCACTGCACACCACCCTGGCATGGATCCTTTACTAAACATCTTCTTCATCAGTTATGTCCTTGATCTGTCAATTGAGCTTTGTAGTGCACTTGTCTCAGGTGCTCTTTGGACATCTGAGAGATGCACCCAATATCGTAACTCCATCACAAGGATGGCGAGAGGCATACAGAAAACCACCTCATATGGACCTTGAAACCTGGGACTGTTCCATTGACGCAAAACATTTTTCACGTAGATCAGCTCCCCAGGTTATAATGATCCAGTTGTGGCAGATATATGTCTGTAGTTGCTGTCTCCTTCCCTTCCGGTGTGTCCTGTCCTTCACTCCTGGGTGGTGCAATCTGTCGAGAGATATATTTGATAGCATGTGTTAGTGCCGTTAAGTATTCCCTAAATTGCACTCCTACTACTGTTGCTGCTTGATGTGCATCTGACACTTTTCTCACAGAGGATATCTTCAATGTGGAACACAATTTTGACAGTTTACTTTTAAAAGCCCATTGATCCTCTCCATAACGCCATTAGCCTGAGGGTGGTAAATTGAGCACATTCTATGTTTTATGCCCAATAGAGCTGCAACATGCTGAAATATTGCATTAAAGAAATGTGTGCCATTATCCGATCTCAATCTTTCGCACATGCCTCATCGTGGAAACACCTCTCTGACCAGGAACCGTGCTGCACACTTTGCGTCTGAGTGTGCACATGGATCTGGTTCCACCCACCTAGAAAAGGGGAAACCAACACAATAAGATACTATATTCATTGCACCATTCCCCCAAATCTGCATAATCTATATGCAATTCACAGAACGTCCCCGTAGGGCGAGGCAATGTACCTCTTAATGTCCATAATGTCATCCCTGTGCTGAAACGTTGGCATGTCAGATAGTGTATTACTTTTTTTGAAATGCTCTCCTGGAGGTTTGGCTCAAACTAGTCCTCCTGGATATCTGCCACAATATATTGTTTGGATCGGTGGGAGGGGAAATGTAGTTGCTCAAATGCCACAGAGTGTAATTCTTTGGGCATCACCACCTTCCCAGAACTCTCCTGCCTCCATAGTAAATCAGAGGGAGACTGTTTGCATCCCCTCCGCAACCATGGCTTCTTTTCCTCTTCCGGCACTTTCCCTTGCAAGTATATGATCTTTGATATGGGCAATGCTGTGTACGGAACTGTGGTCTCACTTTCTACAGGGGTAGTCACTATACACTCTATTAACATTATATCTGGGACATAGGCTGCCAACCTGGCTGCCTGGTCCGCAGCCATGTTGCCCTTAGAGATTTTCATCCGTGGCATTAGTAAGGGCAGCACATTTCATGACTGCCACAGCGGAGGGCCCGATAAGGCTTCAATCAGTTCTTCCAACAGCCTTACATGATGCACTGGAGAGCCATTTGCTCTCCGAAACCCTCTCTTCTTCCACCGAGACAGACCGGCATGCACTGTTGTCGTGACGTATGCAGAGTCTGAGTAGATGGTGACACACCGCCCTTATGACGCTCTCAATGCCTCGATGAGAGTGACAAGTTCCGCTGCCTGCGCTGGGTAGTACATAGGTAATCTTTTCATGATCAGAACTTCATGCTCCCCCCTTTACCACGCACCACTATTGCCCCTGTGTGCCTCCGCCCTATCTCCTAGTCAATTGTTGATGACCCATCAACATATAGTATATCTCCTTCCTTCAATGCACTGTCTCTAGCTATAGATTTACCCTCCTGTTCACCCTCGTATGTAGCAAAGTCATGCATTTTCAGGTCATCATCAGTAGATACATGTGTCAAAAATGTGGCGGGATACACCGTCCTACAACTTACTATATGAATATGAGGTTTGGATATTATAATCACATATGCAGAAGATCTCTGAGTCGTCAAGGTCGATTTAGACCATTCCAAAATGGTGAATAGCGAATGTTCCACAAACAAGGTAACAGTGCACCCCATGACAATCGTAGAACTTTTCTCTATCACAAATGCTGCCGCTGCGAGTGCTTGTTCGCACACAAACTGTCCATTCATGACTGAGTCGAGCGTCCCACTAAAATAAGCCAATGGCTTGTGGCCCATTATGCTCTTTTGAGTCATTACTGTAGTCATGAGCTATCCATCAGAATGGGAAAATAAATAAAACTCCTGTGTATAATCCGGAGTTGTTAAAACGGGGGCCGTGCAAAGAGTTTCTTTCAAGCCCTCAAAGTGTCTATTTATTTCTTCAGTCCATTCCAATTTGCCGTTTTTTGTCTTCTGTCCTTCTCTGAGACTTTGCAACAGCAGCCTTGTGTAGGTTGTGCAGTCTGGGATCCATGCCCTACAATAATTACATAAGCCCAAAAACTGCTGCATTTGACAGAACTGGGCCTAGGGGTGGCGCATACTGCTGCCGCCCTATCTGGTAGTATTGTTTTCCCGTTTGTAGAGATAAGTTGCCCCAAATATATTACCGCCTGTTGGCAGTATTGTAGCTTCTTTATATCTGCATTGTACCCTTTGTGAGCCAGCAATTGCAGTAATGGAATAGAATCCCTCCTGCACTGCTGTTCGTTTTCACTACATACCAGCAGATCATCCACATATTGGATGATCGTGCTAGGTACCTGAATATTTCCCAAGTCGGCATGCAGCACTCTATTGAAAATACTTGGACTTTCACAGTACCCTTGAGGCAATCTTGTGTGCTCGAAGCCCTGTTGACCATGCGTAAACGCAGTGAGATACCATGAATCATAGTGGAGTGGGATTGAGAAGAACACATTCTTCAGATCCACCACTGTGAAGTACGTCGCTGTCTTAGAAATGCTACATAGGATCATCGCAGGATTCAGAACTACCGGAAATTCCTTTAAAAAAAAAAAGGTTTTGATTGGTTTTTAAACAACAAAATAACTTACAGACTTTTACATACATTGCATGAAATTTTCCAGTCGATTGTGTCTGTGTGTTCCTCACTACCCCAACTCCCCCCACTCTCATCCCAGCCTATTCCACTTACATCGTGCTAACATCTTACATCAAACTTTAGGTATATGCATTCACATTCGCTACTGATTGTGAAGGGCAATTATTACTATTCAGCTATCGCTATGCGATAAGGCCATCAATTCCTGCACCATATGTTTCCAGGAGTCAAGGTCAATGCTTGGTTCTCCTTGGCCTCAGTGGGCTGCTTCCTGCAATATATATCTCTCTATGCTGAGGTTTCTGCCAGCTTCCATTTTTGGAGTTCGCTCCACCATAGGTGCACGTCTGGTCTCTTGTGTGCTTTCCACCCCATTTCTATTCCCTGTTTCGCCAGGATGTATGCTAAGTCTTTCAGCTTACTGACATGTTGCGCCTGTTTCGGCCGGGCAAAAATGGCGAGCATACAGGCCACAGGAGTACTTGTGTCTGACGTTATACCTGCCTTGGCTAAGGCCTGCGCTATTTCTTCCCAGTATTGTCGGATCTCCATGCAAGCCCAGAACATATGCACCAGATCCGCATTAATCAATCCGGGCAGGTTTGTTCTGTTGCCTTGCTGACATTGGCATTCCTCTTCGGGGTTAGGTATGCCCTATGAGTTATGTACAGCTGTATTAATTGGAGCTTCGCATTTCCAGACACCTTTTTATGATAGGCTAGTGCTCTACCCCAGACTGCATCTGTTAATTGCTCTTACAAGTCTGCCTCCCAGCTGCGCCTGGTCTGACTCAGCATGGCCCCTCTCCGTGCCATTAGTAACTCATATATTCTAGATACTGCATGTCCACCCTCCGAAATATTGTAAAGTGTTTCTATAGTGTCATCTTCCTGCAAAGCCCCATCCGTATCCAGCCAATTCTGCTTTAATCTAGTGAGGAGTGAAGCGTGTGTTATGTACTGTACTTTGTATATGCCTATTTCTGAGTTGACCATGCTGAAGTCCATTGGTCAGCTTTCATGTAATAAGTCTTGCACTGTCACCACTGCCATGGGCTCCCAATACTTCCTCAAGTTTAATCTGAGTTGTGTGTCCTCCACCTTCAGTGTCACCAATGGGACCTGGGGGAATAAGGTGACTGTTTCTCTAAAAAGCGACAGGCCCTGAGCCAAATCGCCCTAACCAGCGTCAGCAGCAGGGATTTTGGGGTGTGTGGTGTTAATGTCCATATCACCTCCTTCAAATAAAATAGGGCACATAAGGGCTGCAGCATCAAAGTGTCTTGGGACTACTCATCTGACAGCCAGTTTGTGATGAATTGCAGCTGGCTTACCACAAAATATGCTTCGAAATTGGGCACCTTTATGCCTCCTTGCTCGTACGGTCTCTGTAATTTTGCTAGTGCGTCTCGGCACCATATATTATGCCATGGGAAGCCGCGACATATACTGTCGAGCCTGTCAAAAAAGCCTTTAGGGATGTTGTACGGAATATTGGTGAAGAAATGAAGAAGCCCCGGGAGCACTACCATTTTTAACAGTGCCGCTCTCCCCATCAATGAGAGTGGCAATCTGACCCAGAAAGCCATAGACTTTGCCACTTTCTCCACTGCCTTTAGTGTGTTCTGTAAATATTCCTTCTTGGGGTCGTGAAAGATATCTACTTCCAGGTATCCCAGGTACTTTATCGGTAGCTCAGGCAGCGCACTAGGGGAGGTCCACATGTATGCTGCCAAGGGGAACAAGAATGACTTCTGTGCTTTAATCGTAATGCCAGATAGGTCTGCGTAACGCTCAAACACATCCCAAATATACTGTAAGTTGGTTTCTGGGTGTTGTAAGTACAAAATCATATCATCTGCATATAGAGACATCAAATTAACATTGCTTTGTATAACTATGGCTGCTTTGCGATATTCCTTCCGAAGGTACACTGCCAGCGGTTCCAAGGCCAGTATAAATAGCATAGGAGACCACGGGCCACCCTGTCTGGTACCTTTCTCCAACTGCCATTGATCCAAAATGTGGGCTCCTGTCATGACTCTCGCTTGTGGGCTGCTATACAGCAGCCATACTCATTTTATGTAAGTTGGCTGCATAACGAAGCTACGCAGCACCGCTGTTAGCCTTGGCCATCTAACCGAGTTGAATGTTTTTACTGCATCGAGCGAGGCCACGGCATATCGATGTGTGCTGCAGTGAGTATTATCTATGACATGGTGTAGCCTCTGCAGGTTACACGTAATGTTCCTGCCTGGAACATATCCCGTCTGGTCCGGGTGCATAAGTTTAGATATTACCGGCTTCAGCCTATTGGCCAGTAAGGCTGTACGGATTTTCACATCCTGATTAAGCAACAAGAGGGGTCTGTAAGATCCGCAGTTGGTTCCAGGTTTATTGGGCTTTAATAGTGGGACTATAGTAGACTCTCTCAACGACATCGGCAGTGTACCTGTGTCCAGTGCTTCATTCAACATGGCTGGCTATGGGGGCACCACGTCTGTTATGAATTCCTTGTAGAATTTGCTAGGCAATCCATTCGCCCCTGGGGCTTTACCCATCGGCAACTCTCTTATGGTGGCTTCCAGCTCTTCTATGGTTATAGGGGCCTCAAGCCTATCAGCTGTCTCTACATTTAGCTTGGGGAGATCTATCTGTGCAGGGCCTCATCTATTTCTGACAATTGCACTCCTGTCATCTCTGTATATAACTGCTTATAACAATCATAAAAGCACTTGTTAATACTTTCTTGCGTCACACACACCACCCCATCTCTTCTCCCGATCTCCCGTATCAACTCTCATTTGAAGTCACTTCTGTATAGCCAGGCCAACAAGCGTCCCGGCTTATCACCATCAGCATGTTGTCTTTCTACATATTTCTTGTAGCTCAGCTTGCCTAATCCTTTCCAATGTATCAAACATTCCAGCTGCAGTCGGCTGCTTCTTGGACCCTGTCGCTGGACAAGTCCCCTAGTTTCTGCTTTACCTAAATCATGTTCTATCACAGCTTGCATACCTTTTGTATTCGCTATTGCATCCCCCTGATCTCTACATTAAAAGCTTCCCATAATGGGCCTGCTGAGTCAACGCTTCCTGTATTATTTTTGAAGCAGTCCTTCACCTCCTCTCTCAAATGTTCCCGGAACACTGCATCTCCCAGGGACTCGCTTCTAAGCTTCCAGGTTGGGATGCGTTTACTAGGGGGGCGTGTTTACCATGTAACCACTAAGGGAGCATGATCCGAGAGCACCCAAGCTCTATATTACGCCGCTTTGAATTCACCTAGTGTCTCATCCCCTGTAAATACATAGTCTAGTCTCGTGTGTAGGTCCTTAGGGGTGGTATAATGAGAATATCCCCGGGCTTGCGGGTGTAGGGCTCTCCATATATCGGACAATTTGAATGCTTGCAATAACATATTCAAGGATTTGGCCGGAGGACCTGGATGTATTAATTTATCATCTGATCCATCTAAGTTGAGGTTCAGCGTGCAGTTAAAGTCTCCATCCCATACCACTGTACCATCCTTGTATTAGCCGATTTGCGGGTATACCGAGCGGAAATAGGCTGCAGTATCATGGTTCGGCGCATATGTATTAATGATACAAAGCTCTCTTTGTTCCACTAGCCCTTGGATAATAATCATCCTGCCATAATCGTCCCCAAAAGTCTTAAGGACTTTAAATGGTACTGACGGCGCCACCCATGTCAAAACCCCTCTTGCAAACGCTGAATATGGTGAGCCCATGGCTGTGCTGCTCCATTTCCTAGAAAGAGCAATTTATCTGTCCTTTGTGAGGTGCGTCTCTTGAAGAAGTGCAATGTCAATCTTCTGGTGCCTCAAATATGACATTATTCTATTGCATTTAATATGACTGTTAAGACCCCTTACATTCTACGAGGCTATTCTAAGGTCCCCCATTCCATATAAGCAGTTTCACATAACTGAACAGTCCGATGCAAATATCATATGTTCCTTGCATGGATCTATAGGCTAACTCCCCACTAACTACCCCAACCCCCCTCCCCAACCCCTCCCTAACAATTGCCCATCTCAATACCCTGTGCTCAGGCATCCCTGCTTCTCTCCCCTGCCCCAGGTGCTTGTGCTGGGGTCCAGGGTGCGGCAGGTGGATACTCGACAACTGGTACCCAAAAACAAAACCGCTCTTAGGGCTAGGACTCCTCTCCGGAGCACGCTCCTGGATGGAGTGCGCACTGCTGGCTCCTGTTTTGCATAGGTATGAATGCCTGTGTTCTGTGCAAAAGTTCTCCGCCTTTTTCAATCTGCCAGTTGTACCTGGCTTCCTCCCTGCGGTATTCTGCAGGCCTTTCAGTGTGTGCCCCTTTCGCCCATCGTCTGTTGGACCTCTTCAGATGGCAAGTTGTCCGTGTCCATCCATGTGTCAGCATCCTCCGGGTTGTCAAAGAAGATGGCTCTGCCCTTATTGAACACCTTCAATCTTGCTGTGTATAGTAACATGTACTTAAGGTTCGCTCCTCGCTGCCTCTTCTTGACAGACGTTAAGTGCATCCTTTGCCTCTGCATCTGCCAGGTATAGTCCGGGTATGCAGTAATATTTGCTGATGCTCGCCGTATTGTGCCACCTTTCCAGAAATGTTCAAGGATCTTTTCTCTATCTTTGTAATTGAGTATCGTAGCTGTTATGGGCCGTGGTGGGGCACCTGGCGGCAGTTTCTTCATCAGGAACCTGTGTGCTCTTTCAACTGTGAAGCTGAGTGAGGGTGCCCGGGCCAATTTCTTGCAATAACATGTTTTCAATTAAGTTGGTGGGTTTCGTGCCTTCTTCCCCACCGGTAAGTCTGATGATTCGCATGTTATTGAGTCTGGTCTTGCCTTCTGCATCTTCAACTCTTCCCTCAAGATTCCGCAGTTGCTGTTGCAATAGTGTTACGTCCGTGGAGGTGTCTCCCAGGCTGGCTGTGTTTGCTGCCACTTCTTTTTCTAGTGTTCCAGTGCATTCTGAGAGAGCCCGAACATCTTGCCTCAGAAGGTTCACGTCCAGGCTTATGGCGTCCATTTTGGATTCCAGAACAATCTTCAGGGCCGCTATGGCATCCAGGACCTGCTGGTCTCCTTTAGCTTGATTTTGGTCTCCTTGTGAAGATAGAGTCACTGGCGCAGTGTTGTCCACCAAGTTTGCGGATTTGGTGAAAGTGTCCAATGTTGGCTGCTTAGACTTATTCTTTTGGCACTTGGACGCCATAGGTGATTTTACTGCACCAGCAATACCGCTCCTATCTGCTTACTTGCTTGCCTATTGTTTATTCGCAGGACCCCAACTGGTGTCGGCTGAGGGCTGTTTGTTGTATTCCAGGGTTGCTGGGTTGCCTCCCAGGTGCTTTGAACGGTCTCCGCTGCTGGGTGGCGTCCTTTATAATGCTGTAATGCTTGCAAGCATACACCGTTTCGGGAGATAGCTATCCGCGCCACATATATGACTCGCTAATTTCGCTTGACTTAGTTCGCCACCTGCAGGTTAGCCAGTGCTTGCGTGATTCCACCCATACATGTGTCCCATGGGGCGTGCATCAATGTTGGGACCCCTTTTGTGGTCCAACTTGCCCTCAGGAGTTTAGTAGGGGTCTACAGGCTATTTACATGACCGTTTTGGCTCAATCTCTGGCTGTTGTCCCCAGATTACGTGTGTCAGCCTCATGACGTCCAGGCTTATGGCGCTTGTTAGGCAGAATCACATGCAGTACCCTCTGGGAACACTACATGCAAATAAGACTACAAGTGTCAGTACAATTTCACCTTTGGTACAAGCCTGTACTACACAGTTATGTGGTAGCAGTGGCTGAGCAGCCAGACTTATCTCAAGAGTTGAGTGAGCAGTAGAACAAGTTACACAAAGGACCAACAAATACAGTGGTTCAAAATAACACTTACTCAAGTTTTCTTGGTAAAATAATATACATTTATTTACACAGCCAGTTTGAAAACATTACACTAGCAAGAGCAGCTCAATATCATATACTAATACACCACAAATATACAACCAATAAGTTACTGAACAAGTTCAGCTCCCTTGAAGTGGGAGCAAAATTGCACTTCAGTTACTTTAAAAAGGGGTAAAAAGACAAGGTTATAAGAATCAATAGCACAAATATTTTCATAGGCAGGGCAAAGGGTTTCAGTTAACTACAACCAGCAATTCAGTTCATAGGCCTGTGCCAAAGTCAATGGTTCAGAGTCTTTGCATAGGTTAGCACAGTTCTGGTAGTAAACGGTTAAGTCTTTGCCACGGATCTCAGAAGAATTTGGTCAGACGAAAAGTTAGACAAATGTTTAGGGAAGGACAAGCCTTCGAAGTCAGGAAAGTTTCACAAACTTTCACTGTGGCCGAAAAGATTTCCGGACGTGAAGAGGAGCTGTAGCTGAGGCAGTTGTTCCTGGCAGTTCGAGCTGATCTCGCTGTTCCTGAGCTTCAGTTGTGGGGACAAGAAGGAGGACGTCGGGAGGTTCCTGCACTGCCCAAGGAAGAGGCCACAAGCTTGCAAAACGTCGGTTTAAGGTGGGAGTGCCTTAAAGACCACAAACTGGTATCCTTCCCACTGGCTATCCGGTTTTCCACAGCACTCTGCAGAAAATACGACCAGGAGGGGACGTTGTCCAGGCGGCTTACGAGTTGGTTGTTCCCACCAAACTCAAGGGAAGAAGTTAACCTTGGAGGGCTTTTCTGTCGATGGATTTTCAGGCAATTCAGACCTGCAGCAGGGCTTCACTGGCCGTCCTGGGGATGCAGCAGTCCTCTTCCTTCAGCTCGTCTTCGGTTCTTTCGTTCCAGTGTTCGACTCTGCTTTCCAAGTCCCAGAGACCTGCTTGTAAACAGTTTTCCCCCATTAATTCCAGCCTGGCTGTAACTCACACAGCAGGGTGGCTGTCCTTGCCGGACAGCCAGACGGCCAATCACACCAGAGTGCATTCATGTCTCCTAGGAGACTAAGCACAGGGAGTTTCGGGCACCTTCCTCACATCCTGTTCATCCAGACACTCAGGCGGCAGAGGAGGGCTTCAGCACTGAAGCCCGCCAAAGGTCAACGAACAAAGGGACCAGACCTGGTTTGGCGCGCAGAGGTTGACCGGAGTCTGTTTTTACAGATAGGTCTTGGGTGCCATATTGAAAAACATGGCTGACCCGATTTTAGCTAACGTTGTTCGCGGTCGGGAAAAATCATGGTAGTTTGATCTAAACCACTGCCACCAGCCATTTAAAGTAGGAAAGGGTATCATTTGACTGTTACATGAGTGTTTTGACTCAAGGGAAGCTAGGCAACCCCTCTAGCACTCTATAGGAAGATAGTGTGTGCTGGGTCTGTAAATTTAAAGAGACTAGTAAAGTCAATGTAATGTAGTAGCCTGTAGTTGGAATGCAGGGTTCACAAGGTATGATTTATTGCTGAGTTAAACTTTCAAACAGCCTCTCATTATAAACAACAAAACATGCTTAAATGTGGTTCAGCTGGCTTGCTCGGAAAAAAAGGTGAATCAATTCAAAGGTCGCATGAATGTCCTCTTAAGCTTTGCTCCTCTTTGGAAGAAAATTAATCAGGTCACATAAATTCCTTTCCCCGGACACTAGCTTTCCATTCCTTCGCTAGCTGTCCAAATTGGGTTTAAAAAAAAAACGAAAAACAAACAGAGAGGATAAACCCACGGAAACACTGTTCTTTGAAAATGGTTTACGGCCAGATTTTCCTTGTCAGTGAATCCGCTTCGGTAGTGTTCCCGGCGCTGCCGCTCTTTGAGCCTCTCCTGGCGGAGGGTCTGCCTCTTGATAAGGGTCTCCGCGATGCCGAGCCTTCAGCCTCCTAGTACGCCCAGTGTACATCACCTGGGGATTCCTCCCACTTCTCTGTGGTCTCCGGCCAGTGCTGCTGCTGTAATGAGAGACACCTGATGAGTTTCCCTGGGCTTCTTTTAACTCATACTTTGCTCCTCCCCTCAGTTTCCACTCGCCTTTCCTGCCCACTTCCCACACCTGCAGCCAGTTTGCCTTCACTCCTCCACCCTGCTCCATGCACTGTTTGTCCCACACCTGCAGCCAGCTTGCCTTCACACCTCCACCCTGCTCCATGCACTGTTTGTCCATCCCATCCTGTACTGCTATGGGGGTACCTGTCACTGTACCGTATGACAGGGCTGTATCTATACCGCTTCCCTTTGTTCATTTTATCTTTTCCCCCACCTGGTCTCCATTTCCCGTGGTGGTTTATGGGACATGTAGTTTCGTTCTGTCCTGCTGATGTAACATTTTGGGTGCTGGGTCTGAAAGTTAGAATGGGGTTGTCTTTTATCTCCATTGCCTCTTTGACCTCCTCACAGTCAATTTAACTTTACATGCTCTGGGAGACAGTAGTCAGTCCCAGAGAAGGTATTTAAACCTTGGGAAGTCTGAAAGACATCCCTGTGTCACTGCACTGAAGGTGCTGTGTTACTCACAGAAAAAGATGATGCCTATGGAGTTGTTTTAAAACTCCATAACCAAAGAACACAAAAGTAAAACTCACATCAAAATACATGTAAGAGTGGGAAAGAAGGCTCACACTCTTCCCAGGTAAAAAATTAAATCCTAGAAATCCAGCATTTTGGGTGCTGGGTCTGAAAGTTAGAATGGGGTTGTCTTTTATCTCCATTGCCTCTTTGACCTCCCCACAGTCAATTTAACTTTGCATGCTCTGGGAGACAGTAGTCAGTCCCAGAGAAGGTATTTAAACATTGGGAAGTCTGAAAGACATCCCTGTGTCACTGCACTGAAGGTGCTGTGTTACACACAGAAAAAGATGATGCCTATGGAGTTGTTTTAAAACTCCATAACCAAAGAACACAAAAGTAAAACACACATCAAAATACATGTAAGAGTGGGAAAGAAGGCTCACACTCTTCCCAGGTAAAAAATAAAATCCTAGAAATCCAGCAAAGTTGCTGGGGGTCTCAAAAGGTAAGGAAAATGTGCACAATCTTGAGAATTCTCCTTAACACTCATCCCCCTAGACTAAGGGACAGGAGGATTTAATCCACCCCTGGATGAATCTCCTTACTCCAGTCGGTCAAACATCCTGGAAATACCATCAGCATTTTGGTGGAGACGACCAGACCTGTGTTCAATGGTAAAATCAAACCCTTGAAGGCTGATTGACCATCTCAGTAGTTTAGGTTTTTCCCCTTTCATTTGCATCAACCATCTCAAGGGTTGGTGGTCAGTCTGAATCACAAAAGTAGATCCATACAAGTATGGTCTAAACTTCTTCAGTGACCACACAATAGCAAAACATTCTCTTTCTATGGTTGCCCACCTTGTCTCAGGTTCCTTCAGCTTCTTGCTGATGAAGCAAATGGGGTGCTCCCTACCTTTCTCATCCAGCTGACTCAGAACTGCACCTATATCTGTATTTGAAGCATCTGTCTGCACAATGAAGATTTTGTTGTAGTCAGGAGCTCTTAGGACTGGAGCTTGACAAAGGGCTTTCTTTAGGCCTTCACAGGCTTGAGTGCACTCCTCATTCCACCTGACCTTTTTAGGGAATCTGGGAGAGGAGATCACATTCAAGGGGGAAGCAATGGTCCCATAGTTCTCTATGAAGTTCCTATAGTAACCAGTGAGGCCTAGGAAGGCTCTCACATGGATTTGAGTAGTACGGGTGGCCCCGTCTTGTACAGCTTGTACTTTGCTAGGCAATGGCCTGATTTCACCTCCTACTCCTAACTCACGTCAAAGGTAGACCACTTTGCTCTGACCAATTTGACATTTACTAGCCTTTATGGTCAGATGGGCCTGCTCAAGAGCCTGCAAAACATATCCTAAGTGGTCAACATGGTCTTTCCAAGTAGGGCTGAACACTGCAATGTCATCCAAGTATGCCATGCAGAAGTCCTCCATCCCATTCAGAACCTAGTTAAGCATCCTTTGGAATGTAGCAGGTGCATTCTTTAGCCCAAAAGGCATTACCTTAAACGGATAGAGGCCTGCTGGGGTTGAGAATGCAGTTTTCTCCTTGCCATGGTCTGTCAGTGCTATTTGCCAATAGCCTGAAGTAAGATCAAATGTACTGAGGTACTTGGCTGAACCAAGTTTGTCCACCAGTTCATCTGTCCTTGGTAAAGGATGGGCATCAGTCTTGGTGACTGCATTTAGAGCCCTATAGTCTACACAGAATCTCAACTCCTTGGATCCTGCCTTTGATACTAGAACAACTGGACTAGACCATGGACTGGCAGAGGGATCTATTACCCAGAGATCAAGCATCTTATTGACCTCCTCCTTCATGTGGGATCTTACATGATCTGACATCCTGTAATCTCTGCTTTTAACAGGTAAACAGTCACCAGTGTGAATATCATGCTGGCCCCAAGGGGTCAAGCCTGGTGATAGTGAAAACAGGGAGGCAAACTGATTTAACAGAAACTTGCATTCCTCCCTTTATTCAGGTGTCAAATTAGAAGAGAGAATAACTCCTATTTTCTCATCTAAAGGCTGGCCTTTGAGTAGGTCAGGTAGAGGTTCACTCTCCTCCTCCTACTCCTCTTGAGCTGAAGCTAGAAGCAAAGCTCCCACTTCTGGTCTTGAGACATAAGCTTTCAGACGGTTGGTGTGAAAGACTCTGGGAGCCTCCTTAGGATTGCCTAAGTCCACCAGATAGTTGACCTCTCCAAGTTTACCCACAACTTTGAAGGCTCCTATCCATTTGTCCTGTAAGGCCCTCTGCCTTGTAGGTACCATAACTAGAACTAGCTGGTCTTGAGAAAACTCAAGCATGTTGGCCTTCTGGTGATGGCAATGATTCACCAGAGCCTGACCTGCTTTCAAGTTATCTGATGCTTCTTCCATCATGTGTGACATTCTCCTCCGGAGACCTATCATAGTCAGTGACTGTCACTGGCTTGGGGGAAGGAGCACTCTCCAACCCCTCCTTAATAATGGCCCAGTGGCTTCTAACTGGATGGCCATAGAGAAGTTCAAAGGGACTGAATCTAACTCCCTGCTGAGGGACTTCTCTATAAGCAAATAGAAGGCATGGCAGTAGAAGGTCCCACTTTATAGTAAGGGGTTCCTCTAAAGCACCTATCATGCTCTTCATTGCACGGTTGAACCTCTCTACCAATCCATTTGTCTGAGGATGGTAGGCAGTTGAGAACTTGTAAGTTATTCCACAATTTTTCCACATGGCCTGCATGTAGTGGGACATACAATTGGAACCCCTGTCAGAGATAACTTCCTTAGGGAAACCCACCCTGGTAAAAATACCAAGTAGGGCCTTAGCAAGAGCCTGAACTGTAACAGTTCTCAAAGGTATGGCTTCAGGATACCTAGTAGCATGGTCTACTACAATCAGGATAAACCTTTTTTCCTGAAGATGTTGGTAGGTCAAAGGGTCCAACAATGTCGATTCCTACCCTCTCAAAAGGGACTCCCACCACTGGGAGAGGCACCAAGGATGCCTCATTCTTGGCTCCACTCTTGCCAGAGGTTTGGCAAGTGTGACAGCTACTACATAACGTATCTACATCAGACCCCAATTTAGGCCAGTAGAAATATAAAGAGAGCCTTTCCTTGGTCTTCTTAAAACTTAAGTGGCCAGCCAAAGGTATCTCATGGGCTAACTGTAGGAACTGGAGTCTGCTTTCAAGAGGCACTACAAGTCTTCTGTAGTCCCCTGGGATAGACTCAGTTGGTTCACTGTAGAAGAGGCCATCTTCCCAGTACAGCCTATGCTTTCCTGGCTCTTGCCCATCCAGCTGAGAAGCTGCCTGTTGGCGAATACCTTCAAGAGTAGGACACTCTTTTTGACCTCTGCTGATGCCTGCCCTACAGGGTCCACCTTCTGCCAGTAAAGACTGCAGCTCAGGATGGTCTGCAGGATCCAGATCTCCCACAGGAGCAAGGTCCTTTTCCAGCTCTGATTCCTCAGCAGCTAATTCAACCACACAAGGTTGTTCCACACACTCCGCCTCAGCTGGTGGAGGAGTAACAGGTGTGACTTTGGACGTTCCTCTCTGGGATGTCCCTGGTGGTAGCGCAGCAGTGCTGACTGGTTTCTTCCTGGAGGTTTTAGGTTTCCCCTTTTCCTCCTTCTTCCTTGAAATTGCAGTCAGTAAATCCTGTGGACTGGGAGTTATAGTTTCCTCTATAATCTCCTTTTGAGAGCCCCTTAAGGTACTCTCCCTGGCCTTCCAAGTCTGCTCCGGTTTCCTTTTGCTGGGAGGCCTGGGGGTGCTTGATACAACTCCAAGAGTTTTTAAGTCATTCCCCAACAGGACTCTCCCAGGTACTTCACTCTGCACACTTACGGGTATCTTGACAGTCATGTCATTGCACTGGATGAGAGCTGGTAACTGTGGAAGCATTTGGACAAGGCCTCAAGCAAGCTTAGTTAGGTATTTAGGTACCTTAGCAACATCCTCTACCTTGAAAAATGATTCATCAACTACAGATATGCTGGCCCGAGTGTCTCTGATAGCAGGGTTCTCCTGACCATTCACAAGAACACTGTCTTTGTAATACTCTTTAGTATTGTCTGGAATGGAATTATAGACATCTAAGTTCTGTTGTTCCCACAGACCCAGGGATACTAAAGAAACACTGGCTGAGACTTTCATGGGTTCCTCAGCCAGTAAGTGAAAGTTTCCAATTGCCATTGGTACTTCATTCTCTGGGGAGAAGGCTAAGGAGACAGTGTGGACCCCTGAAGGTTTACCCTTACATCTGGGATCCCCTTTCACATGGTCAGTTGTTCCCGCAAGCATAACATTTTCCAAATGTATTTATGAATGGGGGTTTGTTCTGACCTCCTTCTGGTTTGGCACCAGGAGGTACACTAGCCTGATTCGGTTTCCCTTGTGGCTTACCCTGGTTATGTTTGGGGCCCTCTTTTGCAGTGGAGGTATTGGAATTCTCTTTGGTATCTTTCTTGTGCTGCTTTCCCTCATCCTTCTTCTGAGTTACCTCAGAATCCTTGTGGGTAGCCCTGTTGGCAACCCACAAGTCAGCAGCCCTTGCTAACTTCTTTGGATCAATTTCCTTACAGTCAGCCAATTGCTGTCTCGGCTCAGGAGAGCAGGCATCATAAATAGATTCCAACATAAACAGATTTCTCATATCTTCATAAGTGTTAACTCTGTAACCCTTAACCCATCCATCTAAGTTTTTCAAACATTTAGTCACCCAGGTAGCCCAATTGGTACCATCATGCTTTTTGAGGGTTGTAAACCTCTTAAGATACTGGGAAGGGGTCTTCCCAAACCTAGCTATTAAAGCTAGCTTCACAGTTTCATACTCCTTTCTGTCTATATCCCCCAACTCCATTACCACATCAGTTGCAACAGGGGGTAGCCTAGAAAAAAGCCAAGAAATCAGCTGAAAGACCTAGAGGACTCTGGGAGAGAACCAGTTTCAAGAGACAACTTTTTCATTTAAAGTGCATGATTCAACTCCATTTCTCTGAGTTTAAGTTCCTGATGTTTGCTTTCAGTTTGAGCTTGGTTTCTTTTAAATTCTAACTCAAGTCTCATTCTTTCCAATGAGACAAATGCAGGACTTAGTGTTGGACCTGGTGGGGTCCCTGTATTCAAAGGTTGAGGCCTATGAGCAGGTAGAGGAAATACAGGGCCTATATTTTGAGACTCTTCTGCCTCATCTAACTAATCCATAACATTTGAGCTGGGCTCAGAAACATTATCATCCTCATCAACATGTTCCACAATTGCTGCAGGTGTAGGGGTTTCAGACCCACTCCTCAGACTTTGATATTCCAACAACTTTTCTATTAATTCAACCTTTTTGCCTTTTACAGTGAGATTCCTAGCTTACACATATCTCTCAATTGATCAACTGTTAAAGTGACTAGGGTCTCCTGTCTGTAGCTTTCCATATCAGTCATAATAAAACAATTGCTTCTCTGGTGTTGCTTAACGTTGTGAGGGTTATTTGAACAAAGGCAAGAGTAGCACTCTAAATGTAACAAGTATACTTTATCCCACTCCTGCCACCAGTGTTAGGCAGAATCACATGCAGTACCCTTTGGGAACACTACATGCAATTAAGACTACAAGTGTCAGTACAATTTCACCTTTGGTACAAGCCTGTACTACACAGTTGTGTGGTAGAAGTGGCTGAGCAGCCAAACTTATCTCAAGAGTTGAGTGAGCAGTAGAACAAGTTACATAAAGAACAAACAAATACAGTAGTTCAAACAAACACTTACTCAAGGTTTCTTGCTAAAAGAATATACATTTATTTACACAGTCAGTTTGAAAACATACACTAGCAAGAGCAGCTCCATATCATATACTAATACACCACAAATACACAACCAATAAGTTACTGAACAAGTTCAGCTCCCTTGAAGTGGGAGCAAAATGGCATTTCAGTTACTTTAAAAAGGGGTAAAAAGACAAGGTTATAAGACTCAATAGCACAAAAACTTTCATAGGCAGGGCAAAGGGTTCCAGTTAACTACAACCAGCAATTCAGTTCATAGGCCTGGGCCAAAGTCAATGGTTCAGAGTCTTTGCATAGGATAGCACAGTTCTGGTAGTAAACGGTTAAGTCTTTGCCACGGATCTGAGAAGAATTTGGTCAGACGAAAAGTTAGACAAATGTTTGGGGAAGGACAACCCTTCGAAATCAGGAAAGTTTCACAAACTTTCACCGTGGGGGGCGAAACGATTTCCGGACCGCGTTTGCACAGTACCTTTAAAGTGAAGAAGAGCTGTAGCTGAGGCAGTTGTTCCTGGCAGTTCGGGCAGATCTCGCTGTTCCTGAGCTTCATTCACAGGGAAAAGAAGGAGGACATCAGGAGGTTCCTGCACTTCCCAGGGAAGAGGCCACAAGCTTGGCAAAACATCGGTTTAAGGTGTGAGTGCCTTAAAGACCAGAAACTGGTATCCTTCCCACTTGCTATCCGGTTTTCCACAGCACTCTGCAGAATTCGAACCAGGAGGGGACAGTGTCCATGCGGCTTACCAGTGGGTTGTTCCCACCAAACTCAAGGGAAGAAGTTAACCTTGAAGGACTTCTCTGTCGATGGAGTTTCAGGCACTTCGGACCTGCAGCAGGGCTTCACCGGTCATCCTGGAATTGCAGCAGTCCTCTTCCTTCAGCTCGTCTTCAGTTCTTTCGTTCCAGTGGTCGACTTTGCTGTCCAAGTCCCAGAGACCTGCCTTTAAACAGTTTTCTCCCATTCATTCCAGCCTGGCTGTCACTCACAAAGCAGGGTGGCTGTCCTTGCCGGACAGCCAGCCGGCCAATCACGCCAGAGTGCATTCAGGTCACAGGGAAATTCGGGCACCTCCCTCACATCCTGTCCATCCCAGACATTCAGGTGCCAGAGGAGGGATTCAGCACTGAAGCCCTCCAAAGGTCAACGAACAAAGGGACCAAACCTGGTTTGGCGCGCAGAGACAAACACAAGAAGACCTTTCCTAAAATAAATGGCGAAAAACGTTGACCGGAGTCTGTTTTTACAGATAGGTCTTGGGCGCCATATTGAAAAACATGGCTGACGCGATTTTTAGCTATCGTTGTTCACAGTCGGGAAAAATCATGGTAGTTTGATCTAAACCACTGCCACCAGCCATTTAAAGTTTGACTGTTACATGAGTGTTTTGACTCGGGAATCTAGGGAAACCCTCCAGCACTCTATAGGAAGATAGTGTGCGTTGGGTCTGTAAATCTAAAGAGACTAGTAAAGTCAATTTAACTTTACATGCTCTGGGAGACAGTAGTCAGTCCCAGAGAAGGTATTTAAACCTTCGGAAGTCTGAAAGATATCCCTGTGTCACTGCACTGAAGGTGCTGTGTGGCACACAGAAAAAGATGATGCCTTTGGAGTTATTTTAAAAGTCCATAACCAAAGAACACAAAAGTAAAACACACATCAAAATACATGGAAGAGTGGGAAAAAAGGCTCCCACTCTTCCCAGGTAAAAAGTGAAATCCTAGAAATCCAGCAAAGTTGCTGGGGGTCTCAAAAGGTAAGGGAAATGAGCACATTCTTGAGAATTCTCCCTAACAGCGTCCATTTCGGATTCCTGAATAATCTTCAGGGCCGCTATGGCATCCAGGACCTGCTTGTCTCCTTTAGCTTGATTGTGTTCTCCTTGTGAATATAGAGCCAGTGTTATCCACCAAGTTTGCGGATTTGGTGAAAGTGTCCAGTGTCGGCTGCTTAGACTTATTCTTTTGGGACTTGGACGCCATAGGGGAATTTACTGGACCAGCAATACTTCTCCTATCCGCTTACTTGCTTGCCTTTAGTTTATTCGCAGGACCCCAACTGGTGTCGGCTGAGGGCTGTTTGTAGTATTCCAGGCTAGCTGGGTTGCCTCCGAGGTGCTTCGAACGGGCTCCGCTGCTGGGTGTCGTCCCTTATAATGCTGTAATACTTGCAACCTTGTGCCGTTTCAGGAGATAGCTATCCGCACCACATATATGACTCGCTAATCTCACTTGACTTAGTTTGCCACCTGCAGGTTAGCCATTGCTTGCGTACTTCCACACATACATGTGTCCTATGGGGCATGCCCCTTGGTGCTCCTTCATACTACCACTGTGCATTGGGGTACTGTCCCCCCCACCCCATTGTCCCTGTCCTTCTTTGGCCCATAGTGCCGCAATTGTGGCATTCACAAACTGATGAGTATCTCCTGTCATTTCCCCCTGAGCCAGTATCGTCACCGGTGCTTGGATGATAACCTTATTTAGTTTCTTTTCCACTAGTTTTGCCTCGTCCGTTTGCTGCTTCTGGGCAGTCTCCCTGTCCCGCTCCTCGATTCTCTTACAATGGTGGACTATTATACTTTGCATCTCCACCCGCCCTTTGGCTTCAACTCCCACAATTTTATCTAGTGCCTTCTGGACCACTTTTGGTAATCCCCTCTTTACGCCAAAGTAGAACAATTGTACTGAATGGTCCGATTGTCCTCCTGCCTCAACCCTCCACATTTCCTGTAATTTAAGAATAAACCTAACTGGGTCCTCATCATCACCCATTGTGCACTGCATTAAAGAATGTAAGTCACGGGTATCTAGGTACACCTTTCGTAGGGCATCCCATACCCTTGCCCTTACTTCTTTTAAGGCTGCTCCATCATGTTCGTTATTTTCAAGAATTATCCCAGGGTACTGAGCCCTTACCCATATTACCCAGCCTGGTCTCCAACTATGGCGACCGCCGACCGGTAAACTCTTAAGGGCTCCTAATGCTAAGGCTACCTCTGCTGTTTGTTTCTCAAATTCATAGATCCATTTACTGGCTCTGGCTGTAAGCTGGGGGAGCGCTTTAATCAAATTATTTGTGTCCATTTGAGACCATGCTACATTCTGCATTATCCCTACTCCTTTATCTATAAGGGGTATCTGCATGTCTATTTTGTTTTCAACCCCTTTTTTAGTATTTTTCTGATCTTGTACTACCACCATTGAATCTGGTCGATTTCTCAGTCTATCCCTTCCCGCTGCCTCTTGTGGCGGGGATAGGTTTCTTGCCTCCTCCTCTCCTCGATCTCTTTCATCCCCTGCCTCTTCATTATTTCTGCCACCGTGGTCTTCCCATTTATTTTCCCTCACTGGTTCAACTTCTTGTCCCAGAACCGTCTATACCGTCTCCCCATAATGTTTTTTTGACACAAATATTTCTTATTGCCCCAGGGTTGAATCTAACCCAAAAATCTCCTGACTTCCAATCCCCTATTTTCAGCATTGGGACCCTAATTTCTGGTGGTGTTTCTCGAGGTTCTTTTAACCTGACCAACCTTTCCGGCAACGCTCTTAACTCATTCATATCTGTCACGATCCGACCATGGAGGGTCTGGGATCATTGGAGGATACATTAGTGTCACCACGTCATTACTTTGGCGCTGGCAAACGGTCTAGTTTATTTCAACATGGGCGCCGCCGCCACACGCTATTTCCCCAGGCCGGAACCAAGGGACGGTGCGTTGCAACCCTGTGTTTTTCTGGGTAAGCAAATGCTGGTGTGTGTTGCAGTCTTTCTCAAACGCTGTATAATCGACTCCTCCTTCCCCAGCTCTCTCTCCACGGAGTTGGGTCTCGTCCAAGTCTTTGTTCCTTCCTCATGTTTTCCCTTTGTTTCCAGTCTTTTCTTTCCTTGTGGATTTACTATCGAACATTCCTGTCCTCTGACTAGCATTTCTGTGTGTTCGGGAATGTTGGTTTCCATATTGCATTCTGGGAAAGGTAGTTCCATTCAATCAAGGAGACCTAGGAAGAAATCTTTTGTTTGGAAAGACAACTCACATCAAAGACACCTGGACATCATCTACCATGACCGCCACAGACTCCCTAGAGTTTCATGGCTCGGCTTTTCCGTGAACTGGGGGCGGGCTCCCTCAAGTCCCTGCTGCCTCACAAATTGTTAATTGAGGCAAAGTGGCCTCTGTGGGAGCTCGTCCTCACCTCTATCAAAAAGGGAGAAGGGGAAAGAAGGAAGCAGCTAGTCAAAGAAGACGGAAGAAAAAAGAACCTTCGTCAGAAGAATCCTCTGAAGTACCATCTGAAAACTCAGGTGAGGAGTGGGCAAACAAATCTGATATTGCCATTGCTGATAGCCCTACAGTTTGTGAGAGTTTGCAACGGCCAGTAACTATGGCAAGTTTGGAGCAATATCAGGAACTTGTGAATACCATACAAGGCCTTACAGTTGAGGTACAAACATTGAGAGCCGACAACACAGCGTTGAGACAACAGGTCCAACAAAGGGATGAACATAAAGGCGACTTGCCTCCTTTATCCTTGCCATGTGGCAAGTACGACGGGAACCCACGGAAACTGAAAGAATTTGTTGATGCTTGTGTAATCTATTACACCTTCTGCCCCAAAGCATACGAGTCTGACAGAGCAGAAGTTGTTTTTCTCATTTCCAACCTGGTGGGTAATGCGCTGGCATGAGCCACTCCATTGGTCACTAACTCGGACCCCTCTCTCAATGACTATGGCACCTTCATCCAGCATTTCCGAAACAGGTTTCAGAGGCCTGAAGTGCTGTATTCCACTTATGAAAACCTGCTTGATATACGCCAAGGAACAACAGACGTGCAAACTTACATATCTGGCTTCCAGAAAGTAGCCTCCGAAGCAGGTTGTCCCGATTCGGCACAACCGACACTATTCAGATGCAGTCTACAGGAAGAGATAAAAGATTAACTCACGAGAATAGCAAGACCTACTTCCTTCCAGGAACTTGTGTCTTTATCACTACAAACTGAGTTCAGAATAGCACAGCGAAAGTCTGAGAGACAGAGACCTAAGTTCAGTCCATATTTTACACCTAGCCTTCCTTCGACTCATGAGAAGTTGTCATCAGAAGAACCAATGCAAATTGGTACAGCGAGAGGACCTCTTTCAGCCACAAAACGAAAAAAGGCATAAGGACCTCAGCATTTGCATGTACTGTGGGTCAGATAAACACCTACTACGTGACTGTCCAGAGTTACCCCCAAGGAGACAGGGAAACGACAAACCCACGACCCTGAACAGGGACAACGAAGGGGTGGCTATTACCAGTCCCTGTGATGTTACGCAGCCAGATATCACCAATCTCTCCTGTCATCTCATGGCATCCAATGGTACATTCAAATGGAAAAGTGGTAAACCTGTGGACTGTTTGGCAATGCTGGATTGTGGCACAGCAGGACATTTTATTGACGATGTTTGGGCCAAGAAACATCTTATCCCTAGACAGGACAAACCCAGGCCTGTTCCTGTCGAAGGGGTGGATGATACCCCCACTGAAGTCAGGACCCATTACCCAACAAACACAGGAGTTGATTGTATGTATCGCATCCCACCACGAGTGTCTATCATTTGATTTGATACGTGCAGCACATTTTCCGATCATACTTGGCATTCCATGGCTCAGACGGCACAATCTGAACCTCAAATGGGAACTTAACTCTGTCCAGTTCCAGTCCCGATACTATTCCCAGCATTGCCTACCTTCAAGAAGTACCAAGGGAAGAAGAAAACACTAAGATCGGTATAACAGTACCTTTACCCAATCCCTTAATCAACTCTACACCGGCACAGTATCAAACCTTCTCAGACATCTTTGCGTATGTACAACCTAGACAGCTTCCTCCTCATCCCAAAGAGGTTTGTTCAAATGACCTCCTTCCTGGGTCTTCTGTTCACTTTGAGAGGATGTCTCCTCTGTCGCTGCCTGAGAAGGAAGCATTGAAGGCATACCTGGAGAATAACCTTTGAAATGGTCTGATAAGGGAATCAACATCTTCAGCGGGAGCTTCGCTCTTCTTTATCTCTAAAAGAAAAGGGACCACCGAGCTCAGACCATGTATAGATTTTCGAGGACTAAACAGCCAAACTATTCTGGAGAGGTATCCCATGCCCCTCAAGAAAGACATCATAGAAGCTGTACAAGGAGCCTGACTATTTACCACACTCGATCTCAGAGGTACCTACCATCTCCTTAGGATTCATGAAGGGAATGAATGGAAGACCGCTTTTAGAACACCTCTGCACCATTACGAATACAGGGTCATGCTATTCGGTTTAGTGAACGTTCCCGCACAGTTCCAAAGATTCATGGACAAAATCTTTGCTGACTTGCTGTATAAATCAGTAGTTGTCTATTTAGATGACATTTTGGTCTTTTCCTCAAATCTACAGAAACACAGAGAACATGCCACAGATGTCCTCCGTAGACTCTGCCAACATCATCTATTAGTTAAACCAGAGAAATGTGTGTTTGAAGCTTCTACAGTGCCCTGCTTAGGTTTCGTACTCTCAGAGGACCAAATACAGATGGATCCTTGCAAGACCAAGGCCATCACACAATGGCCAGTACCCGGATCTGTAAAGGAAGTACAACGATTCCTTGGACTTTCACATTTTTACAGAAAGTTTATCCCAACTTCTTAGACATTGTTCTTCCAATCACCGCCCTACTCAAAAAGGGGGTAAAGTTTATTTGGGACCCTAAAACAAAAGATGCATTCTTACGTCTGAAAAAGGCTTTTGTGGCCTCTCCAATACTCCGGCAACCGGACCAGTATCTTCCTTTTGTGGTGGAAACTGACACCTCGGGAGGAGCGATAGGGGCAGCTCTGCTTCAGAAGAAAGAAGACGATCTTGAACACCCAATTGCCTACTACCCCCGCACTCTCAATCCCAGCGAACGGAATTATTCGGTTTGGAGAAGGAGCTCCTATCGATCAGCCAAGCATGTGAGGAATGGAGACATGTACTTCAAAGGATTTCACACCCTTTTCAAGAAAGGACTGACCACCGTAATGTCAAAGTGTCAAAACAAATGGAATGCTGGAATTCCAGACACGCCAGGTGGGTTTATTTCTTTTCGCAGTTTGACTTTGAGATTACGTATTTACCAGGAAAGGACTACCAACTCACAAAGGCCTTTTCCTGCAGTCTAGGAGAGGATACAGGAAGATATGTGGGTAATGAGAGGGTGTTGTCCAAGAAGAAATATATTGGAGCAATCAGTTCCTTCCTCCAATAAGTGGAAACGGCAAGCAAACCACTGCTTCTGTGTCCTAATCCACATCTGATTAACAAAAGGGGTCTCCTCTTTCGTGAAAAGAGGTTATACCTACCCTCCAAAGAACTACAATAACAAGCAATGGAATAGTGTCTCGACATTCCCACAGCAGGACATAAGGGCCATTATGCTACTCTGGATTTATCGTCACGTCTCTTTTGGTGGCCCACCATGTCTAAAGACATCAAGGAATATGTACCCACATGTGCACAATGCAAATACTCCACTGCTCGACTACTAGGACTGTTATAACAAGAACCACCCCCTGAGGGACCGTGGAGACACATGTCAATGGATTTCACAGTGGACCTTCCCTTGTTGCAAGGTCATTCTGCCATCATGGTCTCTGTGGATTCGTTTAGTAAATTGGCACATTTTTCACCATTGAAAGGCACACCTTCCGCGTCTATTACTGCAGAATTATTTCTACCTGATGTAGTTCAGTTACATGGGCTTCCCAATACCATAGTTTCAGACAGGGGAACACAGTTCACCTCAACATTCTGGACCATTCTTTGTAAACACCTAAACATACAACAAGCACTTTCCTCAGGCTTTCATCCAGAAAGCAATGGCCAAACCGAGCGTTTAAATGCTACTTTGGAGCAATGCATCAGATGCTTTTGTAATCTCGAACACAGCGATTGGTATGGTCGTCTACCTATGGCAGAATTTGCATATAATAATGCTAAACACTGCCATAGGAATTAGTCCTTTTTTTATTGTGCTTATGGTTCCCACCCAAGACACATCCCAATGTCAGGTCCACTTTCCACCAAGATGCCCACTGTGGACCAACTTCTGAACATGCTCAGACAGCTACACAAGGAAGCACAACACAATCTACAAATAAGCCAATAGAACTACAAGCATTGGGCAGACAAAAGGAGAAGATCAAACCCCAAGTGGGACCCAGGAATGAAAGTCTGGTTATCCACCAAGTTCTTACCCAGGTGGGTTCATCGTGGTAAATTCTCACCTAGATACATTGGTCCTTTCAAGATTGAGGGGGAGGTCAATTCAGTTGCTTATCGCCTTCAGCTACCTTACCGTCTGAGAAGAATTCATCCTGTTTTCTACACTTCCCTACTCAAAGCCTACCAACCAGATCCACATTCCAGATGCATCAAGCATACACTGAGTTCATCAGAGGATATCTCAGAGGAATATGAAGTATCTCGCCTGCCTGATTCCAGATGCAAGAACAGCAGACTGCAATATTTAGTCCTTTGGAGATGGTATCCATTTTCAGAAAGATCTTGGGAACCTATTTGGAACATACAAGCTCCACGGTTGGTCCGTCAATTTTACAGGACCTATCCCAGGAAGCCGGGAGGACCGCCTCTGAAAAGGGGTCATACTGTCACGATCCAACCATGGAGGGTCTGGGTTCGTTAGAGGATACATTAGTGCCACCACGTCATTACATTAGCGCTGGCGAGCGGTCTAGTTTATTTCAACATGGCCGCCGCCACACGCTATTTCCTCAGTATGGAACCAAGGGACAGCGCGTTGCAACCCTGTGTTTTTCTGGGAAAGCGAACACTGGTGTGTGTTCACAGCTCGCTGTGCACCCCTGTCCTTTCGTACCTTCTGTGCCCTGTACTCTTCGTCTGCAGTCTTTCGCGAACCGCTGTCTAAGCGACTCCTACCTCCCCAGCTCTCTCTCCAAGGAGTCAGGTCTCGTCCCAGTCTTCATTCATTCCTCCTGTTTTCCCTTTGTTTCCAGTCTCTTCTTTCCTTGCAGATTTACTATCGAACATTCCTCTCCTCTGATTAGCATTTCTGTGTGTTCTGCAACGTTGGTTCCCATATTGCATTCTGGGAAACGTAGTTCCATTCCATCAAGGAGACCTAGGAAGAAATCTTTGCTTTGGAAAGACCACTCACGTCAAAGACACCTGGACATCATCTACCATGACCGCCACAGACTTCCCAGGGCTTTTTGCCTCAGCTTTTCCCTGAACTGGGGGCGGGCTCTCCGGAGTCCCCGCTGCCTGGCAAATTGCTCATTGAGGCAAAGTGGCCTCCGGGGGAGCTCGTTCTTACCTCTATCAAAAAGGGAGAAAGGGAAAGATGGAAGCAGCTAGTCAAAGAAGACAGAATAAAAAAGAACCTTTGTTACAGGGTATATCACCTTATAATGGATCTCTTTTTGATTTTCCTGATCTTCCATATCCTCGAATAACCGCCAGAGATCTAAAATCTCTTTTCTTTTTTGTAACTTCTTTCTCTTATATTTTGCTGCTAAAAAGATGGACATTTTTTCTAGCGTGTTTCTGTTATGGGAGCCCTGCTCTGGCCAGGAGCAGGACATCCCCCATTCCTTTGTTTCCAACACCCATTGTGTATGATATTTTTCTATCTTGTCACAGTACAGTGGCAAGGCCCAATGCATGCGTCTTATTGAGGTTTCTTCCCCCATACTAATATTACACGTCCCTTATGCTTTACTTAGACCTTACTGCTATGCTGCGCACACTGCTGCTTGCTACACAAAAATACAGATAATGTGAAAAATGCTAAAGACTGGTAACAGAGCGCCTGCCTTCACATCTTTACACATTGTTACAGGAGTCCCGGGCTCACAAGGCAGTGCAGCAGGGCCATCATGCCTTACATTGGAGAGCCACAACCATGGCTTTCCCCCTCCCCCCATCAAGGGGAAGATTTGTGCTATGGAGAGAGTTGTTTCCAGTCACCTGCCAGCAAAATCAAGTGTGAAAAATACAAGTACCAGAATCCTCAGAGCTAATTAATTTGCTACACCTGAAACAGAAATGCAGACCCGCCTGAAAAAACACAGAAACTCAGCCTCCCTGAAGATTGATGAAGTCATGAAAACGTGCGTTAGGAGAAGCTAAAGTCTGGTAACAGAGCGCCTGCCTTCACATCTTTAAACAAAAATACAGATAAACCCACTTTTTTTCCCCACCCCTTTTTCCCACTTTGCTTTCACACACATACCGCGACTCACCCACCTTCCTTCGTTTTTACCACAAAAGACAGCAAGAGAAAATATACTAAAATAATTGAGTAAAATTCAGGCCCATTCCTTATACCGAGCCACTACTTATTTTTCCTTATAGCCTCGTAGTACTACCTTCTCAGCTTTATTTACAAGCTGAGGATCCCATTGCTTTTATGATCATAAACAAATTCTGCGTGGCACTACCTTCTGAACCTATTATGGCTCAGGATCCCTTACCTCCCAGTCTTCATACGCAGAGGCTCCCTTTCTTCCCAGTCTTTACATGCTGAGGCTCCCTTTTTCCATTATAAAAAGTAGAAAAACAGAAATACTTGACAATTTCAATACATAGCCCACCTCCTATCCAATTTATACCTTAACACATCACCTGAAATCCCATCCAATGTATACCGTAACACATCACCAAAAGTCCTATCCACTCTGACATTGACCTCGTATTCCATGCATTCACACATCCCCTTCTTATTATATCTTAAAAGAGTCTACTTACATGCACGTGTTCACCAGAGTTTCTCCTTACGTGGTCCAATACCGGCCTGTCCTACTCTCTGGAGCCACACCCCGCTTCAGAGAGCAGAGAGGAGGGAGGATTTATATTAAAATGGCTTCTTCTAAAACTGCACAGTAAACACATGTTTTTTGTTTTGGGGGACCAGTCGCTGTAGGTGGGCATGGCTCTTTTCCTGGAGAAGTTGCCTGGAGCCTTCCACAAGGTACAGGGAGAACTGGGATCACGTTGGTATAGTCACCACTTGTAAGGGTGTCCCTAATTACGCTCACACCAAAATCAATACAGCAAAAAGGTGGTCTTGTAAGAGTAACAAGTTTAATCTCACAAATGAGGATGGTAGCAAAGGACTCTGCTGCCGGAACGTTTTTCTCCTGTCCCTCTCCCCATTCCTTCCTGCCAAAGTGGTCTCAAGCAGGGGTTTAAATAGGCCTGGCTTGCCGTGGTGATGTCACTTCTAGCTGGATCATGAAGTCAGCCAAATCCGTCCTTCTTCCATAATACGGATGCTCCAAAGCCTTCTTTCTTTGTTGTCAGCAGTTTGTCAGGGCATGCTTTCCTCCATTTTGCTAACTATGCAAAAACACACTGCAGCTCTGCAGACTATTACAAACCTTGATGCCTGGCACAAAGAAAAGTAAACATTGTTATTTGTGTACAAATATGTTCCAGTCATTTTCTCCATATTCCACTCATCATGCTCACGTTGCTCTGGGTCCTGTAGTTTCCTCCACACTTTACTCTTATAATTGATCCCATTCCTCATTTTGCTGCGCAAAACATGTGAATCCTATTTTTAACCCGCATGGACCCTTGACAGACAGTGGACACATGATGAGTCAGTTTGCGCTGGCCATAGTGCAGAACACCGCACATTAAGCCTGCAGTCTATTTTATATTCCAAAGGCCACATTCCTTCTGGGAAGGAGGGGGATGGGGGGAAGGAGTTCGACTCCTCTATAGCACAAAGATTTTACAATGACTAGGATCTGACATTACAAATCTATCCAGCTAATAGTTAATTGTGCCTTATATTTAGACAACAACTACCTTCTTTAATGCTTGCCTAGGTCTGTGTATGTGATTATGTTTGCATGAGAGAGCCTTCCCAGTGCCCCTCCTCCTGTAGTCCATTATAGTGCCTTGAATAGGTCTTGCCTAACTCTAAAAGCGCTTGGGGGTTCAGGAGGACCCTGGTTCCTTCCCAACACCATTCTTCTTCCCGTCCCTCTGATTATTTTCCACACTCCCAACCTGCACAGGTAAAATACTACAGTTCCACAATTACCCTTGTTTATTTTGTGATCCCAGCTATTCCGGTTTGCCCCGCAGACCCTACCAAACCTGTTCCTCCGATTATCCCTTTTTGAAATCCCAGTCGAAAGTGACCAACAATTACAATTCCCACCATTTCTTATGTTTTGTTCACAATCCCAGTTATTCTCCATTTCACCCATTTGGTCCTTGTCAAACTACCAACCGACCCCCATCCTATCCCCTAGGACATTCCGACACTCCAACCCCTCCCCTTTTAGACTTGAAGACTGGCTTACAACGGACCTGTAATCAAACTGTTCACCTGACATGTCCCAACCCTACCATCAGGCAAAGTCAGACAATTAACCTAAATCACACACCTGATGGCCCTTCCTTTTCCCCACAGGGATAAAAGGCAAAGCAGGAGAGCACAGTACCAGCACGGCAGATAGCACGACGAGACGGCTAAGCAGGTGTTCAAGCGAAGGAGAAAGGTGGCAGGAATCGAGAGGGTGGCGAGGAGAAGTGACCTTGCCCTTTTCATCCCAGACCTGCAGAACCTTTGTGGAAGAGAGCCTAAGACTGCGAACAATAGCACACGTGTCCTGCAGCAGATGTGAACGGTAAACAAGCCAATGCCTGATAAGCAGAAGCGAGGGAAGCTCGCATGCGTGTGGTATCGACCAATCGGCCATGACTGCAGAAAAGCCAAAAGGCAAGCGGTTCATCACAGCCAGTGAGTCAAGGGGAGAACCAATAAGAGTCGGGCTGTGTTGAGAATCGCAATGTGGCAAGTTTTGAACCAAAGCAAGAAACTATGAAGGAATTGTAAACGTGTAAAGGAGAGACCAGCGACAGAGGGAAACCGGCACCACATGGGTGCCAACTCAAGAGACTCTGGTCGAGCCCCATATGAAAGAAACTATGAGTACCAGAAAGCCATAGGAGGGCCAGTGAAATAGGTCAAAGTTCTCATAGAGGGTCAAGCAAAATCCCTGTACAATCTGAAGACTTTGATCTTCAAGCACTGTGAATGAATGGGAAGTGAATCCCAAAAACTAAATGTGTAAAATAGGAGAACATTGAAAGTAAAAGGAGGTCAACGCCCAGAAGAGGGGGACCCAAGGGTGAGCCACTATCACCCTGATCGAGAGCCACAGTAAACCTGGTGAGGGGAGGCTAAGAATCAAGAGGAATCGGAGCCTGACAGAGGGAAGTGCAAGGGTGAAGAGTTGTCACCCCTAGATTTAAAAGAGTGAAAGCAAAAGTTAAGAAATGGCAAGAGTGAACCCAAAGGAGGGATGCCAGAGATTAACCTATCACCCAAGTACTAGCAGTCGAAAGAGGTCCGAGCCCAGCCGAGGGAGATCCAGGGGGAAGCTATCATCTGAACTAAAAGTAAGAAAAGAACTGATAGGAATATGATACGTGAAGAGTTAGCGCCCAGAAGAGGGAGACCCAGGGGTGAACCCAACAGCCAGCGAATATCTGGAACCAAACTTTTCATTTGTTAAAAGAACTTTTGTTTGGTAATTGAGCACGTCAGGCCCGAAAGGCAAGAGACTTTCTAGGGAACAAGACTTGGCCATCGACAGCCCCGGTAGCTCAAAGCTCGAGAGTTAAAAGCTGAACTGTCACCTCGTGCTAGAAAAGCTTGCAAGTGTGTCCCGAGAGCTGTCATTAGAACTGTCGTCACGTGCTGGAGAAGCCCGAGACTGTACTGTGCTCCAAGCTCCCATTTTACCCAGTGTCCAAAACGTGGGGAAGGGAAGCCCATGCTACTGCATCCTGGTATATTATTTGAGAACACTTGCTTTTTTCGTTGAGAACTATCCCACACCACGTTTTGTATTAGTTGTGCAGTTTGGCAATAGGTTTTTTAGTACAGTCCCACTTTGTTTTGACATGACGCCACTAGGACTGCCTTATTTTTCATTTGATGGTTGACGCTTGCTCCCATCTGAGATTTAGGTTTAGCTTAGGTGTTTTTCCAACCTTCATACAGCATTCACTTTTCAATCAACACCCTTGAACTATGATCACTAGCGTCTTCCTTGCTGTCACCATGAGTTTCTCACACCTCTGCCATTGTTTCCTGAACAAGCAGAGCATTGTCATGACCATCCATGTACTTATTAGCATTATAGCTGACCTTCCCTCCCTATTGTGGTCCCCCTTATGTAAATCAAGGTACCTGGGAGTAGATTGTAACTAACGACATACAGTTTGTTTCAAAACTAGTGAGAACAAGGCATCAACATTCGCACACAGCAAGGAAATAATGGAGGGTGTAACAAAGCTTAACATAACCCAGTTGGAGGGACGACTCCATTTGGGCAATTTGAGTTGGACAATGCCTGTGGAGGCAATCGTGGATAACCATGGTGTAGAGGCCCAAAGCTGAAGTAAAGTTGATCTGTTCAAAAACGGGCTACGGTCAGTGGGCTGATCTCTTCCAATTTAGCTGAGGATACAGGCCTTATAGGGCCCATAACAATATTACCAGAGGCTGCACTTTATGGTTCACTCGCTGTGGACAGCTTTCTCCTATAGTGCTGCTTACCATCCCTGGGACTTCCAAAAGCATGGGGAAAGCCCCCTACGTTTACATACAGCGGTCGCTCAGTTGTTGAGTTCCAAGCATGGTGACCAGGGTTATTAGAAGGCAAAGGGCCAGAGTGACTGGCCAATGGAACTGCCGATCAAGTCCCACTACTTTCCGTGTCCAATCCAAAACCAATACCCACTTGCAGATTATGATCAGCAGGCGCGCTCTTAGGAACAGTACACCTGTCGAGGGGGCATTTTAGCGTCACTGTGGGTCTAGTACCGTCAGACTGCACTCTCATAACCTTCTGCTCCTTGGTAGTAACTTTGTTATAATCATCACCAATGGTAGTCACCTGGGCCTCAGGGCATATAGTACATATAAAATGTTTAGCCTTCTGCACGCCAGCCCTTACCAGTGCCCTCTTAGGCAGTATTAGGCCGGGGGTATCGGGGTAGAGTTTTGTCCACCATAGAGATCTCACTCATAGCGCTTTCAGAGCATCTTCCTCATTCCCGGCAGCAATATTAACCGAGTTCTGCGAGTTACACAAGACCTCTGTCGCATCTAAGGAGTCGGAGATCATGGTTACTGGCTCTCCCCTCACTCCTGGCTCACAGCCCACATTTCAACAGGTCATAGGTTGCTCCGTAGCCTCAAAAAAGGCATTCAAGGCAACTAGCATGTCAACATTAGTCTGAGTGTTTACAGAGCACAATGACCTATGTACGACATTTGCTTAAGCTAGCGTCTTCTTCATCAATTTTAGGTCACACTGGTCCACAGCTATTACAGAGCATATGGCAAACAGTGCATCGAGCTTGGACGTTAAATCATTAAAATAAGTGGTAAACAGTTCAAACTCCAGCAATGGGGCCCGGGTCAGGCCTTTGCTGGTTAGACTCAGGTTCGTAGTTTGTAGCTGCCTCCGGATCCTGGGCCAGCGCCTCAAGGTTGGGGCTACTGAACAAATTTGCAGACAGATTATCTGTCCCAGCAGCATTGGCATTGCCTAGTGTAGCAATCCATTGTTGTCCAGAGACTTCATAGAGTAAGATAATTGGGCACAGCTTTCACCAATCGAGCTCAGCAGTAACATAGGTGACTTCGTAGCACTAGCTCTAGGCACAGGGAGCTCAGGCAATCTTTTGGGTGAAAGGGACATGACAACAATGTTGGATTTATTCATTTGTGTGGAGGCATTGCCCACCCCAGCAAAGAATCCAGAGATTCTGGGTTGCTGATTAGGGGGACAACCCCCATAGGGCCCCTGGTCATTCTTCCCCATTTTAGTTTTTGGTGCGTCCTTTACAAGTTTCCGGGTGAGCATCGGGCTTCATACCAGCTTCCCCCTATGTAGCACGTCACTATGTAAACCTCGTCTCTGGGCCGATATGGGCTTCACAGTCTCGAGTATGATGTCAAACAAGTGGACAAAGTGCAGATATTTATAGTTGCAAGCACTTTGCAGTAATCATATACTGACGTACACAAAGTAAGACATGCATTACTTACCGTAATAGCATTTCTGATGATTGTATCTGCTTAGATTCACATGATGTGCATATGGTCCAACATCCAATGGTAACCGCAGAGTATTGCATCTTGTATTTCAGGGACCGAAAGAGGACATCGGCATAGGCGTGTCTGTATCACTATCCCTATCGTGACATGTGTAGTACCCAAAATCCCTCACGCGCCGAGGTCCCTCCGATTGTATTTTTTCTGCCATGAGGGAGCCCAAGACTATAGTGAGTGAGTACATGAAGAGAGAAAGTAGTAAGACGTCTATGTTCCTTCCACCCCGAGCGGGGAGGTAGGTAGGGCGCATGTGAATCTAAGCAGATACAATCATCAGAAATGCTATTACGGTAAGTAATGCAGGTCTTCTGATGCTTGTTAATCTGCTTAGAATCACATACTGTGCATAGACTAGTGAGCAGTACCCGAAGTTGGAGGTGGGTTGTGAGAAGGAACAGTAGAGAAAAGATGTCTTAGTAATGCTTGTCCCACCTGAGAATCAGGCCTAGAATGTGTGTCTAGGCAATAGTGTTTTGTAAAGGTGTGTACAGAACTCCAGGTTGCCGCTTTGCAAATGGACTCAAGAGGAACATTTGCAATGAATGCTATGGATGCCCCAGTGCCTCGAGTAGAGCGTGCTCTAGGCTTGAAGGGCAGTTCTCTCTTAGCAAGAGTGTAACATAGTGAGATGCATTTGACAATCCACCTTGACATAGCTGATTTAGAGACAGGGTCCCCTTCTCTACCAGCTGCCACTGAAACGAGGAATTGTTTAGTCTTCCTTAGTGGTTTAGTTCTTTCCAGGTAAAACATGACTGCCCTGCGCATGTCTAGTGTGTGAAGGCTTCTTTCGGCCATGTTAGTAGGGTTCTGGAAGAAAGTGGGTAGTTTGATTGATTGGTTCACATGGAACTTCGAGATGAATTTAGGTGCAAACCTGGGATGTGTGCGCAGAACTACCTTATCTTTGAGGACTGTAACCAAGGGGTCTAGAACAGAAAGAGCCTGTAGTTCGCTAACCCTTCTGATAGAAGTGATAGCCACTAGGAAGGCTGTCTTATAAGTCAGGTCTTTCAGACTTGCTTTATGCATAGGCTCAAAGGGAGCTCCCATGCGCCTGGTCAAAACCACATTCAGATCCCATCTAGGGGCTGGGTGAGAAATGGGAGGATAAATCCTCTTAACCCCTTCCATAAAGGCTTTAATCACCAGTATTTTCCCCCACAACACCTTTTGTTGTGATGTGGTGTAGGCTGACAAACCAGCCAGATGAACCTTTAGGGAATTGAAGACTAACCCAGAGTCCAACAGGTTGGTTAGATACAGCACAATGTGCAAGGGTGAGCAATCAATGGGTTTGACGCCCTTGGAATTGCACCAGATGACAAAAGGCTTCCATTTGCTGACATAGCAATAACATGTATTAGGTTTTCTCGCTTCCATTAGTATGTCCATGCACCTCTGAGGGAGTTGCAGGTGTCCAAACTCTATGATCTCAGGAGTCAGGCTGCTAAGTTCAGAGTTTGTGGGCATGGGTGTAGGGTCTCCCCCCTGTCCTGAGACAGCATGTTGTACGGACAGGGCAGCTTGACTGGTGGGGAGAGGGGCATTTCCATCAGGTGAGCGAACCAGGGTTGGCGGGCCCACAAGGGGGCCACCAGTATCATGGTAACTGGTTCCTGGTGCATCTTGTGCACTATCTTGTTGAGAAGGGGAGTCGGGGAGGGGGGTGGGGGATGCAAGCATAGGCAAATTTCCCCGAACAAGTTATCCAGAGACCGTTCCCCTTGGATCGGTTCTGGGGGTACCTGGAGGCATAGTCTTGGCATTGGGCATTCTCCTGAGTAGCGAACAGGTCGATCTCTGGAAAACCCCATTCTGCAAAGACGTTGGACACAAAGGGCCTCATTACGAGGTATGCCAGTAAGGGAAAAATGATGCCAGTATGTAAATACAGGCATCCTTTACCGTTCCGTAGCATTCCGACCCGCACACCCGGTATTAGCGGCATACCAAACAACGGTGCCGCTAATAGCGGCATATGCGCGTACACGCGCACCTTCAGGGAGCAAATAACGGCATGCCGGTAATAGGGGGTAATTCCGATCCACACATATATGCAAATACCGGCATCGCGAAGCAGTTAATCACGGCCTGCACGATGCCGGCCATACAGGCATCCCAGACCACCCGCAAACAGCAAGCAAGATACAAGGCTGCTGCCACAGGTGCATTCAATCCCCACAGGTGGAGTCAAAGGAGGCTGTGCCAGTATGAACTGAGCACACCCACACACCACAACCCCCCGGTGTAGGCAATGCAGAGTTGCCCAGTACAAAAGGAGCACAACTAAACACCACACCCCTTCCTACACCAATATTCCACCACTAGCATTTGCAAACATGGCGCAGGAGGACCTGCCTATACTGATACAACTACAGCAACAACAGCAACAACTGCAACAACAACAACAGCAGCAAGAACAGGCAGCACAGAGGAGACACAGGAGGAGAAGGAGGTTGAGACAGGCCCATCCATCACCACCAGCGCAGCCACCAGAGCCTCGTAGGCAGCCAGCAATACATCGCACCAGACCCAGCCCATTCAACCATGCCCCTGAGAAGATCCACACCCTGTACCAGTTGGACCGTGACACCATCACCACCATAGTGCACGATCATTGACAGCCACATACAAATATGCACTAACATCCCCCCACTACTAAAGGTGGTGTCTGTGCCACACTTCCTGGCCACAGGCACCTACCAACACACAGTGGGCCAGCTGCATGGCATTTCACAACCACTATTTTCACGCATGCTGAACCAAGTGCTGGATGCCCTCCAGAAGCACGCAAGAACCCACATATCCCTACCACGGACTGCTCAGGAGATAGCCGAAACCAATGTAGGCTCCCAGGCACTGGCAGGCATGCCCAATTGTGTCGGTGCCATCGACTGCACCCATGTGGAATTGATAGTCCCCCATGCCATAGAGGCCGTGTACCACAATCGCAAACAACAACACTCCATCAATGTGCAAATGGTATGGGACTCCAGGAAGATCATCACCCATTGCTGCGGCCGATTTCCTGGATCAACACATGATGCCATGTTACTGGGTAAATCCACGGTACCCCATCAAATGGAGCGACATGCGGGACCACGTGCCTGGCTGCTTGGTGAGTTGCACAACCGTCCCATGGCAGTGCTTTGGGGTACTGATGTGTGGGGATGCATGAGGGGAGGGGGGGGCAATACTGCACCTGGGTCGGAATAGCCAGTGATTGGAGAATGCATGCAGAGCCAAACACTCCTGACCTGAACCAGTCAAACGGTACATGACACTTCACTGGGCCACAGATCACAAATAATGCATATCAATGAGAACAAGTAAGAGGCACAACCAGGCCACCATGGTGATGGCAAGCAATGCATGAATGAACAGGACGGCTAGTGTGGCTATGTGGGCAGTGTGACCATGCATAGTAAATAATGAACAGCATGAATTGGAGTCAAAACATTGTTGCACTACCACAGCATATCTGCCTCAGCATGCATGATTACACCCTGCATCATCTATTGAATGGCAACCAGACTACCACACCTCATGACAGTACAGATTGCACCTAGATAACATTTTTTCATGCTAACAGGGACATGTGCATGGCCACACCAAATAGCTGGCGGCATGACTGTGCTCCCTGAATTATGGGCGATCAGAGTGACACACACCTATTTGAATCTGCTTGCTGGTGATGGAGGATATCCCTTGAGGCTGTGGCTACACACCCCTGTGCCTAACCCGCAGAATGGCCATCAGGATGAGCAGTGGCGGCTGCTATGATAGGGTGGCCGGTCGCCGCCCCCCCAGAAAAAAAGAAAAGAGAGAAGCTAAAAGAGATGCAATCAGAGAACTTCTCTGATTGAATCTCTTTCAGCCTAGATGCTGCTGCATTTCCGGGAGCGCTGTGGCAAGGAAACAATAGTCAGTGCAGTCACAGTGTAGTATAGGCCGACCCGGCAGCGGGGCGCGTCCCAATTTAGTATATTTTTTTTTATAGTAGAGTGCTTGGAGCTCGTAGCTCCACGCACTCTACGTAGCCCCTTTAATTAGAGGCCTGGCGGGGTGCTTCAGGTGTGGCCCCGCCAGTATTAAAATGTGCGCAAACAGCGCACTTATCAATCCCTCCCCTGCCATGGATACAGTAATGTCATTGGCTGGCAAACAGCCAATGACATTACTGTATCTATGACTCATGACTGGCGGCGCAGGGTGTGTGCGTGCGCCTGCGCCGCCTTCACACCGTCTCTTTCTTTCCAAGTCCGACTCGAGTCAACAACAACAGCACACACGAGGAGTGCTGCTGCACCACCAGGCCACCAACCCAGCGGCGCCGCGGTAAGTACCCCATTGTTGTGCGTTCTTTGTTTCTTCTTGGGCCCGGGGACTCGGGAGTGTTGCACTTCTACTCCCCTCCCCGGGCCCAAACTATGTGGTCCACACGCGGCCCAGGCCCAGTCAACACTGAACGACGTGTAGGCCACGGCCTACACGTCGTTCAGTGTTACTTTCGAGCTGACTGCCGTCAACTTGGGGCGAGCCTTGGTGGTAGCCCGCTACCACCAAGGCGGGGGCCGCCTGGGCCTACTTAGTTTAGCCCCGGTCCGTGCCGTGGCCCATGGGCTAAAGCAGAGTTTGGGAGAGTTATTACGAAATGCTTTATGAGGCCGCGGGAATCCCACCTCATAAAGCATTTCGATTCCCGCCAGCGGCGGTTGAGGGGCACTCTGCCCTGTGAGAGGGGAGCCCAAACTCACCACCACGGCTAGAACGGGCATCTGCTGGTAAGTGGGTCCAGGTGACAGGGCTGCGCTTCCTGTTCGGGAGTGACCATTTTGCATACCATGCCGGGAAGATGTGCCCCCTGCAGTACACATCAATAGGGGTGGGCGGGGGCTGTATCTTGCTCTCTGTTACAACCCTGTGCCATCCGAAGCTGGGGGTTATTTTAGCAACAGCCAGCTGAGCCCTAGGCACTAGGATGATTTTAATTCTTCAATCGTTATAGCTCATATACATAATTGCTTTTCGCTTTACGGCGCAGGAGAGGACTTTGCTATGTAAATTCAATAATGATGCATTTTTTGCTTGGCATATGTTTTGCTTCTTGGGGTGCATAACATGGAGCTGTGCTATTTGCTATTTATCTGTGGTGACGTGCGTTGTGATATTTGAAATTAGCAAGGTCTTGGAGATTAGGAGGAAGGGGGACGGAATCGCTTGGGTTGTGTTACACGGGCAGGCTGGTTCATTTTGTGGTAACCCTGCCACATTGTGATTATTGTGAGGCCCCACTTCCCTCCCCAATCCAGCTGGGGATCCCTCTGACACATGCGACGTCGCCACCCGTGTCGCATCGCTGCGCGCGTGCGGTACCTGGTCCTGGAAGGCTCCTTCCCTCTCATTGCGTAGCCCGCACAGGAGCAGGCTCCGCCGTTGACAGTCGGCTCCCTGTGTCCCCCGGGCGCACCCTAACTCTTGCATACCAGAGAGAGAGACCCGCATTGATTTCCATTGCACTGGTTGTCTCCTCCCCAGTACCCCCCACCCCTGCTTCAAGCGTACTGTAATTGGGCGCGTCTCAACTGTTATTTTGTTATTGTACTGTGGGGATAAGAGTTTCGCGCCTGCGTGTGTGGAACAGTCATTAATCCAGTGAAGAGGTCCTCTTTGCAATAGCCTATGTTGTGGTTTGCACTGTACTTTTCGTCGTTTAGCAAGATATTGCTCCAGTTGTTTTTGGCGAGAGTACACACAGGAGAAAGTATACACCTGCATGTAAATCCAAATCTCCCATTGGACCCCTTTATGTAAACATATACCCCTACTGGCAATGTATACCCTTACTAGCCCCTGCTTTTAAATGTACGCCACTGCATGAGAACGTATACCCTCGCAGCCCCCCAACAACATGTAAACGTGGACCCTGTTTTTGTAAACATACGCGGTGCAGAACCCCTGCAGGTATATATACACGCTGCATGTAAATATGTGTTGCTTCCTAGAGCCTAGCCCAAAGATGCAAAACACTGACACTTCCATGCCCAAAATGTGTACAATCCACCCACCCGTGCATAATGCGCCAGTGCCAGATGATGCGAATGATGAGTTTATAATGCCTAAGATTCATGGGCCTGTCTATAATAATGATAATAAGGATCTTTGGGAGCACAATACTTGGCGTTACACTCTCCTTGCACCTAATTCAGAGAAAACGAATTTGCCTGTACATAACATTGTCAATGCTGATCTGCTAAAGCCTAATATTAATGTACATGCTAATGTTGATTGGCCAAAGCTTGATACTGATGTACATGCTCTTAAGACTGCTAATGGTGATAGACCGGAGCCTATTATTCATGTGTCTGCTGATCTGCTAAAGCCTAATATTAATGTACATGCTAATGCTGATCTGCCAAAGCTTGATACTGATGTACATGCTCTTAAGACTGCTAATGGTGATAGACCGGAGCCTATTATTCATGTGCCTGCTAACAAAACTGTAAATGGCGATCAGCGGCAGGGGCCTGCACATAAGGCTGTTAAAGGTGATCTAGTGAAGCCTATATTGATGCGCTGGTTCATAAGACTATAAATGGGGATCTGTCTGATGTGTCTACACCTAAAATTGCTAATGTTGATTCGCAGCAGCCAAATGTTTTTCACTCTAATCTGCCTGCACCTACTTCCTTGGTAACAGATTTGCCAATGCCCAACACTAATCTGCTGAGGACCAACTCTAACAGTTCTGCACCTAGTCTTTATGCATACACCATAGTACCAGCTATTCTCAATACAAGCTGCTGTAAAATACAATATCACACTTCCACACATAAGAATAGTGTATCACCATTAATATGTAAAACCGAATGCTTTTTTCATATTTCAGTGCGTTTTTTGGACAGTAAATTGCACATTTTGTAGGCCATTTTTCCAAAAATGTCACGGGGGGAGAACCCTCCGGACCCTCCTTGGGGGAGTGGGCTCACGCACTGCGCACGCTCGCTACTAAATTCACCCTGGGAAATTTACGCCCCACCAGCTTTCAAACTCACCAGCCGCCACTGAGGAGGAGTACAATCGTGTGCACACCTGTACCCGTGTTGTCATTGAGCAGACCTTTGGCTTGTCGAAGTGGCAGTTCCGCTGCCTCAGCAGGTCTGGTGGGGCACTCCTATATAGGCCTGAGAAGGTGGCACAGATCACCATCGCCCGTGTCATGCTGCACGACATGTGCGTCCGGATAAATGTACCATTGTCACCTGACATTGACATGCATGGGCCGGGTGAGGATGATGAGGACGGAGATGAAGTAGCCCCACTGCCAGTACGTGATGCACGGGATGGCCCTGCTGTACGGCAAGCATGAATTCACGTATACTTCTGAAACACAGGTACTATGAAAGACTTGTGTCAGTCAGACACTGGGCCAATATGAACATACCCACAGGGAATGTTGGGAGTTGGGCACTGAACACCGTAACACATTAAAGGGATGCACACGAAAAATAATGTCCAGCCATGGATTTTTCTTCGCACAACTTTTGTATTATTCAAAACTGCAAAAATGTGCCCACTCCCCCCTCCCAGACCCCGCCAACAAACTCCCTCACCCACCCCACAAACCCCAGAAAATACCCCAACAAACTCCCTCACCCACCCCACAGATCCCAAATGTCCCCATGTGTGCAACAAACAGTGTTCCCTTCACCAATGTAGTTCTTCACATTGTCATTGCCCATACAGTTATTTCCTCGAGACTTTTGGGTCTGGGGGTGCCATGGCTGAGCGACGGGCGCTCCTACGCGTTAACCGCACAGGGCTCGATTGCACCGAGGTGTAAGGGGTTGTTGTAGTGGAGGTGTCTATTGTCAGTCCCATGGCTGGGCCGAGGTGTTGACACTGCATTTGCGGGATGTTGGCAAGAAGGGCCTGTGTCAGTGACCCCATGCACTCCCTGAATGCACACGTAGATGCCTCCACGGCAGCTGTATTCGCTGCAATGGCCGTGGCTATGGCCCTCATGGCCTCATTCCCAGCGTCTACCTGTCGATGCATGATTTGCAGCATTGACTCTTGGCGGGCCTCTACCCTTGCCAGGCGTGCCTCGAAGGAGGTGTCGGCCGCAGGTGTACTGGTGGCTGGCAGGTTGGTGGCTGGCAGGGTGGTGGAAGGCACCTGCGTGGGCTCCTTGTCCTGAGCACTGTCCTCCTGGAAGATCCCAATGTCTGATTCTCCAAGGTCTGAGTCATGGAGACACGGATCATCCAGGCTCTCAGACTCCACAGGTGGGTGGGGGCTGTCAATGGGGCTTGGGGTGGGTATTCCAGACATGATTCCAGCCTCATCATCCACCTCTGTGGGCACAACGTCCGTGGTGGCTGGCGGAACGGCTCCCACTGTTGTGGGTGCCTGCTGCGGTTCTGTCGCTGCAGGTGCCCCCTGCAGGGTTGATGCCTTGCGTGGCACACTGGGTGTTGCTGCAGGCATTTTCTTGGATGGGGGTGGCGGTGGCCCTGGTCCCTTTGCGTGCACTGGATGTACTCGCACCCCTGTCCTGTGTTCCACCTTCCTCATCGGTGCCTGGGAGATAGAAGAGATGCAGGTCATCAGTGATGTTGTCAAATGGCAGCTATGATGTATTGCTGTGTAATATGTTCATACATTCAGGCATCATTTCATTTCTGGTGTGTGGCATTTGGTGTACTGAGGGGACATGTTGGCAATCAATGCATGGCTGGTGGCATAGCATTGGTTTGATGTGTGTGTGGTGGGTCCCATGGGCATGGTTGGGTCATGTTGAACCTCTGTTGGGATTTTAACTGAGCATGCGTGTGGTGCAGGGTGTGGCACTCATTATTCTATGGATGTGTTGATGTAGCCTTGGAACATGCATTGCCTTGCCTAGTCTAACTTCCACATCACTTGTGCCACATCATGTTTTGGTATACGTGGATGTGATGGTTCACTCACCTTCCTCTGTGGTAGTTGCAGCGCCGAACTCCTGGTCTCCTATTCCCTCTATGGATTCCGGGTCAATGAATGCACTTGCAGTCTCCTCCCATGCGGTGAGCTTCACAGGGGAGTGTGGGCCACCGCCTGTCGCCATTGCGGCCCTCCTGTTATCCGCAAGGATCTTCCTGACCCGGAGGCGAAGATCGTCCCAGCGCTTCCGGCAGTCATGTACACTCCTTGGGGTGCTCCCCACTGCCGACACCCTCTGAGCGACCTCCTGCCAGACCTGTTTTTTTCTGGTTTGTGCCGCATGCTTGAGGTCTGTGCTCCTGATTGTCTATGCATGCTGTTCGAGGGTGTTAGCAAGCATAGTCAGTTCAGCATCAGAAAAACGCTGCTTCCTCTTCCTTTGGGAGGATTTACTGGTGGCCTTCGACATCCTGCTTCAGTTGTGGCACACAACACCACAAGTGTAGTGGTGGTTATGGAGGATGGCAATGGATTGTGTTTTTAAAGATGGCCGCCGGCTCATTTCCCGTTCCGACGCGATGACGTAATTTCCGGGTCCTTTTTTGCGACCACGGTAATACCATGCCGGTGTTTAGTGGTTGTTATGTTGCGGTTACAGCATGGGCGGTACCCGCAGTGCGGGTATAGGGTGGTTGGTGGCCCGTTACCGGCATGACGGTTTTGCCACTACCGGCATGGGGTAACGCGCGTACTCGTAATCACCCGCTATTAGCGGGTTCATACGAGCACAGACCCGCTCATTCCGGCGTGCCGGTAATGAACCCGGTTTTACCGGGCAACTCGTAATTAGGCCCAATGTCTTCGTGCAGTCGCCATTTGTATTCTTCTGGCAGAGGAAAATCTCTCCTGAGTACATCTGCCAGAAGATTGAGTTCCCCTGCAACATGTTCGGACAACAAAAAACATCTTGTGTTTGAGAGCCCATATCCAAATGTTTTGGGACAGCTTGGATAGCCCTAGAGAGTGAGTGCCCCCTTGTTTGTTCAGGAAATACATTGCCGTAGTGCTGTCCGTTAGAATCAGCACTGTCTTCCCTTGCAGTTGCGTCTGAAAGGCCTTTGATGCTTTGAACACTGCTAATAGCTCCAGTAAGTTTATATGGTTGGACGCTACTTGAGGGGACCACATCCGTGTGCAGTCTGCTGAAGCAGGTGAGCACCCCACTCTGTCGTGAGAGTGGCTTCCACTGCAGGAGTGGTGAAGGTCTTCCCCCTTCAAGAGGTTTTCTCTTGACCACCACTGCAGAGAGAGAACGAGGGCTGGCGAGACAACTAACAGATCTTCCCATTGTCCGCTGGCCTGACACCACTGGCTGTTGAGCCACTCTTGCATGGGACGCATGCACAGCCGCACGTGGGGAACCAAGTATATGCATGACGACATGATCCCTAGCAAACATATGGCTTTGCGTACCGTCACCTCCCGACTGGCTACATATTGAGGGATCTGAGAAAGCATGTTCTGAACCCTCTCACTGGAGGGGAAGACGAGACCGTCTACCGTCTGAATTAGAGCTCATTGTTTTACTTGACTGGGGATTGAACTGGATTTCTTTTGTTGATTGAGAAACCCAGGCTGAAGATCTACTGTTTTTTTGGTTGTTCGAAAAACAAGCATTGAAAGAGTCCCCTGTGATGAGCCAGTCGTCAAGAGTCTGCGCAGGTGTGCTGCTGCTACTGCCAGGACTTTGGTAAACACCCTTGGCGCATGAGGCGATGCCGAAAGGGAGTACCTTGAATTGGTAATGTTTCTCCTGGATCATGAACCTCAGAGATTTCCTGTGCGCTGGCAACATTGAAATATGAAAGTATGCATCTTTCATGTCCAATGTTGCCATGAAGTCCCCTGTTTCAGCAATGGGACCACCTCCTGCAGTGTTACCATGCAAAACTTCTGGGGTTTTATCAACTTGTTCGCTGGGTGCAGGTCTAGAACAGGGCGCATGGTGAGATCCTTTTTGGGTATAAGGAAGTACACTGAATAAATACCCTTGTTTACCTGAAGAATAGGGACAGCTTCCATGGTGTCCTTTCCCAGCAGTGCTTCCACCTCTTGAATCAGGATGTGCAGATGGTCTGGTCAAAGGCGCCGTGAGCGCGGTGGTCTGAACAGTGGAGGTCGGGCAAATTCCACGCAGTAACCGTGAGCGACCGTCTTTAAGACCCACTGGTCAGGAGTTATCCCCTCCCATGCCTTGAGGAAAGATGTTAATCGCCCCCCGACCGGGGTGACATGGGAAGGGACTTGGTGGTCATTTGTGGCCACAGCCTCTGGGATTGGGGCCTCTGCCTCTACCTTTGCCTCGTTTCTGACCCCTTGAGGGGTAGTAAGTGGGGCTTTCAGATGTTTGATTTGTGTTGAAGTTACCCGTGCCATAGTTGTTTTAACCAGCACGGACTTGCCCTCGAAAGGACCGCCGAGTTATTACCCCACTGGGAGGAGGGTTTCTGTGTAATTTGATGCAGAGACCTTATAGTCTCATGCTCCTTCTTGGCTGTTTCCAAAGCCTCATCCACTGCTTTCCCGAAGAGGCTAGTCTTCTCAATGGGTTTATTAATGAGGGATGCCCGAGTCTGAGGTCTAAATCCTGATGTACGCAGCCAAGCTTGTCTTTTCAGTAGGGTCCCTTGTGTTCTTCACCACATTCTGGTTAACTAGTCTTCCCTCCGTTACAATGGAGAGATGTTTTGATTTGGTGGGTTCGGGAACCTCTTGGAGGCCTTCCTGGAGCAAATTCCATTGGGCATCAGCATAGATTGCTAATAGAGTAGTATTATTAGCAACCCGTATAGTGTATGCAGCTGCTGACTGTTAGGAAAGATTTCTTAATTGTGGGTAATTTTCCTTCCATGTGGCAACCCCTAAACTTTTTGCTGTTTTCACCATGATCTAGACTTTGCCAGAGAAGTGCAGCCTTTTGCCGCACTCCTCTGAGCTTTCGCTCCATTCTTACGGGGAAACTGACATGCCCTTCAGACAGTCAGTACCGGGAAACGTTGTTTTCCGTAGTTTCTTTATCATGTTGCAGCTTTCGTGCAACATGGCACTGTAAGCTAAGTTACTGCTCTCTCGGGTCTCTAGTCTTCTACAGGCCCTAGATACTCTCTTTGGATTGTAAATGAACGGTGCAAGTGAATCATGGACGGGATTGGTGGCAGCGATCGTTTCTTGTGTTTTTGAGCTCCTTTTGGCGTTTAAGCGCGTTTCTTGGGTTTAGCCCAAAACGGTGGCCTTGCTTCCAAAATGGCCAGACCATGAGGCTCTTTGTCCTGTTCGCTGACCGTCTTGCCCCCTTCACCTCCCCCCGGTCGAGCCAACCCGGGGCCTTCCTCATTTGGGCATGTACTTTCCCGCAAAACACAGATGCTTACGCGGGCTTCTACAGACCTTGTGTGTGCCTCCAGGATGGGGGCTGGGAGGTCTGGTCCCAATACACACCCTGGGCGCCAGAGTGTCTAGGGTGGTGTGAATGCCTGGGACCCCCGTGGTCCATGATAGGTCCACATATGGTGTGAGTGTTTTGTGAGCGGATCTCCCATTGGGTCCCCTCCGTTTTGGCGCGAAGGGAACCGTGGATAAGAGGGGGCTGAAAACGCCACTACCATGTCGATCTCCTGAGTTCTCACGAACAGAGGAATACAGGAGATAAGTATCCTGCAACCACGAGGCTGAACCGAGGAATCACTGGTGACCCGCTGAAGGACTGCTCCTCTGCACTGCTGTCGCTTTGTGAAACCCTATCTACCTCTGATCGATCGAGAAGGCCTGTACTGGTACTTCGACCCTTGGAATAGTGGGAACAACTATTCTCTGCATCTTCACCATCTCCTGCACGTAAGCCTTCGGAAGTGTCTCTGGGCCATCCAGCAGACTGACCAGCCTACCCAGGAGTCTTTCTCTGTAACCACCGTCAGGTTGTGTTGTATTACGAGTCCTTGTCACTCTCACACGATTCGTACACTTGGCATTCCCAGGTCTGAAGTGAGTAGTGTACATTTGGCTGAAATACACACGGCCGCTCCGTTGCCCTGCTATGGTAACAAACTGTGCGGGTTCACTGCGTTTGGGACATCCTCAACTCAACTTCTGCTGCTGCGGAATCTACACGACGCCGAGATGTCCCCTGCTCGTATCTGAACCTGACAGCACTGAAACTGAAGCGGAGAAGCCTGGGTCTGCTTGCATCGGGGACCGGCGAGTAGCATCGCTAGGAACTGGTCGCCCTCCTGCAGGAGCCCATAGCTTTTCCCCGCTGTGTCTAACAGCATGCCTTTCTGTACTCGCGCTCTGCTTCTGCCCCCAGTGGAGGCTGCACTTGAGTCGCGGAGCTCTGTTCATCTTCAATTGTTCATCGAACTAAACTGCCTGATTCCCTCGAAGAGACTCCCCTTTTTGCCCGTTGGCACCAGCGTGTGCAGGTACTTTTGAGCACAAGGCTCCACTCTTCGTAGGGCTTGGACTTCCTTTTAGTTCGGTGCCTCTGAAGGCGGACTGCGTCTAATTATTATTCACACTGCCTGTTTTCCTCCCCATCTAGGTGGTCTACATATTTCGTGCGTCTAACTCGTTAGACTTGTTTGTATTTTTATATATATTGTATTGGTTTGGTATGTGTTGGTTTTTTTATTGTGATTTCTCGCTACGGTCAATGTTACAAAGGCCTTGTAATAAATGTGTCTATATTTTTAATATAACACCTGCTTGGAGTAATTTGTAAGTGTCCTTGCTTTGTGTGCTCATTGCAGGCTTTCAGTCACCCTCACCCCTCTTGAGACCTAGTCTTGACCGCCGCGATCGCTACCCTGATTGGTCTGGCTTGTCCAGACGTTACCCTGTTCCAAGAAACTAGGCTGGCCTTCTGAACCTCTGCCCCTCCAGGACAGAGTTCAGAAATCCGTCTCAACAAATTGGTGTACAGCGGTGGGATTCGACTGAACGTATCCAGTGTTGCGCACGAGCGAAGGCATTTCAAGTTATTCCTACCAGGACACGTAGTGAATTGTCGTAGTATAACTTTAAAAAGGCCATAGTCCTATCTAACAGTATGGAAACAAATACCTTGTTAACTTTAAATGCTTCTAAATCCGAAACATTGAAAAAGATGTGTGCGGAGAGAGGTGTCTCCTCTCAAGGCACCAAATTGGATATGATCCAAAGAATCGTGGCGTGGCAAGAAGCGCAGCTTGACGCTATAGTTTCTGTGGACAGTGCGGAATGAGGTGCGGCTGCTCTCACTGGTCGAACCGACGGTTCTGCCGCTGCACTGATCCACCGCGACCACGAGGAAAGGGAGGATGAGATGTCTAATGTTTCCTCTGCCAGTGTCGATGGGGAGGCCATGCTTGAATTCAAGAAGCAAGAGCTGATCTTTAGGCAGAAGGAGCTTGAGTTCAACATAACCAAACTAAGAATCGAACAGGTCGAAAAACAGAAAGACAGGGATCACCAGTTGGAACTAGCCAAGCTTCAGGTTGCAAATAGATCCAAGGGTCCTGGACATGGGTCTGGGGCCTCCTCTCATCCACGGTTTCCAAAAGATCTGCTCAGTGTGTATGAGGAAAAGAATGACATTATGGACTGGCTGAATACGTTTGAGTATGCATGTGAAGTTCAACAAGTTGACAATGCTGATAAGATTGCCTGGTTACTCAGCAGACTGCCCCATTCTGGCTGTAGTGCCATTATGGAAATGTCAAAGGCTGAGCGAGCGGATTTCGCAATGTTAAAGCAAACTCATTTTAAAGTTTGGAAAGACTCCTGCTCAATATTTAAAACGATTCAGAGAGTAGAAGAAAAAAAAGAGACGGTACTTGGGTATCTTATGTAACCGAATCCTTAAAAAACTTGACTGGCTGGGTCAAAGGTTATAAGGTTTCTACCTTTGAAGGCATAATAAGTCTTGTCATGCTGGAACATATTTTTGCATCTTCTTCTCCGGAGCTTAAGCAGCATTTGGCCGATTTGAAGGAGAGATCCTAAGAAGCTTGTCATTGCCGCAGACTTATGGGTGTCACATCGAGTGTCCCATAAGGACAAAACTCATCCCGGTAAGCAGGAGGAAGGGGAAAAGTCCAAAGATAAGGAGGGTGGCGAATCTGATAAATAATCTTCTCAAAAGGGCCACAAAAAGAAAAATAAGGGTAAGACACAAGAGAACTCACAGGGTAGTGGAGGTCAGCCTCTGAAACAGAACTCTGGTTACAGTAAGCCTCCCTATGTAAACAGACCCAATGGATCTTGTTTTGCTTGTGGAGCAACTGACCACGTGAAGGGGGATCCCCGGTGTAAGGTTAAACCTTTGGGGGTCCACTCCACTAATCTGGCCTTCTCCTCCTACAAGGAAGAAGAGATTACAGGAGCATCCTTCTCCTCAGACTCCTTCCCCAGCGGGATAGAAGCTGAGGTAGTTTTAGTTTCCCTGGGTTCCTGGGAGCCTAAAGTCGCAGAGGCTTATGCTAGGATTCCAGATAATACCAAGCACTACTTTAAAGACAGTGTGCTGATCAATGGAGTGGATACTCCAGCTCTTAGGGATAGTGGGTGCAGTCAAACTGTAGTGGATTCTACCTTGGTAGATTTAGAGGAAGTTGCCAGAGCTACTCTGATGCCCACTAAGTTGGCCGACGGCCCACCTCGCATGTTTCCAGTAATACCTGTAAATCTTACTTTAAATGGTACAGCAGTCAGGATTCCAGTGAGCATTCAGAGAAACGTCCCAGGAAAGGTCTTGTTAGGCAATGATCTCAGAGCTTTAGGGCTCGTAGGAGACACTGCCGACAGACCCTGCACATGGTCTCAAACACGGGCAGCATTGGCCAAGACCAATACGCCGCCCCAGCCGAAGGGGAAACACAAGGCGAAAGGAGTAAGCAAGTCAAGACGAGGGAAAGAGCATTCCCCCGAACTCGCCTACTACTGCGGTGGAGGAAGTTGGTCAATCGCCCGGGCCTGACGAGGAGGTGGCGATGCCTGAAGTATTTGACCCCAACGACCATCCGGAACTAAAAGACTTGTTAGTAGAAGGTGGTCCTGACAGGGAAGAATTCAGTAAAGGCCAACGTGAGTGCCCATCTCTGGAAAGCCTAAGGAGACAGGCCTACTCCCAGCTTGAGGGTGAAGCTCCGGGGACGCATTATTGGGAAGGTAGACTCCTGGATAGTGAGCCCACAGAGTCTACAGAAGGAGACCATAGGAGGTTGGTGGTTCCCCTTGCTGTAAGACCCTTCCTCCTGCAGTTGGTGCATGAAGTACCCCTTCCTGGTCACCTTGGTATTAAGAGGACCAAGTAAAGGTTATCCATGCACTTCTACTGGCCCAAGATGGGGGTGCAAGTAGAAAGTCACTGCAGGAGTTGTGCCTCCTGCCAGTTATCTGGTAAGAGTGGCTCAACAATCCAAGCTCCATTGGTATCACTCCCAGTTGTGGGAATACCATTTGAAAGGGTAGGGATCGACATCGTTGGTCCCCTTGACCCACAGACATCCTCAGGCAATAGGTTTATCTTGGTGCTAGTCAACTAGGCTACCAGATAGCCTGAGGCCATCCAATTGAAAACTGTAACTGCCAAGTCAGTTGCAAAAGTGTTACTTGGCATCTTTACTAGGGTTGGCTTCCCTAAAGAAGTTGTCTCTGACAGAGGCAGCAACTTTATGTCAAAGTACATGCAGGCTATGTGGAAAGAATGTGGGGTCACCTACAAGTTCTCTTCTGCATACCACCCCCAGACCAATGGTCTGGAGGAACATTTCAACAGAACGTTAAAGAGCATGATTGGGGCTCTGGAAGAACCTCAGAGAAGAAAATGGGATCTTCTTTTACCATGCTTACTGTTTGCCTACCGAGAGGTACCACAGGAGGGTGTTGGCTTCATCCCCTTCGAACTTCTGTTCGGTCATCCTGTAAGGGGACCCTTAGCCATAGTCAAAGAGGGATGGGAGATGCCCACTCCCCCTGTTACTACAAACGCAGTAGATTATGTGCTGGGGCTCAGAAAACAGATGGTACTTCTGATGGGCTTGGCTAGTGATAAATTGAAGGCAGGACAAGCGCTGGTGAAACATTGGTACGACCAGAAAGCTTCCCTCATCAACTTTACACCTGGTCAGCAAGTCCTGATCATGAATCCCATAAGGCCTTGAGCTTTACAGGACAAATGGTCAGGCCCTTACACAGTGGTGGAGCCCCTGGGTGAGGTTAACTATTTAGTGGACCTTGGAAGGCATGGACAGGCTCCAAAAGTGTTCCACGTAAATAGGCTGAAGGCTTTCGTCCCAAGAGTCGAAATCACAGCACTGCTACTGGCTTCAGATGTTGAGGAAGAGGAGTCTGAACCTCTCCACAACCTGTTCCAAAGCAGTCCTTCAGATAGCTCCGTTGAGGGTGTCCGAGTGGCCCCTCACCTGACTTCTAATCAGCAGGCTGAGGTGAAAAGTTTGCTTCGGCAGTTTTCCCGCCTGTTTTCACAGTCGCCTGGTTTGACACCTTGGTGCAAACATAACAGACACAGGAGACAGTGTACCTACCAAAAGTAGGGGATACAGGATGTCAGACAAATTACGGTCTTACATTAAGACCGAGGTCAACAAGATGTTAGACCTTGGGGTGATTGAACCCTCTAGTCGTCCTTGGTCCAGCCCTGTGGTTTTGGTTCCAAAGGCAGGCACTTCGGAATTGAGGTTCTGCGTGGATTACAGGGCTCTGAATGCTGTCACCAAGACATATGCACACCCCTTGCCTCAAACAGATGAGCTGGTGGATACTTTGGGTGCATCCAAGTACCTCAGCACGTTTGACCTCACTGCTGGCTATTGGCAAATAGATTTAGCAGAACATGCCAAGGAGAAGACAGCGTTTTCTACTCCAGACGGCCTTTACCAATTCAGGGTAATGCCGTTCGGGTTGAAAAATGCACCTGCCACTTTCCAGAGGCTTGTGAATCATGTGTTGAATGGGTTGGACGAATTCTGTCTTGCATATCTGGATGATATAGCAGTTTTCAGTGCCACCTGGGAAGACCATGTGAAACACCTCGGGATTGTGCTCCAGGCTCTTCAGAAAGCACACTTGACCATAAAGGCTAGTAAATGCCAGATTGGACAAGGCTCAGTGGTTTACCTTGGACATGAAGTAGGTGGAGGGAGGATACAGCCTCTTCCCAGTAAAGTACAAGCAGTACAAGACTGGCCTACCCCCACTACACAGACCCAAGTGAGAGCCTTCTTAGGACTCACTGGGTATTGCCGCAACTTCATGGCAGACTATGGCACCGTAGCTGCCCCTCTGACTGCCCTCACTACTCCGAAGAAACCCAAGAAGGTAACTTGGACCGACGAGTGTGAGAAGGCCTTCAACGGCTTAAAAGAATCCTTGTGCCAGGCCCCTGTCCTCAGGGCCCCTGATTATCAAAGACCTTTTATTGTGCAGACGGACGCCTCTGACACTGGGATAGGAGCTGTACTATCGCAAGTAGATGAGAAGGGTAAGGAACACCCTATTGGTTTTATTAGTTGCCAGTTTAAGGACAGAGAGCTCAGATGGTCCACAGTGGAGAAAGAATGTTTCTCTGTTGTGTGGGCCCTACGGAAGCTGAGGCCCTACCTCTATGGGACCCACTTCACTGTGCAAACTGACCATAAGCCCTTAAAGTGGCTAATGAACATGAAGAGAGAGAATCCAAAGTTGCTTAGGTGGTCCATAAGTCTACAAGGCTTCGACTTCACTATTGAGCATAGGCCAGGTGTCCAACATAGCAATGCTGATGGGTTGTCCAGAATGTTTAACCAACCTGAACAAAGACTCATCCGGGGGTGGATTAGTTCCCCCTGTCCATAGTCTGGGAGGGGCGAGTGTTAGGAAAGATTTCTTAATTGTGGGTAATTTTCCTTCCATGTGGCAACCCCTAAACTTTTTGCTGTTGTTTTCACCATGATCTAGACTTTGCCAGAGAAGTGCAGCCTTCTGCCGCACTCCTCTGGGCTTTCGCTCCATTCTTACGGGGAAACTGACATGCCCTTAAAACAGTCATTACCGGGAAACGTTGTTTTCCGTAGTTTCTTTATCATGTTGCAGCTTTCGCGCAACATGGCACAAGAGGGCACTGTAAGCTAAGTTACTGCTCTCTTGGGTCTCTAGTCTTCTACAGGCCCTAGATACTCTCTTTGGATTGTAAATGAACGGTGCAAGTGAATCACGGATGGGTATGGTGGCAGCGATCGTTTGTGTTTTTGAGCTCCTTTTGGCGTTTAAGCGCATTTCTCGCGCTTAGCCCAAAATGGTGGCCTGGCTCCCAAAATGGTCAGACCACGAGGCGCTTTGTCCTGTCCACTGACCGTCTAGCCCCCTTCACCTCCCCCCGGTCGAGCCGACCCGGGGCCTTCCTTATTTGGGCATGTACTTTCCCGCGAAACACAGATGCTTTCGCGGGCTTCTACAGGCCTTGTTTGTGCCTCCAGGATGGGGGCTGGGATGTCTGGTCCCAATACACATCCTGGGCGCCAGAGAGTCTAGGGTGGTGTGAATGCCTGGGACCCCCGTGGTCCGTGATAGGTCCACATATGGTGTGAGTGTTTTATGAGCGGATCTCCCATTGGGTCCCCTCCGTTTTGGCGCGAAGGGAACTGTGGATAAGAGGGGGCTGAAAACGCCACTACCATGTCGATCTCCTGAGTTCTCACGAACAGAGGAATACAGGAGATAAGTATCCTGCAACCACGAGGCTGAACTGAGGAATTGCTGGTGACCCGCTGAAGGACTGCTCCTCTGCACTTCTGTCGCTTTGTGAAACCCTTTCTACCTCTGATCGAACGAGAAGGCCTGTACTGGTACTTCGACCCTTGGAATAGTGGGAACAACTATTCTCGGCATCTTCACCATCTCCTGCACGTAAGCCTTCGGAAGTGTCTCTGGGCCATCCAGCAGACTGACCAGCCTACCCAGGAGTCTTGCTCTGTAACCACCGTCAGGTTGTGTTGTATTACGAGTCCTTGTCACTCTCACACGATTCGTACAGTTGGCATTCCCAGGTCTGAAGTGAGTAGAACAAGTTACTTCTTACCTGGTAACGTTCTTTCGACGGGATGTTCCTCCGACGTATTCCTTATCTTTGATAATACGTTTCCAGCTTGCTGGCCTCAGAAATGTTTTCTGTAGAGGGCGCTGCGCGTCGACGTCCACCGAGTCGATGTCCCTCAACGGCCACCGTATCGGCGCCGACGTCACCATGCCCATAAACAGACACGCGCTGCGTCCGTTGCTCAGTTACGTTTTGTAGTATAAGAAAAGACATGCCTGAATCAGTTAGTAACCTTGAAGGAGCAAAAGCTGCAACCACGAGGGAAGTTATCACTGCAGGGATGGATGGGAGGGGCGATAAGGAATACGTCAGAGGAACATTCCGTCGAAAGAACGTTACCAGGTAAGAAGTAACTTGTTCTTCGAAGGGATTGGGTCCTCCGACGTATTCCTTATCTTTGATAGACTCCCATAGCAGTGGTATGTAATTGGAGGAGGGAGTGATAGTGTTATGTATCCTTTTAGGGATGGACCGAGTGTAATACGGCCTTGCCAAATCTGGTCTCTTGAGCAGTGGAGGAATCCAGATTGTAAAATTTTGTGAATGTATGTGCGGACGACCATGTGGCAGCCGCACATATGTCCTGGACCGGTACCCCTCTCTGGAGAGCCGAAGAAGCTGCAATACCCCTGGTTGAATGAGCCCTGAGGTTTTGGTGTGGCTCTTTCCCTGCTAGTCCATAACATTCCAGGATGGCCAAGATAATCCACCTGGAGATGGTTTGTTTTGTTATGGGTAGTCCCAACTTGTGACCTGAGTATCCTACAAACAGCTGGTCTGCTTGCCTGATCCTAGCCATTCTGCTGATGTAAAAGCTGAGAGCTCGCCTAGGGTCCAGCCTGTGTAGCCTTTCCTCCTCTTTCCCCGGATGGGGAGGAGGGTAGAATGAAGGCAAGTTAATTTTCTGAGTAATATGGAATTCAGAAACCACCTTTGGGATAAAATTAGGCTTCACCTGAAGGACAACCATGTCCTTGTGGAAGATTGTATGTGGGGGTTTACAGGAGAGAGCTTGTAGCTCACTCACCCTCCTAGCAGATGTTAGTGCTACAAGTAGGACAGTTTTAAGTGTGAGAAATCTCAATGTGCAAGAGTGAAGTGGCTCGAGTGAAGTGGCTCGAATGGAGTGCCCATTAAGAAGTTTAAGACTAAATTTAAGTCCCATAATGGAACCTGGAATGGTTGGAGGGTAAACATTAGTTAGACCCTTGAGAAATTGTACCACTAGAGGAATTCTGAAATACGATGGTTCCTCCGCAGTGCGCTTGAAGATAGAAAGCGCTGCGAGATAGCCTTTTACAGTGCCAACTTGAAGGCCTGAGTTTGCCAAGTAGAGTAGCAACGATAACACTGTTGGTGTACCACATGAAAAAGGGTCGATATTCTCTTCCCTACACCAGCTGCAAAACTTGATCCAACGGCAGCGGTATAAAGACTTTGTTGCTGGTCTTCTGGCCGAAAGCAACACCTCCATCACATCATCAGGGAGATCCCAATCCTTGTACCTCAACCTTTCAGAAGTCAAGCGTGAAGGTTGAGGGTTCTGGTGTCTGGATAGAGAACCTGACCTCCCTTTTGCGAGAGAAGATTCTCTTTGAGTGGAAGACGGATTGGAGGACAGATGGACATATCTAGAAGGTCCGGGAACCACGTTCTCCTGGCCCAGTCCGGGGCAATTAGGAATCTTCTCAACCTCCTGATCATTTGAGGAATAACAGGGACTGGTGGAAACGCTTAGGAGTGGAAACTCCCAGTCCACTACGAACGCGTCTCCTAGAGCTCCTCTCGGGGGAAATTCCCTTGAACAGAACAGATCGCACTTCCTGTTGGTGCTTGTGGCAAACAGATCCACCTGAGGGGTTCCCCAAAGGGCAAAGATCTCTTGAAGGACTTCCTGAGCTAGCTCCCATTCGTGGGAGACTGTGCTCTGCTTGCTGAGAGCATCCGCTGTCAAATTCTTCTCTCCGGCTAGGTGGACTGCCGATAGAGAGATTCCTTCCCGAATTGCCCAAAACCAGAGCTGCATTGCCTCTCTGCACAGTGGCAGTGATCCTACGCCTCCTCTTTTGTTGAGGTAGTGCATTGCCACCGTGTTGTCCGTCATTATCAGGACATTTCTCCCCTGTACTGATGGCAGGAAAGCTTTCAGCGCTAGTCTGATCGCTCTCAGCTCCAATAGGTTGATGTGTAGTCTGGACTCCGATGGAGACCAACGACCGCTGATGGTCAAGTCGTTGGCATGGGTTCCCCACCCCGTGAGTGAGGCATCTGTGACTACTGTTATCTCCGGCCATGGTTGCCAAAACAGTTCTCCTTTCAAGATGTTCTCTGGATAGGCCCACCATTGAAGGTCGCGGGCTACCTTGTCCGGAATCCAGAGGAGATCTGTCATTCTCCCTGAGAATTGCGACCACTGACTTCTCAGTGCCCACTGAAGAGATCTCATTCTTAGGCGAGCCTCTGGCACAAGGAAGATGCAGGATGCCATGAGGCCTAGCAACCTCAAAAAGTCGAAGGCTGGGAGACGTTGGGCATTTTGAAACTTGGTGACCATCTGTAGAATATCTTGAGCCCTCACCTCTGGTGGCGAGGCTTTTCCCAGGGAAGTGTCCAGGACTGCTCCAATGAACTGGAGTCTCTGAGATGGTATCATCTGTGACTTCTTTAAATTGAGGGAGAAAACCAGTCTGAAGGAAGAGGCAGACATAATCTAGCTGGGTCGGGGCCTGTTCCGAAGATACGGCCCTGATCAGCCAATCGTCCAGGTAGGAATAGACGTGGATCCCTTCCCTCCTTAGACTCGCCGCCACTACCGACATCAGCTTGGTTAAGACCCTCGGGGCGGAGGTCAGCCCAAATGGCAGAACTCGAAATTGATAATGAGAGTTGCCAATTGCGAACCTCAGGTATTTCCTGTGCTTGAGATGGATTGGCACATGGAAATAAGCATCCTGAAGGTCCCGAGATACCAGCCAGTCCTGGTGCTGGAGGGCCTGAAGGATCTGAGAGAGAGTTACCATCTTGAACTCGTCCTTCCTGAGGAACTTGTTCAATTCTCGTAAGTCCAGGATGGGTCTCAGTCCTCCGTCCTTCTTTGGTATGAGAAAGTAGGGGGGGGGGGGTTTTGGAGTACCAGCCCTTGTTCCTGTCCGCTACAGGTACCGGTTCACCGGTTCCATGGCACCTTTCTCTAACAGGTCCATAATTTCCTGCAAGAGGAGCGGATCTGGAACTTTTAGGGAGCTGTTCCCCGGTGGATGACTCTGAGGGATGTGTAGAGAGGGTAGGCAGTAACCTTGGGCAACTGTCTCCAACGCCCAAGCATCTGACGTTATAGCCTGCCATTCCGTCAGATGGTGAGTTAACCTGCCCCCTACAGGTGTCTTGTGTGCGAAGGCCTCAGAGTGGTTTGGGGGCGGCTGATGCAGATGCCGAGGGTAAAGAGGCACCTGCTGCGGTCTTAGTACCTTTGACCCGTCCACCTCGGGTGGATCTTCTTTGGCCTCTTTGAGCCGGCTGTCCTCTGCCTTTTCCGAATGCGGAATAATAGCGAAAGGACTTTCCTCCCCCAGAGGTTCCTGAGGGGCGAAAAGGAGTTTGGCAGATAGCAGCTCCTAAGGATTTTGCTGCTGCTTTAGAAGTCTGTAACTTTTCCAGACTGTCAGCCTTTTTTCCGAATAATGAAGAGCCGTCAAAGGGCATATTCAAAAGTCTGGCCTGTACATCTGGAGCAAAGCCAGACTTTCGCAACCACGCATGCCTGCGGATTGTGGTACTAGCCGCCATGGCCCTGCTGATACTGTCAGCGGAATCGATGCCAGTTTGAAGAGACTCGCACATGGCATCTTTGCCATCTTGAATGATGTTAAGGAAGGCTTCCTTCTCCTCTCCATCGGGTATGCAGTCAGCCGCTGATGAAGCACACTCCCATAATGTGTGACTGAACCTGGCGCGCGTACAGGTGGCGTTGAAGTCCATCAACGCCATACTACAGGCAGAGAAGACTTTCTTTGCCATAGAGTCGTACCTCTTGTCATCCCTGTCCTGTGGGACAGTAGGGTAAGCAGTCCTACTGCTGGATGAAGTTGCCGCTTGAACCACCAGGCTCTCTGGGGTCAGGTGTTTTGACAGGTATTCAGGGTCAGCAGCCGCTACCCTATACTTTGTCGACAGTCTTTTATTGACTGCTGGGATGACTTCGGGAGTCTCCCAATTGGATGCAATTTTTCTTTGTAGGGCTGCATGGAAGGGGACCACCGGGTCCTTCTGTGGGCCTTTGTCCAATATATCCGTTAGATCATCCCGTTGGAAAACAGGTGAAGGCGCAGACCAACCCATAAACTCAATTATTCTTGCCATCAGGGTTCTATATGGTGTTTCGACATGTTCCCCTGGGTCTGGCTTTACAAATTCCACTTCTGGGGAAGTGTCAAGTCTACTGGCCTCATGAAGCGAGTCCTGTAGTTCCTTCAGCCTCCTTTCTTCAGAGGTGAAATCCTCTGCAGCAGGCAGTGTGGATCTCTGTAAACCAAAAGTTTCTTGGTCAGAGTCTTCTCTTTCTTCGTAAATTGAAGAAAGACCAGGGTATTCTGATCTCTGAAATGGAGTAAAGCCCATCACTAGGGCCGAAGGAGCCAAACTCGTCGTTATTGGACGAGAAAATGTCAAAGTCGTCGACGCCGATGTAATCGGCTTCGAAGGCGCCAAAAATGGTGTCGAAAAAACTGGAAGGGGCCTCGAAGAATTCGAGAGGATCGGGATCCTACTCGAAGGCATCGACGACGGTCTCGGCGTCGTGCCGGAGGCCCTTGAAAACACCTTTGGCTGTGGAGCCTTGGTCCTCTTTCATCGGCGTCGACGATGACGTTGAGTCGATTGACGCGTCGAGGAACCCTTCAACAACGGCGTCGATGGCGCCGACCCGTGCGACAAAGGAATCTTCGACGACGGCGAAGGAACCCTCGACGACGGCGTCAAAGGACGACGAAGACGGTGCCTTCTTACCCGATGGCTCATGAATGTTTCGCCGGGTGCTGCGACTCGCGGCGTTTTGATTTTTTGGGTTTCTCACCCGGGGTATCACCCTCAGCTGTCTTCGAGGGGGTCGAGGCCGCGTTCTCGAAGACGTTTAACATTTTCTTTCTGAATTCCTCCCACTCAGCTTGAACTGTGTTTGGTGGGACAGGAAACCCTTTCTGGGGACACCGAAGACGACGAGGAATGGGACCTTCGACGTCTCTTTTTTGAGTGTCTAGATCTCGACGAATGGCGGGAGCTGCTTCGAGATCTAGAATGGGAGTGTTTTCGACGGCGAGGAGACGAATGCCTCGACTCAGCCGAGGAAACCTTTGAGGAGGATTTGTCTGACTTACCTCTCTCGAGCTTCCCCTTTCGCTCCTTCAGGGCTTTCGCCGTCATGGACATGCAGTCCTCACACTCCGAACAATGGTGCTCGGACCCCAAGCACCATAAACAGACCCTGTGTGGATCCGTTATTGACATTTTTTTACCGCAGTCTCAACATTTCTTGAAGCCGGATCGCGGCGTCGTCGGTTCTGATGAAGAAGCCATCGAGAATGATAAGGAATATTCGTCGAAATAGATTTAGATAAACCTGACTGAACTGAGCAATGACGTTCCGAGGCCCCACGAAGCACGGAAAAACAGAACTGAGCAACGGACGCAGCACGTGTCTATTTATGGGCATGGTGACGTCGGCGCCGATACGGTGGCCGTCGAGGGACATCAACTCGGTGGACGTCGACGCGCAGCGCCCTCTACAGAAAAAAATGTCCAAGGCCAGCAAGCTGGAAATGTATTATCAAAGATAAGGAATACGTCAGAGGACACAATCCCTTCGAAGTGTACATTTGGCTGAAATACACATGGCCGCTCCGTTGCCCTGCTGTGGTAACAAACTGTGCGGGTTCACTGCGTTTGGGACATCCTCAACTCAACTTCTGCTGCTGCGGAATCTACACGACGCCGAGACGTCCCCTGCTCGTATCTGAACCTGCCAGCACTGAAACTGACGCGGAGAAGCCTGGGTCTGCTTGCATCGGGGACCGGTGAGTAGCATCGCTAGGAACTGGTCGCCCTCCTGCAGGAGCCCATAGCTTTTCCCCGCTGTGTCCAACAGCACGCCTTTCCGTACTCGCTCTCTGCTTCTGCCCCCAGTGGAGGCTGGGCTTGAGTCGCGGAGCTCTGTTCATCTTCATTTGTTCATCGAACTAAACTGCCTGATTCCCTCGCAGAGACTCCCCTTTTTGCCCGTTGGCACCAGCGTGTGCTGGTACTTTTGAGCACAAGGCTCCACTCTTCGTAGGGCTTGGACTTCCTTTTAGTTAGGTGCCTCTGAAGGCGGACTGGGTCTAATTATTATTTGCACTGCCTGTTTTCCTCCCCATCTAGGTGGTCTACACATTTTGTGCGTCTAACTCGTTAGACTCGTTTGTATATATATTGTATTGGTTTGGTATGTGTTGGTTTACTTGAGTTTTATTGTGATTTCTCGCTACAGTCAATGTTACAAAGGCCTTGTAATAAATGTGTCTATATTTTTAATATAACACCTGCTTGGAGTAATTTGTAAGTGTCCTTGCTTTGTGTGCTCATTGCGGGCTTTCAGTCGCCCTCACCCCTCTTGACACCAAGTCTTGTCCGCCGCAATCGCTACCCTGATTGGTCTGGCTTGTCCAGAGGTTACCCTGTTCCAAGAAACTAGGCTGGCCTTCTGAACCTCTGCCCCTCCAGGACAGAGTTCAGAATCTGTCTTAACACTGACGTGACATGTTTGCCCAGGGCATACAGCCGCTTAGACTCCTTGTCCGGTGGTGATTCTCCCGTGGCAAGGGGTACCCCTGCCCTCTTTCAAGTGGTAGTCACTACCAGTGAATCTGGGATGGCGTGCCCTTTGATGTATAGAGGGTCGGAAGGAGAAGGTCGAAATAATTTTTCAACTCTCGGGTTCACTGCTCGTGTTTGAGCAGGTGACACCAATGAGGGAGCTACCCGTCTCTTAACAGAGTTAAGGAGGGGGATGGATTGATCGCCTGAGGTTTTTCCTTAATGATATCCTCCACGTAATCCTGCTCCGGTACCGCCTCTTGAGTGGCAATTTTAAAGTATTCAGCTGCTTTTTTCAACATGGAGTTGAATGCCATTTGGTCATCTACAGGAGAGGCCTGGCGAGCCGGGGTAGACGGAGGAGAGTCTAAGCACAAAACATCAGAGTCCTGATCTTGCTGTGTCCATGGGTCCTGACCTTCTTGCTGGGTTTCCTCCCAGTTGTCCATAGTATCCTGTTGGTCCTCCTCATAATTTTGCAGAAAAGAAGCTTCTTCTTCATTATAGATGTCTCTATATGTATCCATCTGGAACACGTCTTCCTGTTGGAAAACATGAGACTGATCTTCCGGAATTTGCAGGTTAGGGTCTACCAGAGCCCTTTTCGGGGGGGGGGGGGGGGGGGGAATGATCAGAAGAACTAAATCTGCTCCAGCCGATCCATACACCCTTTGAATTTTTCAGTAGTCCATTTAGAGGACCCAAACGGGCCTACGTGAGGATAAACGACGTTCCTCGCACTGCAGCGTCAAAAGGAGTCTCTCAGGGTGTCGGAGCGAGGCTCTCGACTATCCTCGTAAGCCTCATCAGAATCGGGAACCCAATCTGCCGAAATGTTTTCCACGGCTTGTCCCATAACCTTAGGCGGAACTGGAGTAAGGCCCACCGCCGCCGAAATTCTTCCGATGATGCTCTCGATAGTCGCCTACTGAGGCCTTAGAAACCGTTGAAGCGTCGGGCTCCCGCACTTCCACACGTGTAGGTTTCGGAGTAGCGCCCTTAGTTTGTTTAGACTGCCCAGTCGCAAAACGCTGCTGCAGATGCAGGGAAGGCTTTAGATCCGGACGATCCAAGGGGACCGGTGAAGTTTTCGGCGGCACCATTGGCGCTTTTGCCTTTTTCGACAAAGGCGTCGAAATTGGCGTAGGGGTTGTGTGCTTAGTGTGATGCGCTTGTACGCCCCTGTCGCCGGGTGTAGTCCCTGTAGCAAGACCAGAGTCGAGCCTTAAGGGTCGGGGACGGGTGTGGCGGACCTAGAAGCGCACGCCTCAAGGTCTATAACATCCGAAACGGACGTTTGGGAATCCGAAGTACCCCCATCACTTTCAGCCAGCGTGGCGGCTCCACACGTGACATACCGTACGCAGCCCACCGCTTTACACGGCGCTCCTTAAGGATCTTAGGCCGAAGGAGTTTGCACGCCGCTGCTCGTCGTGCCCTAGGGGGAAGAAAGGCATTACATGTCCTGTGTTCGTCCTTCCAAGGATATCTGACCCTACACTTAAGGCAGAATCTAAAAAGAGTCCTTTCCATAGCCAAAGGGAAGGATGACCAGACCAACAGGGAAAAGAGGCAAAAGGAGGAAAGACATTAAACAATATGGCCACCCCAACCCCACTCTCCCTACTGTATAGGTCGGCCAGAGGGCCCGACCACATGGAAAATCCAGCCGCCGGATCTTAGGCGCCGAAATCCACAGACGATTCCCCCGTAGTCTTCGTCGAAGATGTTCTTGTTGAGCGAGGTGACTTAACGGGGAATAAACCGACAATTCGGTAAAGATAAACAATGTCTCTAGTAAAAGCTCCGCTATAGGGTGACCAGTTATCTGGACCGAAAAAAACAATCTGAGGGACCTCGGCGCGTGAGGGATTTTGGGTACTACACATGTCATTATAGGGCTAGTGTTACAGATACGCCTATGCCGACGTCCCCTTTCGGTCCCCGAAAGACCAGATGCAATACTCTGCGGTTACCACTGGATGTCGGACCATATGCACAGCATGTGATTTTAAGCAGATTAACAAGCATCAGAAACATACTCTCCTAGACCAACAGGCTCAGGCACTCCACAGCACAGACAGCGATGACAGCACTCATCCTCAGCACTCACGCATGTGCACACGGGCTGATTGCGCATGGCCCGCAGTACTTATTCAGTTCCGGGACACACAGGCAGGACTTCTAGTGATAGCCAATGGAATTAATGAATATCGTGAGGTCCTCCAATGGAGGCGGATGCAGGAAGTATGCTGGGTAATAAATGGCCAGCAACACCGTAGTGAACTGAAAAAAAAAACTACCAAAGCTCTTTCAACGGAACAGTGACAACAGCACTTATCCTCAGCACTGAGATATTTGCAACCAGGAAACCACAGAAACACGCGGGCAACACCACATGTCCTACCTTCCCCTGTCCCCACAGGTGTCCCGATGAAAACAGTATCTCACTTGTGTTGGTGCACTGACCTGCGCACAAAGGGAAAAGGCTAAACCACTGGTACACCAAACGCCTTGGTAAGACCAAATCCATACTGTATTTGGCCTTGTGGACAACCCACAGATTTGGGCCTGGCGTGTCACACACACCACAGAAACCAGGGAACACCCTGCATTTCTGAAAAGAAGACACTGTGGGAATCCAAAGAGGTCTCACTTGTGTGAATTGTGCTGAAGTATCCTACACAGAATGCACTGCAAAATTGTAAATGTAACAAATACATACACCATTTTCGCATTTCCCACCATGAAATGACCGAAACGCTTGCAAAACACCACATGTCCCACCTTCCAATGTTCACACAGATGTCCAGACATAAACAAGACCTCACTTGCGTTGATGCACTTACCTGGGAAGAAAAGTAAAGGGGTCGACCATCCCAAAGCCCTGCAGCAGTCCGGGGGTGCTCCGGTGGGGTCCCCGTCCCACCCCGGAGGAAAAACCTATAATGCAGCCCCACCAGAGCTCTAGGACAGCATGTGGGGAGACCTCCCTAGTCCAGTGGTGGTCCTGGGGCGCCTCGGCAGGGTCCTCATCCAGCCCTAGAGGGAACAGCTAACGCAGCCCATCCAGAGTTCCATGACGGCCATATCAAATTTTACCCTCCCTCGGGGCAGATTGGCAGGTTATGCTGCCGATCTGCTCCCAGGGAGGGCAAACATTGCATGCCCCATCCCTTTTGGGTCCAGAGGGGAAGCGGCCTGCTTATCTGCTAAGTGGGCCCCCCCCTACCCTAAAGGAATCAGTGGGGGTGTAGTGACCGTTGCTGCTCCGCAGGGGTGGCAAAATGGTGGACAATTCCCCCAATGTTGCCCCCTTCAGGTAAGCAGCAAGAATCTGAACCTCCTTGGGGGGGAGGGGAATTCCTGGGAGGGCTGGCCCACAACACAGGGCCACCCTCCTGCTACCCCAAGTTTGCCACTAACAATGTAGTGGAATGTTGTTTTCCCTTCCTTGGGGGCAACCCAGTGACAAAACAGCACCACCTTGCTCCCAAAAGGCGGCAAAAGAACGATGTGTCATCTTTTGGGCACTTTTCAGAGTCGGGGCAGTTATACCCCCCGCAGACCCCCCCCCCCCACCCCCCTCCCCAAGCCCAAAATCATTTCCCTGGTGCCCTAGTTCTCCTTGCTGCTTCCCAGGGGTGGCAAAATGATGGGGCCTGAACCACAACCCCCCCCCCGCCCCAAGAAAGCAGCAAGGATGGGCACCTCCATGGGGGGCGCTCACCCCCAAAATCAATTCCCTGGTGGTCAAGAATAGAAGGATCCTCAACCAGCAATTTCCTTGTGTGAGGGCTCGATGGAAAGGGGACAGTCTCCCCGTTCCATGAGCCCTCAGATGAGCAAATCGGCAGAAAATGACCTTTCGGCACGCAAAAGCGTGTCTGCTAAATTTACATGCTGCAGCCTTTTGACCCCAGCATGTATATTTCAATTCCTGATGCCGTTGGCCGCTAGGAACGGAAGGGACACTCTTCCCCTTCATAGCCTGGGGGTCAGGTGCATCAGTGCTGCTCCAGGCGGCGGGGGGGGGGGGGGGAATCGTCGGGTGGAAGGGGTGACCCACCCCCAGAGGCAAGTAATGCTGAGGACAAGATACCTTGTCCTCCGAGTGAAGTGTTTCCTGCTGATATACAGGATGGGGTACTCTACTCCCCCATTTCTTCCAACAGAACTGCACCAAGACCCACCTTGGACAAATCTGTCTGCAGGATAAATTCCCTGTTAAAATCAGGGACCTTAAGGAAAGGTTCACTGCAGTGTATGTTTTAACATGTCAAAGCTGTCCTGATCTCGTTTCTCCCATTTGAGTTTCTGGGGGTTCCGCATTCCTAAGTTTATCCATTAGACATGCAATGATAGTAGAATATCTAGGAATAAATCTGGGGTAGTACCCAGTGAGCCACAGAAACACTGGCATTTCCTTTTGGTTTTAGGGGGAGAGATTTCTTAGGCAGCACTAACATTTTCCAGTTGGGGTTGCACCAAACTATTCCCCACAAAGAACCCAAGGTACTTGACTGCTGACTGTGCAAGATGGCATTTCTTAGGGTTAGCAGTTAGTCCAGCCTTCGTTGGGGACCTTACCATTTCATACAGATGGAAAAGGTGTTCCTCCCAAGTCTGGCTGTGAATTAGAATATCATCTAGGTATGCCCTGCAAAAATGGGAAAAGGGTCGAAATGAAGCCTGGTGCAATAGCATCCAAACAGCGATGCTAAACAAAATAGACCTTCAAAATAAAATAGCAGAACACTTCAAGGCTCTGCACCCCCAACAGACCCTCCGTCAATACCGCTAAAGATAAGCACACCCCCAAATTCAATTTTTCACCAATCACCGAATCAAATGCTATCCACATCCTCAAATAGCTCAAACCATCTCAATGTAAAGGCAATATATGCCCCCCCCCCCAACATCATTAAAGAGTGTGCGGCACCCCTCACACCGATCATCACAGCATTCATCAACGCCTGATTCAAGACGGGCAAAGTCCCTGACAGCCTTAAAGAGGCGTGGGTGCGCCCGCTCTTAAAGAAACCAACTCTGGACCCTGCCCAACCTAACAACTACCGTCCCATTACAACGGTTCCATTTCTTCTAAAAATCTTAGATAAAGCTGCACACATGCAGATACAGTCCTACCTGGAAAACAACGCTGTCCTAGGTAAAAGGCAGTCCGGCTTCCGCAAAGGTCATGGCACTGAAACCGCTTTACTAGATCTGAAGAACCAAATTACCCTAATTTTAGATAAAGGCAAGCCGGCCCTTCTGCTCCTCCTAGACCTCTCGGCAGCATTTGATTTAGTCGATCATGCCATCCTCACGAACCATCTCACTCAGGCCGCACATTTCTCCAAACAAGCCACAAACTGGATCCCCTCCTTCCTCGAAGGAAGAGTGATGAAAGTGTTTTCCAATATAGCTAACGCAGATCCTACCACCATCAGGTATGGAGTCCCTCAGGGCTCATGTACGGCTCCTACCCTCTATAATCTTTTTACCAAACCTCTCTTTGATAAACTGGACGCACTTGGGATCACATACACCAACTACGCTGACGATACCCAAGTACTCCTCCCGCTCACAGGACTCTACCATCAGGATGCAGCCACCTTCCAGAATATATACGCCACCATCCAAGCATGGATGGCCACGAACAGCCTATGTCTTAACGGAGCTAAGACCGAAATTCTCATCCTTGGTCAAAAATCCACTCTCACGAACCTCGACCCACTCTACACCAACTTCTGCATAGACAATTGTGTCATTCCAGTGCTACCTTCTGTTAAAACACTAGGAGTCCACATTGACACCTCACTCTCCATGGACAAGCAAGTCAACTCCATTGTTTCTGCCTCAGCTCTGAACACTAAACTCATTAATGCCATCAAACCTTTCCTAACCAAAGATAATTGCCTTTCTATTGCCAGAGCCACCATTGGAGCCAAACTAGATTATTGTAATACGCTATTGGCTGGCACCTCCAACTCCAATCTCAATAAACTCCAAACAACACAGAATAATGCACTAAGAGCAGCTCTCACTATACCAAAAAGGGACCACATAGTGCAAGCCAGAAAGGCAGCACACTGGCTACCTGTCAAAGAGCGCATTACATTCAAAATACTTACCACTGCACACAAATGTATCAACCTGTCTGCACCCTCATACCTGTCTGATACGCTAGCCAGATCTCACTCCACCAGACCAACTAGGCAATGCCACACCAGCCAACTTAGGGTCCCCCGCATCAAACAAGCTAGAGCAGGTGGAATAAGCTTCCCCTACATATCCCCTAAGCTATGGAACGCACTACCTAGCATGCTCAGAGCAGAAACCTCCCTCACTGCCTTCCGAAAAAAACTGAAAAACACCTTGTTTAACCAATTCCTCTTCCTTCGTGTCGTTTACTCTTTCCTCCTCCCCTCCTCTCTTCTCCTCCTCTCTTGTAACTACTATTCTTCTCTTGCAACTAAGTAATGACTTCACTGTATGTACAACAAGTCATTTTCATATCTGTAACAAGCGCCACGATGCCCTCTGGGCTGCCTGTGCACTAAACAAATGCGAATAAATAAATACCTTGTACATCAACCTTTGGAAGGTGGCATGAGCCCCATGCAGTCCAAAAGGAAGGACTTAAAACGAGGTGTAGCCAGGATTAGCTAACAAGTGGGGCCTAAAGCTAACGTAGTTGGTCCCACCGCAGTGACATTAACATTTGTAAACACCCACACAGAGCTGAGGAGTGGGCATTTACAGATTATGGGTGGGCCTCGACAGCTCAGACCCTACCCGGTCTATACCTCTGACTTTAAACAAACAGCCCCTGGGGAGTAGAGAAAGCTGTTCTTTCCTTGTCGGAGGGGTCCAAAGGAACTTGCCAACAGCCCTTTGAAAGATCGCTCATGGAGATGTATTTAGCTGGTTCCAGTTTGTCAATTAAATCATCAATCCTAGTTATAGGATCATTGTCAAACTGGTAGATGGAATTTAGCTTTCTGGAGGTCATTATAGAACCTCAACTATCGATCTGGTTTAGCGACTAGGACTATTGGGGACCAGGGCCTCTCCAACAGCTCGATATCGGCCTCACACATGCTTTCTACCTCCTGGAGGATTGTTTGTTTCCTGGCCTCAGGCATGTCATGTTTAAGGTTCACTGCCTTTCCTTGTGGGGTTCGAATGTGGTGCATAATGTTCTTAAACCTCCCAGGCTTTTCATTAAAGACAATCTGGAAACAGACACAGTAAGACCTCAATGTCCTGCTGTTGATGAGGTGTTAACTCAGGAGAGACAAAATGTGGTCCTGCGCTTCCCTCTGTCAGTAGTGTGGCCAGTCACTGAAGTGGTTTCTACTGGATCTACTTTCCACTCCTTTATAAAAAAAAAAAAGGTTTATGTGGTAGACTTGGGTCTTCAATCTCTGATCGGTCCGTTAGACTAGATATAAGTCCCTCTCCCCCAACCATTACCCCCAGTATTTCATATAGCCCAAACCATTTGGACAGCATCTTTTGGTCAGAAGAGGTTGGTATGAGAACTAGCACCTTCTGCCCAATCAAAAAGCTGCGGGGGACAGCTTTCTGATTATATTGGGCTTTCTGCGTTTCTTGGGCCTGCTCAAGATGTTTGGTAACTATTTATTGGACAATAGCCATATGCTCCTCTAGGCGTCCAGAAGTAAGATGGGAGTGGGTCAGTTCTAGGATTACTCCGCTATGAGTGCAAGGGACTACTAACTGGATTCTCGATAGTCCATCAGGGGTTACATCCCCTGTATAGGAGTCTGTTTTAGAAAAAAGAAAGGACCTCCTTGTGCCCTACCCTAAGCTTCCGGAACAACTTTTAAAAACACCCCCACTAAGATTGTTATGTTGGGCAAATGCTAAATTGGGAAGGATTTCTGCCTCTTCAGAGGGAGGTCACGACTCCTCTGGTACCACTATGTCTGCCTCCCCAAAACCTTTACTACCCAGTTAAGGTTGTGCTCCTGGATTTCTGCAGGTGGTGGGTTGGGCAGGGTACTGCACGCTCTTTAAAATCCCTGGAGCAATCTTTTCTCCTATTTTAACTTGGCAGGCCCGTTTCCCATGGTTGTGTATTAAAACCTTAATGTCACTGCGATAGTCGGGATCAATTACACTAGCCATGACATCCAGGCCATATTTCCAAGCCAAACTCGACTTAGAAACCAGCTGTATCGGAGTTCCATCTAGAATAGACTGTATAAGGCCGGTGGGAACCAATGGTCTTTCTCCCACTGCAATGGTGACCTCACTGCCACTAAAGCCAATAGACTGTTGTAGCAAACGTTGGATTTGAGGCTCTAGGAGTACATTTACTAAACATAAGGGTACCCCGATTTTTATAAGTCGGGCCTGATCCCACTCTCAACACCATACGCAGCATGCTGGAGTAAGAAGTCAGCCAAAGGGGTGGCATTTCAACTTGTAATCTTTATTTAGATAATAAAGAAAAGACCTACCTCTCCCTATCTCTAAAGGGTGTTTGTCCAACACAAAGTGTGCGTCCTCCGTCCAAACTATCTTACTCTAGCACTACCACTAAACAAAAGATATTACATAATAGCACCAGGAGAAGGACTCTTTTCTCCTGGTTTAATGGGATCAGCCCCAGGGGCGTTTTTCCGATAGTCTGTAGTAACAGTTCAGCTTTAGAGAAAGCTATGAGAATGGCTCCCTTCTCCTGGTCTGACAATGTTGAGCTTTCTGTATCTCGCCCGAGAGTTCCTTGTAACAGTTCCAGTTTAACACACGAGTAACTAAAGTGAAGAGAATTACTATCTTCTCCTGCCCAACATAGTATGGGAAACCAAAAGGACTCCCCTGGTTTAAATGGTTCAGCCTCTGGCTGTCTTCTGTTCAGTTCCTGCAACAGCTATTATAAGCCTTTGCAATTCTCTTCCGGCTTCTCCCACGGCTTGCTTGAATGTCACGCAGTCCTTTCCCCAATACTTCGTCACTTCTCGACTTTCCTTCTCTTCTTGTTCGTAAGAACAGAGGAAGCCATTTCCAAAATGTCCTTGGTTCTGTCTAACACTCTGATAAAGGAGATGGTTGTCCTGGTACTCTAGACTTGTTGCTAACGTATTGAGATTACTCCCGATATCTTCTCCACCTTTAGTATCTTTGGCACAACTGAGATGAGGGAGTTCACGCCTGATGTACCCTTCCCACAACTACTGAGACGAGGGAGATTACTCCTGATGTAATCTTCACACTCTCCCAAATTCCTTACTGTGTCTCCCGTAGCTCCTGTTATATTTTCTCTGGTCACCGTCACCGGTTCTCCCTGGGGTGTTGGGTCTCTGTGTTCCCAGCAAACGCTCTCCTTGCTCTTCACTGCTCGGCTTTGGCTCTGCGGGTTTTCCAGCCAGCATCGGTGCAGTTGTGTGACCACACAGTCCACCTCCCTGAGGTCACGCCACTGTATCCCGATTTCCAGCTTCCACTCAGGCCCTCTCAGTTGGCCTGCAGAGGACTCTTGCGACCTGCTGTTGGCATCCTCCAAACTACAGACTTGCTTTCTCTGTGTGTACTCTCCTTTCCCAGATTCAAACTTCCCGGGTCTGCCAGGCTTCACACCAGCGTCTCCTCTAATGGAGCCCTCCCTCACCTTTTATGCTGTGTAGCTGAGTCTTCCCCCAATGGAGTGCCAAAATCCTTTGTTTCTACAGTGTATTCTTCCTGCCTCTTCTGGGCCACCTCTTCGCAGTACCGGCCATACTTGGCAAGAGAGCAGTTTGTAGAACTCCTTCAATTTTTAAAATTAATATTTTACAATTTTTTTTTTTTTTTACAGAACAAACAATACATAACAAGGTATGACTTGTGCATAATACAGTTAAGGGTCAACTTGGTTTTCTTGCTGGTCTGAGAGCGCACCTTCCAGGTGTCGGTGCGGAGTCTCTGTGGGAGAACGTATTAGATCTTAGTGTTCAACCGTATCATCCAGTTAGTCCCCATCTTCTCATTTCCCCCATACCTTCATGAATTTTTAGGGGTTACCACTGGCTCTGTATACCCTTCTTTCCAGGCCCATGCAACGGTCCACTTCCGCCACCCATTGGTTTAGACTGGGGCGCTCCGCTGAACCCCATGCGGCTGCTATCAGTCTTTTAATCAGCCCTAGGTCTACGGCCATAAAGGTTTTCTCATAGTTGTTAAAGGCTGTGCTTTCCCATATTCCCAGTAATGCCAGTTTGGGTTCCAAGGGGAACCAGGGCCCTCATTATGGTGAACAGTTTCCGGATGCAATTGGCCCACAAGGTTCTAATTTGTGAACATTCCCAGAGTGTGTGATAGAAAGTGCCTCCCTCCCTTCCGCATCTGAGGCAGATATCACTATCGATCCTCCCCCATCTAGTGAGCACTGTGCAAGAGTAATATACCCTGTGGAGGATTTTAAATTGTATCAGTCGCAGCCATGCCACTATCCCGACCTCTCTTGGGAACATCAAGGCCTCTACCCATTCTTCAGGTTCGATCCTACCAAAGTCTTGCTCCCATTTGCGCTGCAGGTTAGTTAGGTCTTCTGCCCCGAAAGTTGTGAGTACCTGATATAAGGTGGATGTTACCTTAATGGGAATACTTGACTCGAATAAGCTAGCCTCGAGCAGGGAGTTGCTTGGAATGTCGCTCGGGGAAGGGAACTGGGCTGAGACGGCGTGGGACATTTGCCTAGATCTGAACCCCTCTGCTGTGGACAGGCCGTACTGCAGTTGTAGTTATGGGAACGGCCTAGGCCTGCCGTCCTTTGGAATGTCTGCCAGGTTGTTTATCCCTTTCCTTGCCCAGCTTTCCAGGTACCCCATTTTCAACAGTTCCAAGGAGTTAGTTATGCCAAATTAGCTGCGCGAGGGTCGGGTTCTGGCCCCACCCCAAGCCTTGGTCAGCTTCTGCCCAAACTCAACATGTATGTTTCATTGGCCAAGGTAGGGTTCCGTGGTATCGTTTCCCCCCCATATAGGGCCTGCCTAGGTGTCCTCCCTCCCAGTCGTGTCCTCTCCGCTGCGATGTGTGGGAGATATTGGTCCTCGTGTAGCCAGTCATTTACTGACCCCAGCTGGGTTGGCCAATAGTACCTACGCAGATTAGGTAGGCCTATACCTCCCTCCCATTTAGACCTCTGCAGTGTCTTCAGTGCCCCCCCCCCCCCCCCCCCCAAGTATTTTTCAATATCAATGAAAGTCTTTTGGGGATTGGGAGTGGGGTGTTCAGCAGGACATAGAAATTTGGACAGGGCCAGCATTTTGAACAAGGCCGCCTTGCCCAGAAGGGTCAGTGGGAGGGAGTGCCAGTGGGTGGTGTCAGATGCAAACCTATTCATCCCCGGGGTTAGGTTTAGTTGGGTGAAGTCTCCCAGTTGAGGGCTGAAATGGATTCCCCAAGGTATTTAAAGCCTGCTGTGGCCACTGTGTATGGGCATTCTTGAGAGGGAGGGGTCGAGGGGGGGGGGCGGGGCATGTTTCGGCCTGTATTGGAAAAATAACCGACTTTTGCTAGTTGATTTTAAGCCCAGAAAATGTTTGGTATTCTTGCAATATTCCTGTCAGGATTGGGCACGAGACCTTGGGGTTGCTCATGTAGATTAAGAGGTCATCCGCGTAAAGCGATACCCTGTCTTCTCTCCCCCCCCCCCCCAATGGCCATTTGAATCCCACCCAGTTTGGACTCTCCCTGAGCTGTATTGCAAGTGGTTCTATCGCGAGAATGAAAAGCAGTGGCGAGAAGGGGCAGCCCTGTCGCATGCCTCTTTCCAGTGCGAAGGTCTGGGATGTGATCCCATTTACCCTTACTGCGGCTACAGGGAAGGTGCATAATAGCCGCACCAAGGCCAGGAAGTTCTTGCCGAATCCCATTCTGCTCATTTCCCAGAGGGACTCCCACCTCATGGAATCGAACGCCTTCTCGAAGTCTACGGCGAGTAGCGCCATCTCATCCAGTATTGTGGTGGCTAAATCAATGGCTAGCTGTGCCCTGCAAATATTCATTCTAGTGGATTTGGAGGGCATAAAACCGCACTGGTCCGGGTGTATTAGTGAGCCTATCACCGGAATTAGGCAGTTGGCTAGAATTCGGGCAAGGAACTTGGCTTCCCCGTTTATTAGGGAGCTTGGCCTATATGACGCACAATATTCCGGGGTTTTCCCGGTTTTGGGAGGACACTATGCATGCCTGTTTGAGGTTGGGTGGGAGGTCCCAGTTTGTCTTATATTGTAAAAAGAGGCGATGTAAATGGCCATTAATCCTCTCTCCCAGTCGCTTCCATACCTCTATCGGAAACCTGTTGGGCCCAGGTGTCTTCCCAGGCTGTAGCTGGGCGATTGCCTCCGAGACCTCTTCTGATATGTCAGCTTCCAATCCGGAAGTCTGTTGAGCTGATAGTCACGGGATAGGCACTTGTTCAAGTACTGCCGAGTCCCAGTCTTGCCGGTCTCCACTTCCCACGCTGTATAGCTCTTCATAATATTGCGCGAAGGCCTCGGCTATCTGTGTCCCTGGTGATTTCTTCCCCATGGGTGTCGCTTAGGGCCCCGACATGCCTTGTCCCTCCATCCCTCCTTTCCAGCCAGGCCAGCGTTTTTGCCCCCCCTTTATCCTCCAATTCGTGGACTGGCGGGTTTCTTTATCGTTATCCAGCGCAATGTTGCGTAGTGACTCTTGTGCTGTGACAAGGTCCGGCTTGGCCTTCTGCGCCCCAGAGTTTGTTGGACCACCCTCTCAGGCTTCTCTACCTTCTCCTCGTGCTGTCTCCGTTTGGCTGCGACCATTGACAGGGCCTCCCCCGGTAGCGTAGCCTTGTACCCTTCCCAAAGCATGACTGGGCTGTCTACCGTCCCTGCATTTATCTTGAAGTATTCATCGGTCTTGGCTGCAAGGCCTTCTATGAACTCGGGGTCCCCCAGGTAGTAAGTGTTAAGGCGCTAAGGCCCTTGGGGCTTTGCCCTCCCATTGTTTAGTTCGGTGATCAGGGGGGAGTGGTCTGAGATCCCTCTTGCTAGGAATTTAGCAGACAGCAGCCGGCGCGTCATGTTGGCGGGGACAAACAAGTAGTCAATGCGCGACATCGAGGCCTGGGCCCCAGAGAGAGAAGAAAAAAAATAAAGAAAAAGAGTACCCCCTTTCGGTGGGATGTAGCATGTAGCTGCCTCCAAGAGTCTACCCACCCCAGGGCTTCAGTGAAGGAGCGCAGTTTAGAGCAGGTTGACAGGCTTCTGGAGCCTAAGTTGGATCTGTCGCGGTCAAGGTCCATCACTTCGTTGAAGTCCCCTCCTAACACCCAGGTGTCAGCCTGGCATCGAGTCGTGAGTCCTTGCAGTTCCGTCAGGAGATCCATAGAAAGTGTGGGGGGGGGGCATAAACTGCTACCATTCCCAGAATGATGCTCCACCTGGCTGTCTTGGGTGCAGCCACGTACGGCAGCAGGAGAGTGCAGTCCCAGCTCCCGTCCTCACCTGATCACCGCTGCGGGCCGTGCAAGGCTGTGTCCCGGCTGCTCCTCTTGCAGTCTTGCCAGCTTGGGGGATGGGCGGCGGTCCCGGGATCCCCGTTCCGCTCTGGTGGGTCTCACTAGGTTGGATTCTGCGGGCGCGACACCCAGCACCCCTGTGCCAGGGGGCGGGGGGCCGGGGGGGGTCCACCTCGGTGCTTGTGGCCAGTTGGGCTGTCCTGTGCGACGGAGGCTCCAGCCTCAGCGCAGGGCCGCTATGGAGAAGATGACGCTGTCACCCTTCCAGTCTTTAGGTGGTCCGTTGAGAGGGATCCCGGTTCAGATTTCCTTCAGGAATGCAGCTGTCACCAGTACGGTGCTTCCGCAGTCCGGGGCTACCTTTTTTTGAGTGCGGTCTTGGCAAGGAGTCAGGACAAAATTACAGGATATTCGCCATGGCTCGGGAGCTATGGCAGCTCATGTCCTCATGGTTCCACTGCGCAACAGCGCCCCCTCCTTCAATCTTCTTCTTCTCAGTACTTTCGTAAGAGGATTTATGATCAGACTATGTTCATTTTAGTCTTCCTGGACTTGATGGTATCAAGTTTTAAAGGAAGGAGTATTCAGTAGTACTGTCAGATTGATTCTATACAGACCTTATGGGATTCACAATCTCAAGGTTAAGAGGGTTAGGGAGTTCCATCATGGAATGGGAGACCTTGTCCCCATGAAGGGAGTCTCTTTCAGCCACCCCTAGGGGGAATGCTGCATAGTGGGCTCACCTCCCTAGCCTCAGAGGGAAGGGCTCACCCCTGGGGATAAGTGGTTTGATCCCATGAATCGTCACAGTCACCCAATTGACCAACTTGTCTCTACAGCAGGAGATTTTCCCTTGTGGTATAAAAGCTGCTTATCACCCAACTTTGAAACCTTTGCTCATCTTTGCTGTTTTGAGTAATTATTGAGAAGGATGTGACGAAAATTCACAACCTTTGAGAGTAACCACATCTTAGGAACCCTTTAGTTTGGCTTTCACCCCAAACATGGCACCAAAACATTAGCTGCCTGGGATGACGTTTCACATTTTTCTGATCAGGCTCACTTCCCCCTTATTGGATATGCTTGACCTTCCAATACTTTTGGTACAGTGGACCATTCCATTCTTATATCAAGACTCTCATACTTCGTCAGAGTACGGGAGCTGCAATACAGTGGTTATGTAGTTCCCGCTGCGGAAAATAGCAAGATGTAAAAATCATGCCACTTGTTCTGCCTTCATCACTCAAGGGTCTTCCCACTCACCACTTCAATATTTCTATTTTGCCTTGGATGACTATCATTCAAAATTTCAATCTTCATTTCCATTCTCATGCTAACATTCAACACTAAAGGTTTCTGGTCATAAGGATACTTTTAGCCATGCTCGGCAGCATCTTTCTGAAATCCCGATTGGCCAACAATATACTCCAGCTAAACTCTTCTAAAGTGGAATTATGTACTTGGGCCCTAAGCATCTACTACAGGACCCAATAAGACAACCCATGCCTCCATAATTGTTTTGACGCCCCTTTACCTTAATGAACAAGGCTAAAAATCTCAGTGTTACCTGGGATTTCTGAAATTAGCTAAACAAGTTAATGAATATGTTAGATGCTCTTTTTTCTACATCCAGCTACTGAAACGTGTTCTGCCATACCTTTCACACGCTGACCACGCAGCAGTAGTCGGTGCAATAGTCAATTTAAAAGTTCACTGCTGTAATGCTTTTTAAGCAGGACTTCCAAAATAATTGGTTTACCATATTCACATTGCTCAAAATGTGGCTGTTCAACTAATTTTCTAAGTATCTATACGTCAATCTCTCCTGCTAGACAACCTACATATCCGAGTCGCATTTAAGATTATGTTTTTTTAAATGTACCCACGGGCTGGCTCCAGACTACCTGGTCCAAAATAATAAAAAAAATACATCAAAAAAAAATAAACCGTGTCAGCCTACACAGTTATTTAGTTCTGCTCATGCATGCCCACTGAACGTTCCCATGAGCCTTTCTACAGCCAGAGGTGACAGACACTTCCTCAGTCAAAAAGCCTGCGGTTGTGGAATAATCTTCTCTCACTTTGTTCCTTAGATTCTTTGGACAACTCTCTGAAACATCTAAAAACCGTTTTCTCCTTCATTCTATTCCACAGTACTGGCTCTCTCATCAGAAACTGTTTCATCATGTTACATCCGTGCCCGCATGCCGTTAATTCTGCCAGGTACATTAGTTATGCACACTATAAATAAATCCCCAAATACAAAGTTCAAAGGATGTAATCCCGACTGGTAATGTATGAAGACAATGAAATCCTGCACGGGACTGGGATGTGAATGAGATATTTTCATATAGTATTTTACCTTTCAAAACATTTTGTTCCAAATAAAATTATTAGCTCTGTAAAGAACTTTCCAATGGCTTGCACCGGAAAGGACTGGAGCGTGGGTTGGCGAGCAGCCATATATAAGGCCCCCTGGGTACCCCACAGAGTTCATTATAATGCTGCTGCGCATCAAGCGCTGTTGCTGTTCCAGTTTTGGTTGACATCCCAGGAGAATGGAGGAAAGCAACAGGACATAGGAGTACTTTACATTTGCAAGTGGATACAGTAATGGGTCAAAGGATTATACAAAGGCAAACAGGAATGTAACATTTTAGAACCTCTGATTGAACCGATCAAATGATATCCGAACTATAAAAATTCATATACCTGAATTTGTTTTATTTTTCAGTAGTAGAGCATCTTATTTTCAACATCTCGCACAAACTTACATATAAATATATACTATTGCACAAGTACAGAAACTTGACATAATAAAGACCATAGAGGCAATATACAATTTAAATATTCAATTCTAAAGAGCTTCGGATGAAAAGCAAATATTGGAACAGTGACTCAAGTCAACATTCCCCAAAAGTGACAGGGACCGTTTTGGCCCATAGGATTTACACAGCTAGATTTTCCATTATATTTGCATTTATCCAATAAAACACTATATTGACATGAAGAAAATCGGTACGATTGTGCACTGTAAAAAAATAAAATGCATTTTTGTCAGTTTTACCTATTACTAGCAAGCAGCTCTGTATAAAACTATCAGATGTGCAGACTCAGTGTGGCAAAGCAATCCAGGAGATTTCACGAGAGGTTTTTGTGCCAGGTGTCCTCAAAGGCAGAGTGCCATACAATGGCATTACAGTAGTATGTTGTAAAAGATATCTTGGTTTGGTAAAAAGGAAAACAAAAAGAAAAAAACACCACATGATGTAGTTGGCATGAAAACATATCACAAAAACAGCACAAGATCATGCTATACCCACTGACATAAATAGTATTATGAAGAGTTCATAACTGCCAAAGTAGCATCACCCCAATGCACACTGAGTGGGGGCATGAGATTGGACCATCACATGATAGTTGCATGAAACAACGAGACCCCAGGATGACTGCATCACATTAAAACATGGGGTAGATACAGGAACGTGATAATCCATAGACGCTCAATTTGTAGGGTGAATCACCGGTACATCATAGAGTGCGATGTTCCCATTTTGTTATACAAAACCGATGCAAACACTATATTGCTACAGACGGACCCATTTAAAAAAAAACAAAAAAAAACAAAAAAAAACGATAGAATAAGCCATTGTTAATAACCTGGCGCAGATTTGAACGTGAACTCCTATCCTGGGAGGGCAATTGCAACAGAATGACAGAACAAATGACCACAGACTGCTGGAAGAGAACAAGCGTTGCTCCTCCAGGAAAATCCTCCAAACATTCCCACTCCCAGAAATAAATGAATCACCCAAAGAAATAGCTGTAGGACAGAAGGCTGAACCAACTACAGGTTTTGGACCTTTAGATGAAGAGAAGGGTACAACAAACAGTTCAAAGGATGTCATTCCATACAGGTAATGTATGAAGACACCGAAATCCTGTATGGGCCTGGGAGGCGAAAGAGGTAATATTTTCATGCAAAATTTTACCTTTCACAACATTTTGTTACAAATTAAAGGACTTTCCAATTTGTCATATCGCCAAAGAGAAAATACAAAAAGATATGCACCTTGGCAATAATGAAGTGCCAGGCAGCAGTATAAGATTATGGCGATGCCAAATTTTAAAATATTAATGTTGCACCATAGAAAATCACAGACGTTTGCTTTCGAGAGTGGGGTAAGTACAGCCAAGCAATAAATTAATTCCTCCTAAAGAGCAAAATAGGCGTAACATTCACTGCCGAAACGCCAAGTCTTACACTTCTTGCTCATTTGGGCAAATAACGTACATGTAAACAAACGTTTAGATGACATTTTATCCACCTGTATAAAAAAAAAACAGTAATGTTGCAATGTAGCACACACTGTTTTTCTCATCTGCAGTTATAGAGGGTGCAGAAAATAGTCACTTCTCATTTTAGATCACAAATATAAACAAGTTAAAATAGGTTGTGTAATTATATTTTAGGAGGAAGAAAAATGTTGCGGTGCTTGCATTTCAAGTTACTTCATCCTTAAAAAAATAAAGGTCCTTTAGTGTTGAACATGTGGGCCTGACCTTAATGTGTACAAACCTCTACAATTAAAATACTGCACATTTATCAATTTTTCCACCACAGATGAAACAATATGGAAGAACTGAGAAGTGGATGCCATTGGAAATGAATGGAGAGGAGCCCAGTTAGCCACAGAAGAGACATACAATTCCAAGAATATATGTGCAAGTGACATTCAATACATCCTTAATAACCAAACAACAATGTTTGGCACCACACAGCAGAGTCTGTGCCAGTCGTAGCACTCTGGGTGGCTACAACGTAGAAGGCACACACAAACGAATATGTATTTGTTTAACAACAGCATCTGTCTGGCATAGGATACTAGTCTGATAAATCTGATCAATTCTTCTGAAGCATTTAATACATTTAGAACAATGTAGATCACTTGGTGTTCACACTAACATCCAGCGCTTCCTTTGAGCATCGTGCTCAGCCCCCAAAGTGCTTATTCTATCGACTAAATACAGTACTGCTTCGGAAATGAAGTTTTATGAGAAATGGCATGCAGTGGCAAATTCAATCTTTCTACTGCATCCATAACATTATTTGGCCCTTGAACAAACTGCGCCACAGGTCTACACAATATTCCACATGAGTACTACCATGCATTGAAGGCCACAAGGATCCCAGTAATGGAGAGAACGCTATATTTATGCCCGATGTTGCAACTCCTTTGATCGCCCATCTCGGCACCATGCGAAAGGACTGGTTGCTGTATAAAATAAAAACATTCAACGATTAGTAGAACTTCAGACGAATCCTAGACTACCAACTATGGGATTAGCCATCACGAAACCAATAAGAAGTGAAACCCAACAAAAACCTTTCACATTCTCAGGTCAATTGATGACAGCAGCACCACTACCATGAACAATGGTAAGCTCTGAAGTAGTCTTGTCAGGTTCAATTTCAGGACACCAGGCCGGCCGCCTTTGAAAAAAGACACATGAAACTTCAGCTTCCTGTACGTGCTGCTGTTAAATTTCAAAATAAAGCTGCAGATAGCGAGCAATGCTAGACAGGTTTCCAAATGAATGTCTGTTCATAGGTTACACAGGGCCTCATCACGACTTGGGCGATAACGGTAACGCTATTAGCGCAGGCGGTATTAGCCCTACCGCCGAACTCCCCAGCGCCAATAGCGCCGGATCACGAGTTTGGCGGTAATGTAAGTCCCCATTCCCCACTGAGCCCATTCGGGAATGCCCCATTCCCCATTGGGCTCAATGGGGAAACTTCGCGCTAATACCACCGGTGGATTTACCGCCGGCGGTAATAGCGCGAATTTTCGGCAGATTTCCCCCCCAATTCAGAGCTTGGGCGAAATCCGCAGAAGCCCTGATTCGGCGGACCTTAAATCCGGCGGTAATAGCGCTACTGCCAGATTTAAGGGTGATCGCCGAAGTCGTGATGAGGCCCACAGTGTCTAACTGGTTGGAGCAAGGCCTGCACTCTAATTATCAGAATAGACGCTCGGCAAGAAACTAATGGAAATTCAATACATTCAACTCACTGGCCATTCTTCACTCAGTCTAGTTAGACAAAGTATGAGCCTGCAGGGAGTGTGGAATAAAAAAAAAAAATTAAAAAACAACAAATCTCACTTCCACCACAAGCTACAAGGAATTAAAATGAAGTGTGGGCAATTTACAGGGCAACTACAGGTGGTTACCTTAGATGCACAGTTTTATGGGATGTGCTGTAAAAACTATCATTTTGCACTGCATGCATTTCTGTAACCACTAGAAACAGACTCTTGAGTCTGTGACTTGGTAGCAATCATTCAACTCTATAAATATCAATTTTCGGTTTCGATTCTATAGAAAAGATCTAGGGCACACATTGGATTCCATAATAAAATAATTCTGTCCCCATGAATAGAGAGCTCCTCAACTCGCACATAAATAAAAAATGGACTTCAAAATGCATCTTTGATATTTTTAAGCTGACGGACTGCGAGGTCAACAGGCAAGTTAAACTTCAGGTTGCTGAGGCGGCTGAGTATGTTGAGGGCGCTCTCAAATCCACTGTTAGCCATGTAACTCCATGGCTGATAATGGGAGTGAACCAAATCCCCGGATTTGCATATGAGGTTGATCCAGGACACCAAGCGCTGCTCATTCAAAGCCATGCACACAAGTGCCTTAAACTCAGAGTCTGCGCTGCGCTTAAAGGGGTCGTGTTCCAGAAGTACAGTGTTTATCGCCGACAGCAGGCTTTGCTTCGGGGTCACAATGGCACTGCCCGACACGGGCAAGGCAAAAGACTGAGAAAGCTTGCGAGCTGGGGAGTCTACGAAGGCTCTGCCATTTTTGGAATTGTAATATTTCACAAAAAGTTCCCAGGGGTGCACAGTCCGTGGCGAGGAGGTAAGCGCTGGAATTAAACATGCGATTGGAGCCAGGACCAAGCTCATTCCTTGCGATGTGGCATACAACCCATGGGCCATCAAGTCTCTGATTGCTACAGCAAGTTCCTTTCTCACCATTATGGTCAGTTCATCTCTCCCACCTAGGGAGATTTCGTGCAGGTTTGAGTAGCTGATCACATGATCATTGCACTGTTCCTTCAGTGCCAGATGCCGGACTTTCTCAACAGTGGCATCCAGCCTTCGCACCAAGGGAGTGTAGTCTTTGTTAGTCTCATCTTGCTGCCACAGACTGCGGGGAATCTGACCAGTGGCACAACCAAATTGGCTGACTGCAAATATCTGCAGTACAGCGAGTGCACGACGCAGCAGGTTTAATCCAGTTTCCTTCATTTTCCTTGCTTGTTCCGGGTTTACTGCACAGTGGAAAAAAAATGGGAAATGTATTAGAAAACAGAAACCATGGCATTTAAATAATACAACATGATGGCTATGTCTATATAGTACTTCAGAAGGATCCATACAATTTCAAATAATGCTAAAGTTTACATGCACTTTGTATTGTTTCCCCCTAGTTGGAACTATATAGGGTCCGTAGCAGGAAGGTTTGGTTGTTAGCCAATATGTGGATTTTTCATCTTTCGGATAACGAGGTGAGATTTTTGTCAGTTGAAGATATGACATGGGCCTCCTTACTCTATGATCAGCAATCACAAAACGTTTTGGTCTTAGTGGCTGTTTTTTGCAAATTAGGAGTTCCAACATTTTGTTGAGATGAGGGTCGGTGAAGGTCTCCTGGGTTGTAATGCCCCATTTTAGATATTCCTCTTTGGGTTATGACCAAGGACTCTTGTGAATGGTTATTAACATTCACAATAAATTCCTTGAGTCAATCATCAATTAGTGCCGCTGCTTAGAAGCTGAACTAAAAGTGAGCATTCCATACTAGGCGACTGAGCTAGCATCTGTCGGCATTCCAGTTATACCCCTTTTCGTGGGTGGGTAAGGGCTTAGTTTGGGAGGGGGGGGGCAGTGGTAGAGTTGGAGCAGGGGGAGAAGGAAGATGTCAGACTGAAAGAAAGATACACACCCCCAACAAAACAGCAGTGTTTTCTCCACCAGCTTTGTATTGTCGGTATTATCACATAGAAGAGAACATTTGAGGCTAAACGCTACTGCTAATTCGGGCAAGTTTTGAGTCTTTTGTAAATAAAATTGATGCTTTTTTAACCAGTCTGAGAAAAAGGACTTTGGGCATCTTTTTGCTCTTAGAAGTATATTTTACTATAACAAGGCTGTACCATTTAAGTTCAGGAAAACCAGAATGCATATGCTAATCACTATTACTCCTAGTCCATAAAGGCTGAATGCCTTTCCCGATCAATGCACACAAATTCCTGAATTTTTAGAAGACCCCATTAAGTGAACGGAGGATAGCACAGGGGCAGCGTGCTGGTCTTGGAAGCAAGACCTTACAGACCAACAGAGGTTTGAATCCCAGATCCATGCTTAGAAACTGATGGTATTAGGCGCGCTATACGTTAACATTTTTTTTAAAAACACAATTAAATGCATAAAAAGATACAAGCCGCTCCCCTCCACTGCCCTCTTACTTTGTTTTTAGCCCAGAAAGATCATGCTTACGGCAGGGAGGAGGAGGGTAGGCCGGACCTCAAGGACTGCAACGGGTTGCGAGGACTAGGCGTAATGGGGATTACTGTACATAATGTGGCAATAACTCCGATTCCCCCCCCCCCCCCTTTCCTTGTCACAGTCTAATAGATGAAGATTTCACAAGCAGTAACTGGCCCATACACAGCCAGAAATACCAAGACCAAATATTGTTTGCATATTTAGATTAGACCAAGGTGGCTTGCAGGATTTAGTTACAAATTCCGCAGTGACCCGGCCTCCCCGCCCCAGTCTCCCCTGCCCGCACACCCCCAAAAACCAGTGTCTGATGAAGGTGTTGGGAGATGGCCAGGTTGTGGTACTGCAAATGTCCCTAATGGATACACCTTGAGCCTCTGCCTAGCAGGCAGCTATCCCTCTGGTAGATTGCCCTTACACAATCATCTCCGGGAGTGCTGGCTGCAACCTAGTAGTTAATACTACAATATTATTGCATAAAGATAGTAAATCAATGCCAAGAATTTAAATAAAGTAATTTGATCTGTATAATAGACAATTATTCTTCTATTTTATTCTTAACACTTCATATTTTGTGCTTGAGGCAGAATATGTGGCCAATGCATTTCAGATCACGTGTCCATCGTCAGGGCAGACTCTGAGGATGTAGCAATGTCTAAACGCAAGCTTTTCTCCAAAGCTGGTCACCCTAGAGCTGTAACTTATTTCTCCAAGTACTGCTCTTTGGTGACAAGCGGACCGTGTGCCCTAGATGTCACCAATTTCAAGCAAGGGAATTATGCGTTTAGACATTGCTTCAATGGAATTCAAAGTCGGCACCAACAATGGACACTTGTTCCGAAATGCACTGGCCACATATTCTGCCTCTGAAGCACAAAATATGAAGCATTAAGAATAAAAGTAGAAATATTACTCTACTATAGCGACCAAGCTGCTTTAATTATTTATATTCTTGGCATTGATTTACTATCTTTATGCAATAACATTGTAGTATTGGCTACTACGGTGTAGCCAAACAGGTGGGAGGTGGGTGGGGGGGTTGCCCGGTCTTATCGTTTGCATTTGGATCCGGCTGGCCTGTTCCTGTATGCTTTGGCCAACTGATTCTGTTCAGAACAAACAGAAGTTTTTACTTACCAGAATCAGTTTTCCCTCCAGATGGAGTATTAATGTGTCAGGGCCCTGAAAATAGCTGCTAGTTCCCTCCAATTGGATGATTTCCGAGCCAGAGTTGTCCGACCCATGGATGGTGCTTCCCCAACCACAGCTGTTCGCATTAGAAGTCCGTACAAACTTAGCACTTCAGGTAATAACATGGCCAACAAACAGTATCTTCTTGTAGTCAAAGCAATGTCCTTGCAGATTAATCGATGCACCGTAATAAGGCCTCCAGATGATCTTCGAGTGTAGTTAATCTTGAAAGTGGCAGCAAGGCTTTTCTGATCCCAGGTGGGGACCAGGCATGATGTTGTCCATAATATCCAAACCCTTTGACTCTTTAGCTCTATGCATACCTGCCGATATGAAGGAGGCATTGTTATTTTGATCAAGCTTGGGACCGACAGTAATCTAGGCAAGGGAAGGTGGACATTTTTCTGCAAGTAGCAACCCCAAAACAGGAGGCCAGGACTTCTGTGAAGACCCTGATCACTGGCCCCTAACCCAAGGAGAATATTTGAAACTGGTTCATAATAGCTTACTGGGTGAATTGAATATAGTTCAGATGAGATTTTCCGATAGGTATGTGAAGGTACACATCGTCCAAATCCAGTACTGTCAACCCTGGCAGAATGGCCACAATTATTTGCTGTGGCGTCTCCATTTGAAATGCACGGAACAAGTGGAACTTGATCAGATTCTTTACATCCAGCACAGGCCTGTATTTCCCGATGGTTTCTTGACCAGAAACAGAAGGGAGAAAGACCATCTTCTGAGACCTCCCTCTAGTACTGCAGAGAAGGCCCATTTCTGGAGACTGAAAACAGGGCAGGCATCTGCTTCTTTTGGAAAAGGGATCACCACGATTGAGTTTGTGAGGTAATTTGCCAAAGTCTACTTCATAACCCATCTGGACCACCTCCTGTACCCAGGCATCTTGCACATGCTTCTTCGGCATGCAATCGCCCCGACATGCAAGTATGGCTTCTCCTGATACACATGCTTTGAGGGGCAGGACTGGGGAAGAGAAGCAGTGTAATGCACACTTGGCATTGATGAACCTCTTGCTCTGCCTCAAAGGATCACTTTGTGGTCTGCGCTAAAACATTTCTCACCAGAGATTTTTTAATGAATGGATGCTCATTTCGCCTATTGGAAAAACCTCGAGCTGCGTACTTAACAGGTAGGGACACAGGGAGGGCAACTTCATGAGGGATGCTTTGCATGAGGCTTCTGCCTTACAGTTGCGAAACTAATGTTGCCTTCTCTTGGAAGCTGTGGAACTACCACCTGATGCTGTGCCTCTAATCACATCATAATTAATATTCTTGATGTATTGCATCTGCCTCTCCATAATTTCCCAATGTGGCACCAAGCCCACTCCTCCTTCGTAGACACTGTAATGCTTGAAAATCCAGGAGGCGGCATAGGCTGCACATCCTCAGACAATGAGAATGATGACTAAAAACCTTATTTTTAAAAAGGCACCGTAAATCGTAAATGTTCTTTTTTACTGGATCTGCCAGTGGCCCTGGCCCCCTCCCCTCCCCAATTGATTGTTATCATAATCCGGCATGGGGTACAATTTAAACCGGTATCTAGGAAACAGCAGATCCTTGGTATCCTTGCATTCTTTTTTGCACATTTTCCTCATCTTAATGAAAAGGGAATAGGCGTGAAGGGATTATTTCAAATGGCCTAAACAGTTTCTTTTAACAGAGGAGGGGTTGGAAGAAACTCCAGCAGTTGTCTCATGTGCTACAAAATATAGATTATCTGCTAGTAAACACCCACCTTACTTTTCTCCCCTGCGCCATCCGGCAACATGGCTTCCCTCTTTAGTTCTCCTCTCCTCTCCTCTCCTGGTCTCAGGAGCTGTCCCCTCTACAGGGTTCTGAGGCAGGACTAGTTGTAATGCTGCCATATTTGTCTTAATGGCCTCCACCAATGACTTCTGGACTACATGGCCAATCCCATGTCATGTGCAGGAGAAATGGAAGGGTAGGGTCCATCATATGTCACATCTCCCTGTTGTGCCTGGACAGGATGGCAATTAACTTGTCCATGGTCCCTTCTGTAGCCAAAACTTTACAGTAGTTTCTTGGGGTTCTGAACTAGGCATGGACTGGATCACCAACTTCTTGCTCGTCACAGAAGATTCTGTGGAATCAGCACTTGGTAACTTTGTTGAGCATCCCGTAAAGTTACTTTACAATTAGTTTTCAATACGTACAATCACTGACAGCAAAGAAAAACATTCAGACTGCAGGCAGTCCGGTGTCATGGTATTTAGCAGTTGCTCCACTAGGAGTGTAGAAGAACAAGTTACTTACCCCTGGTAATGTTCTTCCAACTGGATGTTCCTCCCACGTATTCCTCATCTTTGATATACGGTATCCAGCTTCAGAATTTGTTTTCACCAGAAGGTGCTGTGCGTCGATGCAGTCGACTATGTCCCCTCGAGGGCCTCCGTCTCGAAGATGTCATCATCTAAGGCATATATAGCACCCGCAGTGCCTGTTGGCTTCAGTTATGTTTTTCTTACAGTAGAAACATTTTTGCATAACCACGGGTTTGATTCTACTAAACTTTGAAGGAGCGAAAGCTGTAATAGCAAGGGAAATTCTACTGTGGGGTAGGTTGGGAGGGCGATTAGGAATACATGGGAGGAACATCCAGTCAATAAAACGTTAACTTGTTCTTTGAATGGATCGTTTACTCTCACATATTCCTCATCTTTGATAGACTCCCAAAGCAGCGTTTGATTTGGTGGAGGGAGTAAGAATTTAGTTTTCAATGGTTTTCATGAACCGAATGGAGGACAGCTTTTCCAAAGCTTCCATCCTGACAGAGGGAAGACTCAAGGCAGTAATGCTTTGTGAATTTCTGACTAGTAGACCACATAGCTGCGTCACAAATATTTGCCATGCCCCTGGTGGAAGGTACCCTTAATCCTTCCGGAGGATCCTGCCCCGCTAGTCTGTAGCATTCTGAAATTGGCAGAATGATCCACCTGGAGAAGGCCTGTTTTTTAACAGCCTGACCCAGTTTGTGACCTGTATAGCCTATAAACAGCTGATCGTCAATACGAAGTTTGGATAGCCTAGATATGTAAAAGCTCAGTGTTCTGCGTGGATCCAATCTATGTAATCATTCCTCCTCTTTGCCAGGATGAGGTGGAGGATAGAAAGTGGGCAATGCCCTACATGAAAATCAGAAATGATTTTGGGTAAAAATGAAGGCTTAACCCCAAGAACAACCCTATCCTTGTGGAAGATAGTAAAGGGTGGCTTGGATGATCGTGCCTGCAATTCACTCACTCTACGAGCGGAGGTTAATGCTACCAAGAAAATGGTTTTAAATATTAACCTCAACAGACATGAATGTTAAGGTTCAAAGGGTGCACACAGACATTTTAATACCAGATTAAGGTCCTAAACTGGAACCTGGAAAGGAGATGGAGGGAACACATTGGTGAGTCCCTGTAGAAATTGTGTCACCAGTGGGATTTTGAAATATGAACATTCTTTTGATGAGCGCTTAAAGATGGATAGCGCTGCCAAATAGCCATTAATAGTTCCAACATGGAGCCCCAGATTGGCTAAGGGTAGTAGACAAGATAACACTCCAATGTTTTGCATAGAAAAGATTCTGCATTCTTATCTTTGCAACAGTTGCAGAATTTGTTCCAACGGCCCCGGTACAAGGACTTTGTTGCTGGCCTTCTGGCTGAAAGCAAAATCGTCATTACGTCACCCGGGAGGTCCCAATCCTTGTATCTCAGCCTTTCAGAAACCATGTGTGAAGGCGGAGTGTCTTGACCTCTGGATGGAGAACCCGACCCTCCTCTCGCGAGAGGTCCTTTCTTAGTAGAAGACATATTGGAGGGCAGATTCTGATTCCGTCTAGGCTCGACTACTGTAATGCCCTATACATCGGGGCTAACAAATCCATCATCCACAGAATTCAAATCCTACAAAATAATGCCTTGAGAGCAGCTCTTGGCGTGTCCAAAAGATCGCACATAGCTAAGATAAGGAGCCAAAATAAATGCTGTATACCCAAAACAAATTCCATTTAAAAACTGCAATCCTTATTCAAAGCCTTGAATAATGCTGCACCTATCTATCTCACGGACCGATTCCTAAAGAAAAGATCCACCCGACCGGCAAGATCCACCAATGTCAATAGCCTTATCATACCGAGATTCAGGCTGGCTAAGATTGGGGAGGTAGCTTCCAGGTCCGAGCGGCCCAATTATGGAATTCATTGCCACATCCTTTACGTGATGAGCAGCCCTATCTCAAATTCAGATCCAACTATATCAATCTGCTGACGACTAGTTGCTCACTAGCTCTTACAAGACTCCTGATAGATATATACACACACACACAAATACATACCATCCTGCTGCCCATTTGTACTTTTACCCTTTTGTCTAGTTTTGAGAGCTCCTATTGCCTGTATATTTTGTCTTGCTTGTATTCTGTGACTGACCTCCACGGTCTGTATATATTCTGTTTTGCCTGTAATCTGCTGCGCCCGGTTACCTTCAGGTTTGGTGCACATTATAAGTGAATAAAACAAACAGATGACATGTCCAGAAGGTCCGGGTGCCACATCCTCCTGGCCCAATCCGAGGCAATTAGGATCATGCGTTTCCCGAACTTTCTCAACCTCCTGATCACATGAGAAATGACGGGGACTGGAGGAAACGCGTACATGACTGGAAACTACCAGTCCGCGACACACGCATCGTCTAGAGCTCCTGGAGCAGTACAGTCCGCACTTCCGGTTGACACTGGTCGCGAACAGATCCACTTGAGGGGTTCCCCAAAGGGTGAAGATCTCTTGAAGGGCTTCCTGAGCTAGTTCCCACTCGTGGGAGACTACTCTACCTGCTCAGAGCATCCGCCGCCGTGTTCTCTTCCCATGCTAGGTGAACGGCCGCTAGAGAGATCCCTTCTTGAATTGCCCAGTACCAGGGCTGCATTACCTCTCTGCACAGTGGTAGTGATCCTACACCTCCTCTCTTGAGGTAGTACATGGCCACCGTGTTGTCCGTCATTATGAAGACATTCTTTACCCATACAGAGGGCAGAAAAGCAGGTTGCCATCAGTTCCAAAAGATTGATCTGTAGTTTGGACTCAGATAGAGACCAACGACTGCCGATCATTGGTGTGGGCTACCCACCCAGCGAGTGAGGCATACATCACTACGGTTATCTCCGGCCCTTCAGAATGTTGTCCTCGCAGGTCCACCAAAGGAGATCCTGTGCGACCCTGCTTGGAACCTGAACTAGGTCTGACATGTTTCATGAGCACTGGGACCACTGTGTCCCGAGGGCCCTTTGGAAGGATCGCATTCTCAGGCGAGCCTGTGGCACCAGAAACCTGCAGGATGACATGAGGCAGAGGAACCTCATAATGAATCTAAGGCTGGGAGACGCTGGGCACTTTGAAATTTGGAGATCTGTAGAATGTCTTGAGCCCTCACCTCAGGGGGCGAGCTCTTTCCCAAGGATGTATCCAGTGCAGCTCTGATGAACTGAGCTTTTGAGAAGGTGTCATATGGGACTTCTAGTAATTAAGGGAGAAGCCTAGTCTTAAGAGTGGCAGGTGACGTTGAGATTATCCAGCACTTGTTCGGGAGAGACGTGAATCCCACCCCCCCCTCTCCGGAGACTCGCTACCACCACCGCGAGATCTGGAACCCTCTAAGAGTGGTTACCCTGGTGGATGGGTCTGAGGTCTCTGAATGAAAGGAAGGCAGTAACCGTGGGCTATGGATTCCAATGCCCAAATAATCTGAAGTAATGCCTTGTCATTCTTTCAGATGCTGAGACAGTCTGCCTCCCACTGGTGAATTGTGACTCAAGACCTCAGAAAGGTTTAGAGGTGGCCAATGCACTGGCTGTTGCTAAGGATGGCCTTGCTTGAGCAGGCATCTTCTTTGGCCTCCTTGACCAGCCAGTCCTCTCCCTCTTCTGAGTAGTAACAAAAAGATCTACCCCTCTAAGACTGTCCACATGTGTGAAAAGGCTGAGGCTGCCTAATAGCGGCACCTAAGAATTTGGCTGCCGCTTTTGAGGTCTGCAACTTCAAGGCTTTCGTCAGCCTTGTTGCCAAAAAGGCAAGACCCGTCAAAAGGCATGTTGAGTCTGAATTGCACATCCAGCACAAATCCAGACTTCCTCAACCATGCAAATCTGCATATTACGGTACTTGCTGCCATGGCTCTGCTGTTGCCGTCAGCAGAATCCAGAACTGATTGAAGAGACTCACATGGCTTCCTTGCCGTCTCTAACAATAGCCAAGAACCAGTCGCTTTCCTCTCCCTCTGGAATCTCTGCTGCCATGGCAATATAGTCCCATAGAGTGAATGCACATTTTGCAAGTGCACATGTAGAGTTAGCCGATTTAAAAGCCATGCTCCCTGCAGAAAACATTTGCCCATCCATCTACTCTCTTGTCATCCCTATCTGGAGGGATAGTTGGATAAGCTGCTTGCTTGGAAGTTGCAGTAGCGGACTACCACCAGACTCTCTGGAGTGGGGTATTTAGACAGGTAGGTGGGGTCACTACATGAAGGGTGGTATTTTTTGGTCCGGTTTTTGTTCACTACTGGATCAGTCTCTGGCGTCTCCCAATTTGCTGCCACCGTTTTTTAGAGCGATATGAAATGGTAAAATAGGATCCATTTGCACACTCTTATCAAGGATGTCTGTCAGATCATCCTGTTCAAAGGAGAGGGTAGGCCTACTCCACAAATGTAGACATTAGTTGTCTATATGAAGCATCTGCGTGCTCACCAGATTCAGGTGAGGCGTCTACCCCACTGACCATAAAGAAGTTTCAATCTAGACTCTTCCGAAATAAAGCTTTCCGGCACATTTGGTGTACCAAATTGAAGACCAAAAGGCGCATCATTGTCTGATGGCTCATTTTTCTCATCAATTGAGGTGAGAGATTTGAAATAATCTTTCCTTGATAAAGGAATATAGGTCTCGTCTGGGATAGGCATCAAAGGCTAAAGAAACTGAACGACGCTAGAGGAGGAGTCAAAAACTTTTTCGGCTTCGATGGCGCCATTTAGAGTGTGTGGTTGGCATAGACAGTATGGCTGCTATTGAGGGCACAGTCTGCGTCAATGGCGCAGTTGGCATTGATGGTGCAGCTGGCGTCGATGGTGTCAACGACCTTGACTTATGTTTGGACTTACGTCGACGGCGCTCGATGAGGATCTGGCCATCGTCCCGGGCTTGAGGGCACGCAGGATTTGTCTCGAGCCCTTTCCTTACCGGCTTCTTTGGAAGGTGCGGTAGGAGCATGGCTTGCCAAGGGTTTTTGTTTTTGAAATATTTCCAGCCTTTCAGATCTAAATGCTTCTCATTCAGCAGGTGTGGAGCTTTCCGTGGGACAAGATACCTTCTCAGGGGCGGTGTCTTGACGACGAAGGCAGCGACCTGTGGTTCCTCTTCAACTTCAACTTCCTCGACAACGAGTGGTGGGAGCCACTCCTCAACCTTGATCTTTTAACCTTCTTCCTCTGAGGAGTCTGTCCTTGGCTCGTCGGACAAAGGTTTCTTCGACAGGGTAGTCTATGGGGATTTGGTGTTTTTACCTACCGCCAATTTCCCCTTTTGCTCCTTCAGAGCCTTTCCTGTCATTGACTGGCACTTAGAGCAGGCCGAGGTCTTATGCTCCATCACGAGACACCACAGAAAAACAGTGTAGGTCGGTCAACGACATCTTGAACCCGGCCTTCGGGTAGTAGGTGTCGAGGAAGAAGACATTCACGGAGAACAAAGGAAGCGCGCTGTAGTTTCCCAAAGTGTTAGCAGAAAAACTGAACTAAAGCCAATCGGCCCTGCGCGTGCTATATATGCCTTCGATGACATCCTCGAGACGGTAGCCCTCAAGGGACATGGAGTCGACTGCATAGGTGCACAGCGCTCTCTGACGAAAAACTTTTCCAAAGCAGTTGGAGCTGGATATCATATCAAAGATGAGTACTACGTGGGAGGACACAATCCATTCGAAACAATCTTTTACCCCACTTGGTGAGAGCAAATATATGAGGCTCTATTCATCATACCATTAAAGGCCATAAACTCGGTCACTTGAAATTTGTATGTATTTTGGTAAGGCCAGGCATATTTGGGAGCTGCAAACTCATTGTCCTTAATGGTATGGATAGGTGAGGTGTCTTGGTGGTCAACAATCTGTTTCCCCTTTTCCCTGCATTGTATCTTCACGAGGAACAGGTTCATTTTTCTGTGCACACATGCTTTAACATAGGAACTGGCACCTTATCTTGTGCCCTTGTGCACATTGGTCTAGGCATGGGTGTCGCGGTATCCATTTGGATATGCTGCCTACTTGGCACCGCTGGGGTCAGTGTCCCTAGCAACATCTCCCCATTTTTGGTAGAATTCCAACTACATCCTGTAGGTGCATTCATGACACTATTTGGCGAGGTAGAGAACATGTGGGCGCCCCTGGATGCAAGTCTTCTTGTGGACCAACAATGAGAGCCTTCTGCCCTTTCAATGTGGTAGAATCTGAGGAGTCAGTGGGAGGTCATCTGGATAATGACTAGGTGTCTGATACACATTAAACCTACAAATTATCAATTTGGTGTTCCAAAAGGACCTCTATGTGAGGATAATCATGCAGGATCTGTAACACTGGTTTGAAATAGAGCTATAAAATCATAGGTTGTGGCTAGATCCTTTGGGTCATCCAGGCCATGCTTACGGACAAGACTGTGGATGGGGACTTTCATCACAGAGCAGTCGCTCACTAGGGTGTCTTGATTAAAAGGTGCCCCCACTGATGGATCACTGGTTTATGATCCCATAGACTAACCAATCTCATTAGACAAGACTGACCTCTTTCATGATGATTTGGTCATTGACAAACCCTGCGTTGATTGGTCCACACATATATCCTTCAGAGACAAGTGACAAGTCAGTTGTTTGTCCACTCTATTTTAGAAAGGTTACACATGGATAGGTGCCCCACAGAGGATTGCTTGGCAGACAGGAATGTACCAGAACTGTTTTTGAAGGCCGTGTCATTGCCTACGATCCCCTTCTCCCCTCCCCAGTCTCCATTAGTCCTTCAGATCTGGGTTGTTTCATAAAAGCAGGTTTTTCCTTTAAGCCATCTTCACATGTAGAGGCCAAGCGATTGTGAAATTCTTCCCCAGATTGGAGATTGGTGGTGGTGGTGGTGGTGGTGGTGGGAAGTGGATTACCCTAATTAAAAAAGGCACAGGTGTTAGGTCTCCAATGTTTTTCATTAAATTCCTGGCAATTCTTGACATTAGCCATGTAATTGCGATAGAAGCAGTTCAATTATTGTGACGAATCCTATGATGTCGTCCGCCCCCCCCGCACCCACCTCCCTGCTGAGGGGGGGGGGGAGGTAAGGCCGTTACCAGATAGTCTTCCCCCCCCCCCCCCGGGGGTGGATCTCATGGGAGGGGCTTCCCCCTCTGGGGGGATACAAGAAGGATATCAGGGATTAACAATGTATAATATTCCCTCACCTTTTCCTTCCTCCGATAATAGGAGTTCCCTCATTTTAGTACCACCAGTATTGGGACTAGGAAGATTAGGGCCGACTACACTTAATTATTTCCTCGCATGACAGACTAGGAAGAGCATGACTGACTCCACTGAGCTGTCACTTCAATATACTGAGAGGAAGAAGTTCTGAACCAGAAAGAACTCCCAAGATCATCTCATTGAGAAGTCTAGATTTGGTGTCTGAGCGATCTTAAAAAGGGAAGAAGGACTAACACAGTCAGTCTCCCCTCGGAGGCACCACGTGCAAAGTTACAGCACTGCAGTCGGGAAGCGATGAGCCTGCAGCGACCAAACGTGACGTGACAGGAACGAAGACAGCGTCCCTACCTACTACGAAGAGGACTGACCAGAAGCCAGGAGAAGAGGAGGCTCCTGACTCAGAAGGAAGCCGCGGAGAACGGTTCAGCAGGTACGCACAGCCAACCTCACAGGAAGTGCTGGGGAGGGGCGCCTGCGATAGCGCAACAGGCAGGCAGCCCGAAACAAGGTCTGAAGATGCAAAGAGGCCCGGGAGCGAGGAGATCACACTGAAGGTACGGGGGCAGCCTGAGGACCTCGAGAGGGCCAAGGAAACAAATCAAGACCCAAGAGACACAGAAACAGCGGTCTGGGACCCGAGAAAGAGCTGGGACCCGAGAAGCCAATATAAAAGTGTTAAGAACCAGTCAAGTATAATCAGTAGTCAAAAACCCAACCGTGCATGAAGACTAGTTCCTCCAACAAGCCTCTTCTTCGTCACAGTACCTGGTAAGGTTGAATACCAGGCCTGTCCAACACTGGAGGGGCTCAGAGGCATAAGAAATGCCAGGGGAAAGGAGACATTCCCCCTACTTTGATGAACTGTGAAAACTGGCCTGAGAAAGGCCAGGGGGAAGGCAGACATTCCCCCTACTTTGTTGAACAGCCAATTATATAAAACTGTACTTGTGCAGTGGAAGGGAGTCATTCTTTTGGACCAAGACAGTACACCACTTTAGTTTATTTTCAAGTGCAAGGGATAGAAATAGGATTTTGACAATGCATTGTGGACCATTTCCTGACATTTTCCTTAGTGTTTTAGTTGAGGCAGGAAAACCCTCTTCACTTTAGGGAAAGATAGGGTTTTCGCTATACTTTCTTAAAATAATGAAAGTATTTGCCCAAAACCATACCACCTGTGTGTTAGACTCCTTCTGCACCCTTACACCATCTAAAGCAAAAGTGTTGCTCTGTACAATTAGGAAAATGTATCTCCTTTGGCTTTTCAGCCATACCTGATTTTAGAACAAGATAAGTGGCAGAGGGACACTCGGTACCCCAGCTAAAAAAAACAAAAAAACAGGATCTTCTGGAAAGTAACATTCACGGGGTAAATACAGACTTAAGAACTGTAGTATTTGAGATGTTCCAGCTTTAGGCTGTAGTCAGGTTTCTGTGATCTTCCCACTAACTTTCCATCTTTCAAAATGTTAAATGAAAAGGACAACTGTCAGAGGACTGTTGCTAAAAACGACTTGTGGTAAAGAATCATCAGCTTGTCCACAAGGGAGAAGTGCAGAGTCTACCTATCTCACCGGTAGACAGGGAAAAGTCTGTCAATTAGGTAGATAGGCTACTTCAATAAAACGACTTCAATAACCGGTTTAATAGAAACTACTTAATTGCACAGACAATTGGAAATATTAAATGCAGGTGAATCTATGGAGGGCCGCTGCTTAAGAAGTAGGTTTGTCGAGTGGCTGACATTTCGTACTGACCTGGCAGAGACTGGACTTTCTGTATGCAAGAGGTTTGCTCCAATAGTACGGTATATATGGGGAAAATATTCTGACTAAGCCACAATAAAATTGAGTGAGGGAAGCCTGGGATGAATCTGCTGGGAGAATAGCCAAACAATTGGTTTCTTTTTCATTTACTTATCTATTCAGTATGCTGGAATGCTCCACATTTGTACAGGAGACTTTGGAAAAAAAAAGATAGATGCAAGGGTGGGGAAAAAGTGGGTACAGACAAAAAGGGGTCAGAAGACCAAATTAATGCATTTTCTTTTATTTTGCCCTCTGCCATGTTAGAAGGAAAAAATCTCTTACGCCGTTATTTAGATGTAAAGCTGCCAGAACTACAAAGCAAGCACTGGCACTGGGTGTAAACAAAAGCGGATCTGGCAGTGCACTCAGTTGTAAATTATTTCATGGGGGTATGGAGGGTAAGAGTACATTGCATTACTTAACACTGTATTTCACATAAAAGTGGGGGCAAGATGGGTTGTCATTTATCAAAGCTGTTTCTTTGCACTTCCGAGTCTGCCATTTTACTAGAACTACATTTTAATCAGCTTATCATGTTTAGTTATATCATGTACATTTTAAGTCTGTGAAATAGAGGAAGGGAACCAGGAAGTGTTGTCAAGCAATTCTTGGAGAAGCAGGGAAGTTATGCTGCAAGAGAAAGGGCTGTGGACCAGAAGCTTGCCAGAGAGGGGGAGGGGAGACTTTGCATGCCAGCAAAGTGCTGAGGACAGGGGGAAGCCCAGGAGAATCCCTCTCTAAAAGGACTTGACAGAGTCTGGCCTTCCCTGAAGGAACCACAGGCATAGGGAATGCTCAAGCTGTTCACAGAGCAGAGGTTTGCTGAGTCTACAGAGCTGCTCCCAAGCGGTCCAACGTGGGAGGACCACCTAGCCATAAGGAGAAGCAGCAGTCCAGGCGGGCGAAGCCAGGGGACTGTGCGGTCAAGAAGAGACACACTGCGAGGGACCAAGTGCTCCGGAGCTGCCACAACAGGGGAGAAGGGGAGAAGCCAGAAACTGAAGCAGAAAGACCAAGAGACTGACCAAAGCCTACTGTGGGAGGCCCTAAAAGGTACAGGGGTGACTGGGGCGGTTGGTAGGGGGCAGATGGGAGTTGTGGGGAACCCTGACCTAGCCAAACAGGGGATGAAAGGAAGGTCAGGGGAAACAGTTTTCCAAGAGAGAAACCAGGAAAGACTGTCTGTGACCCGCAACCTCATTAGATCACATCATCAGTCATCTTCATAGTCGCAGAACCTAGCAAGATGTCTGCCACATTATAAAGTGAAGTGGTCTGGGACCCATATTTGACAAGCAACAGTAAAGGCTCTTGGACCCATATGTGAAAAGCCTAAGTGAAGGGGTCTGGAACCCAAGGCAGTCCCTGGCAGGAGAAGTGTAAAAACCTGAGAGGACGAAACTGAGACCAGGCCTACCCTGGCAAGAGAGTGCACCAGGGATGCCTTCAAGAGGTAACTAGGGGAACAGAGTCACCCCCCTGGCCTACATGGAGAGTGTTGATGAAAGCAAAGAACAAGGAGCTTCCTCTTGGCACACTGAAAAGCTGAGAGGAAGACAGGAGAAGAGAACCACCCTTTGTGAATATCCAGAGTTTGTTGGAACTTTGTTTATATCCATTGGAACTTGAGCATGTTGGAACTTGCTTTTGAACCCCTTGGGAACTGTGCTTTGTACGTTGAGGAAGAGACTTAACCTGGGGAATGGAGCCATTCCCTTAGGATTACAAGTACCGTGAAGACGTTGTCCAGGATAAGGGAGTCATTTACCTGGACCCAGAATATGAACCTAACCATTTAGTTCTTTTATAAGTGTAACAGTCAAAAATAGGCTTACAATAAGACGGTGAACTCATTGTTTTGGACGGACATGACCACATCCTACGTATTTAGTTGAGGCAGGGAATCTCCTCTTAATCAAAGGGACAGGTAGTGTGTTTCCTTATTTCCATTTTAATAACAGTTTATACCAACCAGTATGGCACTCCTGTGTCCGCGTCGTACTTCTGCACCGTTACAATACCTTTCATACATTCACACGCTTCAGTGAATAAATCCTTGCCATCAAAAAGGGAATCCTCCGAACATTTAAAAGCTGGGCCTAGCCATCATATTCAGGTTCTTTTCTCCCCCACCTCACCCCCCCCCACTCCCCCCTCCCTGACACCCAATCGGTGGACAGGTGCTACCATACCTCCACAGCACATGTAAAACAACTGTTTTTTCAAGGAGGGATTTTTGCATGCAAATCTATGAAAGATGAGGTCTGCAAAAAACTTTCTCAATTCAGCCCACGCCTCAACGTTTGTGTGTTAGAACCAATACCAATATGGTATTGTTAACGCTCATGACCATCAAGGGAAGGGTGGTGGGGGGACTTTGATTTGGGTTGTAAAGTCTATCAGACGACTATGATCATGAAGTTTAAGAAACCCTGATATGGGAGGAATCTGTAAATAGTATTATATACACACCAAAAGTATAATCTGACATATACAATGCCAGAGAGTTTGTTATTTTTTCTTTCTATTTATGACGGAAAGTGGCTAGGGAAATCACTGCCCGTTGACTATGGGTAACACTTGCACTGAGGGCTTCTGAAAGGGACATGTACTGTAGGACTGCAGAGGCAGCGCTTTTGGAGGCTCTCAAGTGCACTGGGTGAAACTTGGATTATACTAGCCTAAACCTGTTTTGACAATGGACCATTATTCTGAACAGGACCTGCATCGGTTTATCGGCCCCACACTGCTCAACTGAGTAAGACATCACAGATATCGCCAAAATGGAGCGAATGGGCAGGGAGCTGAGAAGCACACAGTAACGGGAGAACGAATGGGAACTGAAGGACAACAACTGTACACAATGTGTCCCCATTGTCTTACCTTGGGGCTTGTGGGGGTGGGATGATCCAAACGTCATTGTAACGGGCCAATACTATGAGGGGGATATAAGAGAAGGGGAACTGGAGGCGGATTGGGTTATTAGTGTAGGCAGTGGGCTGTTATGGTGTTATCAGTTTATGGTTGCAACCAGGCAATAAACTTATTCTTGCTTTGTCCATTTTGAATAAGACTCCAGAGTCCTTTTGTCTGATTTTACGTTCAGAGAATGAAGAAGCTATGAAACCAAACCATGAAATGATCTTTGAAACACCAAGCTTGTGATGCTTTCTGGGCTGGCCCATCCACAGCCCAGATTTCTGTGTGCAGTGCATTTAATATTTCTGTCTAAAGAGTTTCTGAACAACATCCACCCCATCTTTTTATTTTTGGATCCGATTTGTTGCAACTTGAAGCAAACAAAAAATTATTTAGAAAAGAGCTTAATTGATGCAGCCCGCCAAACTAGTTCGATTCTTGCGAACTGGCACCGGGCATTAGTTGTACCAATTAAAAAGAAGGGCAATCAGTCCTGGGATAATTGCTTTCATTCCATTTCCCTTTCTTGTGTCTTTCATAAATCAGTTTGAGGGTGGCAGTAAATAGAATCGTATACATTTCCTAAGGTAGATTAAGAAACGGTGTAGGGACTCTGGAGTTGGAGTGCCAAATATGAGAGTTTGTACACATGCCCAATTTATTGTGCCTTCAAAGACCTCTCCTCCGTCTGACATGGTGTCAAGCCAAAGGCTGTGTGAGGTACACAATGCCACAGACAGCCATCACTTGTACTCTGGATTCTGCAACTAACTGATCAGGCAAACAGTAGCTTGTCAAAGATAGTGGTTTGGTGGTGAATGCACCATGTGTTTACCCATTACCAGGGGTGCCAGACAGGTTTGTGCACTGGTGCCCCTCATTTTAACCTTTATTTCATCCCTCTCAACCCCCATGACTAAAGGTTAATATATTGTATCTAGAAGGCAGAGGGGCTGTCCGGTCCCTTCAGTTATGCAGGTTATATTAAAGTTATAAAAAGGTGCCTGCAGCTCTTCTGAGCTCATTTGAAACCTGGGCTACTTAGATGAACGAGAGAACAACCAACTTTGGAGTGTGTATCACGATAATCGACCTGCCATCACACTTTACCTTTCCGAGCTGTGCAGGTATCACAACGAATCCTCATACCAGATAGTGAAAGAGTCCTTCCTTAAGCGCATGCAGAGTCTGAGTGACTATGTTTTTCATTTCAAAATGAGTTACGCCTAACTTATTTGTGACGATTTTAGATCAAGACCTGGCCTTGCTTGGCATTCCTAATGGTGCAATCATTAAGCTTACCAGAAAAACATTTACATGTTAGAAGGGTCTGTGGGAACGTAGCCTGGGGATAGTATGTTAAACTGGCTCTTGTTTCTATAACTGCTCCTGTTAGTTCTTCCTAGTAGTATCCCCAAATTGATTAAGCAATTGGTTAGTGACTTGTGTTAGGCAGAATGCCCAGTCATTACCACATGTGGTAGCTCTCTGTACTTTTGCTGGCTTTTCTGCCTTTTGGACTTCTTTTCTCCCAGCTAAGCTTAATCCAAAGACGGAGCGCGTCCATTTGTACATGTGCTGCCTTAAGAGGACTCTAAGCCAAGGCAGGTGAAGCCTGAAACGCATCCAACAGAGTCCCAGAGAGAGTGCCCTCTCTCTGGTAATCATGTAGCTAGGCTTGTGGTGCATGTCGCACTGTAAAATGATCCACATGGTGGAATACCCTTTACCTGGCTGGATCCTTTTTTACCCTTTCCTCCATTTCATAAAAGGAAAGTTGGCTTTATTTGCCTCAAAGACCCGAGGGGTCACAGGACTACCCTTTGCCCCTCTGTGTGTAAGAGGAAGTGGCCATCTTGGACCAGGACTCCGGGCTGGAGCCAGCCTGAAACCAATTTTCGGCTTTCATATGTAGATCACGTCTGGGATAGTGTGAATTCCTTTGTGCAAGACCCTTCCATAATGCCTAGGCGCTCAGGGAAAGATGGTGTACCATGGCTCGTCCACCCCTCGGTCAGAATGATTCTTGGTGTGCAATTGCGAGCAGCTGGAACTCTATACCTGCCTTGCTGGAAGGCCGGCTGCTCAAATAAGAACTGACGCTCTGCACAAACATCCTTTGATGCTTTGAAGAATCTGACTGGATAGCTCGGCAATGCCGACGACCAGAAGGAACCCTCTGTAGTGCTTCTTTTCCCCGATCTGGGTGGATCAATTGGATGAAAGCACCTGCACATAGGCCTAGTCTCCCTTATGCTCATGACCGTGTCTGCATGTCGGACCCAGAAGCAGGTGCCCCCACCCCAACAGGACTCTGAAGACCACTGAACCAACCAGGAAATCCTATTCCCAGGACATCAGGAAAGCATGGGGAGCTCCAGGGACCTGTGCTGAATCAGAACATACAACCTCACCACCAAACTTGCCTCCCAGTTTTTTCATCCGTATCTGGCTCCTCTCTAGTGGGAGGTCTTCACCCTTTCTTCAATATTAGTTTTGCCATCCAGGGTGTCTCTCCAATCCAGTCCCATCCTCCCAAGCAGAACCTGATCCCCAAAGGATGGCGTTGAAATCCTGAATTAACAAGGGATTACAGACGCACTGCTTTTGTGCTCCTCTGGCGCTGAATGTAGACCTGGGAATCACTAAATCTTTAATAATCGTTATATACACACACAAGGGTCTTGGTGTCCCGCCTGCCCGGGCATGTCATGTCATCGCTGGAACCCTCAGTGGTCGCTGAACAACATACAGAGCAACCGCTTCTGGAAACCGGCAACCACTGGCTGCAGAGCCGTTTTTTTCTGTCCCAGAGTATTGCTCTCCTGACTCTCACATTGCTGGAGAGTATTTTCTTTAGTTTAATTCTTCGTCCCTAGAACTAAGACTTCTCCCTTGTTCTCTTAACCGTTCTAGCCTAGAAAATAAAACTACTCCCATGCCTGTTATCACATTTTCTTTTCTAAGAAGGACGCTTATTTACTCTGACAATCTCCTCTTGAATTTTATTTTCGACTTTCCTGTTATATTGGGGCATCTTTTATTTTACAAAATATACATACCTGTAAGTATAAAGATTGTCTTACTTTTTTTAATATAACTACTACATTTTTTTAAACTATAGTTAAGGACAAGCTTTCTTGTATATAAAAGAAAAGTATGTACTGTACCCATTTACCACCCCCACTCTACCTCTTAGAGTTAGGCTTGAGCTGCTCTGTCACGACTACCACTTGGAGAGCCTGGAGAGCTTGAGGGAAATCGCTAGCAGTATCCGAGTCAGAGGCCCTCAGACAGAACCCAACCATAGAGCAAGCAAAGTCTTCCTACCTAGTGTGCTCAAAGGTGTGATTTACGATTTCAGGACATAATAAATACAAAGTAGTGAACACGTGAGAGACTTGCATACAAGGTATTACAAAAAAAGATTTGAGTGCTCTGTTGTTGCCCTGAAGAAACTCAGTTGAAAAACGTTGAGAATTAGGAATAGAAGGAACTTGGATCATCCGACACAAAGGTGGGCTAGTAGAGGCAATTTCTTAATTCCAAAACCAGATCTCTATAAAGGAGGAGGAAACATCTGAATGTACCTCTTCCCCTTCTACCCAATTTCTGTACCCCAAGCTTATTATGGGTGAGTCCCTCAAACTGCACAAAAATGAGTGGGATTACAAGAGAGTACACGTGACCCAGCAGGAGAAAGACGGAATGGAGTGGAAGAAGTTGGAGTTAAAGCACTTGAAGCTCAAGGAGGCCAGCAAAGAGAAAGAAATAGACTGGAAAAATAAAAAGCAAGATCTGACAGAGGAAGAAAGCTGGAACTATAACTGAAGATCAAGAAGTTGGTGCTTAAATCAGCAAAGGCCCAGAGCACCCTTCAAAACAAGACGGCCGATAATGGGTTAAACCCTTCTCTCAAAATGTCCAATGGGCGATAAATACAAAGAGGGTAATGATGCCTTGTAGTTAGAGTCCTTTGAGATAGCAGGTAGAATGGCCAGCTTGTCTGATTCTGAACGGGCCCTATACCTGTTGGTTCAACGGCCTAAACGTGCTTTAGAAGCACTATTGCAACTGGATGAAACCGAGCAAGAGAATTATGAATGTATGAGGAGCAGATGTTAAAATCTGGTAAGACTCCCTCTTCATAACTTGACAAGTTGAGGGAGCACAAGAAAAGATGTTGACTGCTTCTCTTAATGATATGGATGGTTGTTTAAGAGGTTACAAGGTGGACACCTTTGATGGGCTAAGACATTTAATCATGTATGAGCACAAGTCTAATGCGTGTTCCCCAGAGTTACAGCAAAACTCGCTGAGTCTACAAAACTAACTCTGGCCGTTTTGTTGCTTGTGTGGACCATGAGGCATGGCCAAAATTGCAATTTTACCGATTTCTTCTCACTGTCAACCTATAAAAGGCATCCTCCATTTAGGTTTAAGCCAGACTAAACTGGCTTGAAGTCCTCCAGACATCCTAATCCACAAATGTGTGAGTGTACTCTGTGCTGGTGGAATCCATTGCTGGGCTCTTTCCTGGCTGGATTGTCTGGACATCCTTGCTGAACCACTTCTTGCCTACAGTTGCTGATCCTCCTGGAAAACTGCTTCTGAAGTGCCTGAAAGTGTGATCCACTTGTGCTGTGCTGGCATGAAACAGAGTGGCTGTCAGCAACTCCTTCTCTACTAATCATAGGACACATTGGGTCACCCCCAGCCATTGTCTTCCTCGTGCGATTGTCCCCTTGTTTACTACAATGACCCTTTGTATCCCCGAGTGGACCAAACTGTTGGGTCCTGCTCAGTCCTCCTGCTGCTGCTCTGCGCCTCATCGGTCACCACAGGTGCCTTTGTTGGGACTGCCTTGTCTGGATCCTTGCTGAACTGTGGCTTCAAATCATGCCGCTCAGAGACCCCAACCATTGCTAGCCAAAAAACAAACACCTAAACTCGTCTGTGCACACTCTGTTCCTGGACAGCATTTGCAACAGCCAGCACACTGAATACTCATTCACCGGGCCTTTGTTGCCAAATCTGCGTTTGGGTGCCCCCACCGAGGTTTCCTGGCTCTGTGTGCAGAGGTGGTTCTCTGCCCCCAACTGTGACCTTACTATGCAATCGTGAGCCTGTGCTCAGTTTGTAGCCAGCCCATCTCAGATCCTGGCCTGGAGCCTTGGCCAGGATCCCTTCTGTGGTGGTCCCCTAGGCTCACCAGCCGACTGTTCTTTCTTTTGGAGAACTTACCTAACATTTCCCTATAACTCCTGCAAAGACAACTGGCTTCACGTTCGCTATAAGTGAAACATTTGCGGACCGTTCGAAATGGACTCAAACAGGTACTTACCTAGCTTGATATATACATTTCACTGGTTGCCTATTTGCACAGGAGCTTCCTGAGCAATTAGCATCATTTTAGAAGGGCCTTGTGATCTATATTAAATTATTAAAAATCATTGCAGTTTATTGAGCTTTTTTTTTTTAGCAAATTGTAGTTACAGGTTTTCTTCCAGTTTTGTTGGGAAGACTGGGATCTCCATGAGCCCAGTACTAGGCTTCTTTATGGATTTGCTATTTGTTGTCCCATATGGGGTACTGTGTGTATTTTTTTTTTTAACAATTTACTCTTCACTTCAAAACCGTCTCTGTAAGTGGTGGGTCCTCTATATTGAGATTTTGCATTGAGTAGGGGGCGTTACTTTATTTTCTATATACCCATGTGCTTGATGGTATATTTTACCAAAGTACTTATTTGACAGTGTTTAATCCTAAAGCACCATTCTATTTTTCAAATATATTTCACATTCAATTGTGTACTTTATTCTTGTATAGTCAGGGCCTAACTGCACTTTGATAACCACTCACCCCCTGCATGAGAGTAAATCAGCCATACTATCAACAGGAAGAGTTGGTACTAACTGGATGAACAGCCCATTATTTCACCAAGGAAATACTTTTCTACACCCCTCACCCGAGTACTTTTAAAAAAAAAAAACCTGCCTAATAATGTTCAACTCTCCAAAGAAAAAAGGTAAAAAGAGAAAATATAGAGCTCATTACATTAAAACTTACAGCAAGATAGGCATATGTAACTGTCATAAGAAACACAGGCATATGTGATGAATCCTGAAAAGACCTCACAGAATTCCTACCTAAAGTCTGCTCCAAGGTGGCCTGGGGAAGGGCCGCAGCCTGATCCCAACCCTGGGGGTGGATCACCTGGGAGGAGAAGCCCCCCCCCCAAAACAAGGGGACAGAACTACGTTGGGAGAGACGCAGTATTTATCTTCTTCAGAGAAGAGGATTTCTATGGTGCCAGAATATTTGATGGCTTGCTATGAGAGCAAGGCTTCCCTTCCTAAGGCTACCCATTTCTATGGTAGTGAATATTCTTGTGATCAACATGAGAATGATATATACAGGAATCAGAACCTTAATACCCCTTCTTCTGATGGATATAATTCTCCCTGGAGTCTAAAACCACCATTGTCCTCTCTACAAACCTTCCCAAGGGATATATTAAACAGAATAAATCCAATAACGTTGAAGGTTGTATTTGTGAAGCAATAAGAAAATCAGAACATTGGGGACTTCAAGTACTGGGACGAGGAAGAGGGACTTTGAGGCTAGGCACTAAACTCAATGTGCAGTCTAGTGGTTCTAATGACCCACATCTGAGCGGGTCTTTTGAATATCTAAGGCCCCCTCGGGTGCAGGCCATTAGAACCAGATGGTGGAGCAGCAGCAGAGTGTCAGAGCCATAATGGCATTGGAAGCAGTTGTCAGCCATGAGAGGATCTCTGATAGCCTGAAGTGCAGAGATAGCGCAGTGGGAAGCAGTGTTTTAGAGAAAAATGTGAATGTAATTTAAGTTGTTCATGAGAGACTGCTTATTGCATGCTTTTTTCCAGGAGGCTGGCGAGCCCCAGGGTACACTAGGAGCGAGAGAAGCTCCTTCCCCGACCAGCACAGGGCACGGGAAAATAACTGAAGCAGCCAGCTGTGTAGAAAGCTGCAGAAGTGGCATTGGATTAAGCAGACACGTATGAGGAAATCAATGAGTTTACCCTTGTGGGGTAATCCCAGGACCCTCCGTAGTCGACCGCTGGCTGCTGATAGTCATTTTGAATACCGAACAAATGTAATAAAGTCATATGGGCGCAATAAGAACTTTGAAAAAGGACAACAAAAGAAAGGTTATAATCATTATTGCCAAAGCCAAGAATATTACCACAACAAAGAGGGGGCAATACGAAAGCAAGCTAAGAGCCCGCCTTGCCAAAGTAAAGAGGGGGCAACATTTCAGAAAGCATATAACCCACAATGGCAAAATAACAAGAAAACACAATTGCACAAAGATTGTAACCATTATTCTCAGAGTGACTGCCTACGTCAAGAAGGGGCAAGTGTAATAAAGAGGCATTGCCAGCAGTTCTTTGATGTGAAAGTGGGAAGTCAAGAGTGGCAGGAGAAAAGCCCTAATAGTAGAGTATCAAGGAGGAGAAGAAAATAACCTGCATTGCATGTGGCAAATAAAACAGTGGAACAAACAGCACCATGGTGCATCATGTCTTCCCAGATGTAATGACATTTTTCGGTTATTAAAAGTCAGACTTTTCTAAATGTTTGAAACAAACCTCACCATTCAGTACTTGTAGTAGTGCTAGGAGTTTTTGTCCTGGCAGGAGAGTACACCAGGAAAGGGACTTGTAGTGTTAGTCCTGGGTAGTTAGTGAACCATGAAGAAATCATTCAAGTACAGCACTGGGGAAGGGGAAGGGGAAGGGGAAGGGGAAGGAGCAAAGCCATATGTGTTTTATAATTGTGGTGGAATCATCCTGACGAAACATTGTTGATACAGAAGAGTTGTGAAATCCTTTGATTTCTTCAACAAGTGGCAAGATAAAGACTTTTAATCAAACCCGTGTTAAAGCCAAGTGAAAGACTTTCTGGAAAATAATAGTTACTCACTGTAGTGACTAACGTACTCTTAGTCCAAAGTCCCCTTTCTGCCATACTGTATGGGCATCCCTTGGGAGGGATTGGAGAGAGCCTTTTTCACCAGAAAAAATCTTCTTCCCTTTAAATTGAGAGGCGTGCAGGGGCGCAGCCCTGGGAGCATGCGCTCGCCTGACTCCAACCACTGGCGCCACTCCTCAGTCCCCATGGACGCATCAACAATATGCAACATTGCCTCATGACAAGTATTTTGGGGTAGGATGGTGGGACGTATGGAGGAAAGGGGACTATGGAGTAAGAGTATGTTAGTCACTACGGTGTGTAGCTATTAATTACTCTTGCGTCCTGTCCCCATTCCTCCATACTGTATGGGCGAGTACAACTAAATGTAGCCCTAGAGTGGAGAGGAGACCCTCCTTAAGCAAACAGGTTTCTTAGAACCACCTGCCCAAAGAGGCCGCGTCGAGACAGTAGTGCTTGCAAAAAGCCGAGGCAGTGGCCCAGGGGGCCGCCCTGCTGATGACTTGCCACGGAACATGCCGTTGGAACGCAATGGCTGTGCTTTTGGCCCCGACCGCGTGCGCATGGAAATTAGTCGGAACTGGCCTGTGCTGCCCCTCATAGGCCTCCTTGATGGCCGCGACCATCCACCTTGAGATGGAGGCCTTGGAAGCCTGATGAAATAGCCTAGCCAACCACCAAAGGTGACGAAAAGGGCAGCTAATTTACAGAATTCCTTGCTCCTGTCCAGGTAGTACTTTAGAGTGCGTCTGACACCCAGACGATGCAAAACCTTCTGAGGCTCATCCTTGGGATCTGCGAAGAAGGTAGGTAAGGCTCATCCTTGGGATCTGCAAAGAAGTTAGGTAAGACTATCTCCTCGTTCCGGTGGAAGGCGGAGGAGACCTTGGGTAGGAACGCAGGGTGCGCCCACAGGACCACCTTATCCTTGTGAAAAGTGGTATTTGGCTCTGATGCTACAAGATTGCGGACGCCATTGGCTCAAAGGGTTTGTGCGCCAAGGTGCCCAGCACTATATTGTGGTCCCACACAGGGTGTGGCTTCTTTATAGGCGGGTAGTGTCTGTGGGGAGCAGTCAGATGACATTTGACAACTGGGTTAGAGGAGGAAAAAAAGACACTCCTCCAAATTTCTTTAGGCACCTATGGCTGCCAGGTAGGTGCGGCAAGTGACGACCTGCACCCCGGAGTGGGCGAGGTGTGCCGAGAAGGAGAGCATGTCATCCAATGAGCCCTTAAGGGGGTCAATCTCCTTAGAGTTGGCCCAATGACAGAATCTAGACCATTTGCTCTTATATTGGCTCCTGGTAGCTTTGCTCCTGGCGCCCTGGATGATTTCCAGGTTAGCCTGCGATAGGTTCAAGTGTTTCAGAGTGACCTGCTCAGGAACCACGTTGTGAGGGCTAGTTTGTGAGGTGCAGGGTGGAATATTCTGCCCCCCTGCTGGGTCAGGAGTGGAGCTGGGCCCAGAGGTAGGTGAACGGGAGGCCTGTCCGATAGGCTGAGAAGCTCGGAGAACCATGGTCTCGCGGGCCACCAGGGAGCCATCAGAATGATGCTTCGACGACACTGTTGCTTTATCCTGCAGATCACCCTGTGTACTAGGGGTGTGGGCAGGAAGGCGTATGCAGTCATGTAGTTCCATGGTATCTGGAATGCATCGCCCAGGGAGCCAGGGCCCTGTCCCTGCCGGGAGGCGAACTGCTGGCATTTCTTGTTGTCCTGGGAGGCAAACAGATCCACTCGGGGTGCCCCCACCTGAGGAACATCTCTTCCAGTACCAGGGCATTGTCCACCCCTAGTCTGCTGAGCCTGTCCGCCCCCAGATTGGATTCCCCCAGGAGATGGACGGGTGTGAGGTAGATGTCGTTCTCCAGAGCCCATTCCCATATGCTGACTGCAAGGTTGCATAGTGGAGGGGACCTGGTACCCCCACTCCCCCCCACACACCCCCTTCTTGTTGACATAGTACATGCTGGTGGAGTTGTCCATGTGTATAAATACTGTCTTGCCCTCTATGAGACGGAGGAAGGCTTTGAGGGCCAGCCATATGGCCTTCAACTCTAGCCAGTTGATGTGGGACTCCTGTTCCTGCCAGGCCCAGACGCCATGAACGCTGTGGTTGTCCAGAGTGGCTCTCCAGCCCTCCAGGGAAGTGTCTGTTGTGACAGTGACCTGAGGGAGAGGTTGCCAGAAGTACTTGCCCCACCGCAGGTTGAAGTGCGTGGACCAACAGGTGAGGTCCGGGTGGAGACGTGGCAATGTCCACAGGCTCCAATTGTGAGCCCCTCTCCTGATTCCATGAAGCTGCGAAGTGCAGCTGCAGTCTCCTCATCTTGAGTCTTGTGTGAGATACGGCTAAAAGGACCTCCGCCATTATGCCCAGCAGGTGTTGGTACCACCAGGCCGAGGTCACAGTCCTGGAGAGGAAGGGAGTAGTGGCTTTCCCGATGGCCGTGATCTTGTCCTACGAGGGGAAACCCCTCTCGGAGCCGGTGTCCCAGATGAGGACCAGGAAGGTCAGCTTCTGTGTGGGATGTAGCTGAGACTTGAGATTGATAGTAAACCGCAGGTCGTGGAGTGTGTTCATAAGCGCAGAGGAGGTGTGGAGAGCCGCCTCCAGAGAGGAGGCCCGGACGAGCCAGTTATCCAGGTATGGGTAGATGTGGTGCCCCTGGACCCCGAGGAGAGCCGCCACCGTGTTCATCAATCTGGTAAATACCCTGGGGGCTGAATTGAGGCAGAAGGGTAGCACCTTGAACTGGAAATGGCAGCCCATGATCCTGAAGCGCCAAAGACCGTACCCTAGCTGCAGAAACTAAGTATACTTCTTCCCTGTGCTAGCACTAGCTTTTCCATTGTTGCAATCCACATCAGCTTTGTGATATGCGCGGTCCATATTTGTGCACAGAAATTGTTCACTCGCGCTAATACTTCCTTGTCATATTACCAGTCCTTCTGCCAGGCAAGTAGTGTGGTGTCCTACCATTTGTTATTAACAGATATACCCCCTTTCACCATCAAATAGGGTAGCTCAACACACTGTTTTTTGGGTTGCCGTTGCACTTCAAAAGATCTGGACCCACCATTTGCAGTTGCACACTATGTGCTTGGAACGTTCCTTTTATTCTGCATAGCGCAAGATGAACTAGGCATTGTGCCTCTATAATTGGGACTGCTTACGGTACTAACACCTTGGGAACCCCCGACTTATTTAGAATGCGTGAACACACAACAGCTTCCACTCACATTTCTTCCCACGCCACTCATGTCAGTATACCAACTGTTGGTAAACTCGGGGTGCCGTATATCGCATCCAAACCCAGCCCTTGATATGTATCCTACTTCTTTCATACTTCCCTTTTCATTATTATATACACACTCTGAGGGGTACCGGCCTTAACATTGCTATCGAAAACGTCATTGTATTGTTTTGAATTAGTCCTCAAATTGCTGGAAACAAACTCTTTACTATTACCCTCATTGCCAATTGTGCACACACGCTCGCCCTGGTGTTGCTCCTGCTATAATCATCACCAATACTTGTAATAACACTAATGCTACTTCTATATGCATTACCATTAACATTCATGTTGCTACTAATATATGTAAATACACGATTAACATTTATATGCTGTCTTCCATTTAAATATACAGTCCCATGCTCCCCCCCCTTTATATTGATTGATATTTTATTTCTATCGTGCTTGTACACAAGTGTTTCAGAGCGCGACAAGGCAACGGAGGGGAACAGGGGAGAACAAAACAGCGATCTTACTAGGCCCAGTGACATTGAGAATGCACAAGTGCATGGGAGAGGGGGGAGGGGGGAAAAGTGCATGGAAGGAGGGAGAAGTGGAAAAGTGCGAAGTAGAGGAGAAACAAATAACAAATAAATAAAGGCAACAGACAGTGGTAATGCAGCCAGCAATTTGCAAGTGCTAGGTTTAAGGCAGCAGGCAGGGTAGGTCTGATAAGTGAAGGAAGAAAAAGGGGGGGGCTGTATGGGTACAGATACAGACCCAGTGCAAGGGGTGGCCCGGAGGCAGTGCAGGAGGGTGGCAGGGTGAGCAGGTACCTGGGCCCGAAGGACAGAGGGTGGCCAGGTGCTCAGTGCCAAGAGATATGATCTCCCCCTATAACATGCTCTCTTCAATAAAGCCCCAATAGAAGCATCAATATCATACAGAAACCTGCAATAACGGTCATTCCACACTGATGGGCGTAGGCCTGTGTATTATCATTTGAGCATTTACACTTTGGATCCTTACCTAACAAACAGTTACTTATATTGGTGAGGTTCATCTCACCTGAAATTGAAGTAGAATATACAGAAAAAAAACAGGAGAGAAAGAGGAGAGAGGGGAGAAGAGGAGAGAGGGGAGAGAAAGAGAGAGAGAGAGAAAGAGGGAGGGAACGAGGAGAACGAGGGGGGAGGGAGAGGAGAACGAGGGGGGAGGGAGAGGAGAACGAGGGGGGAGGGAGGAGAACGAGGGGGGAGGGAGGAGAACGAGGGGGGAGGGAGGAGAACGAGGGAGAGAGAGAGAGAGAGAGAGAGAGACGAGAAAGAGGGAGAGAGAGACGAGAAAGAGGGAGAGAGAGACGAGAAAGAGGGAGAGAGAGACGAGAAAGAGGGAGAGAGACGAGAAAGAGGGAGAGAGAGACGAGAAAGAGGGAGAGAGAGACGAGAAAGAGGGAGAGAGAGACGAGAAAGAGGGAGAGAGACGAGAAAGAGGGAGAGAGACGAGAAAGAGGGAGAGAGACGAGAAAGAGGGAGAAAGAGACGAGAAAGAGAGAGATGAGAAAGAGGGAGAGAGAGATGAGAAAGAGGGAGAGAGAGATGAGAAAGAGGGAGACGAGAAAGAGGGAGAGAGAGACGAGAAAGAGAGAGACGAGAAAGAGGGAGAGAGAGGAGAACAAGGGAGAGAGAGGAGAACAAGGGAGAGAGAGGAGAACAAGGGAGAGAGGAGAACAAGGGAGAGAGAGGAGAACGAGGGAGAGAGAGGAGAACAAGGGAGAGAGAGGAGAACAAGGGAGAGAGAGGAGAACAAGGGAGAGAGAGGAGAACAAGGGAGAGAGAGGAGAACAAGGGAGAGAGAGGAGAACAAGGGAGAGAGAGGAGAACAAGGGAGAGAGGAGAACAAGGGAGAGAGAGGAGAACAAGGGAGAGAGAGGAGAACAAGGGAGAGAGAGGAGAACAAGGGAGAGAGAGGAGAGAAAGAGGGAGAGGGGAGAAAGGAGAGCAAGAGAAAGCTCTCAAAAAAAGAATACAGAGCTAGCAGCTGAGCTTCAGCCTCTTAGTGGAGTGTGACACCGCACACTTCTTGTGCCTGGACAGGCCAGTGAGGTAAGATATCTTAAGTGCCGACTTGCTGTCTGGAGGTGCCCTGCGGACGTTGGAGAGGTGGAGTCAACATCGCAAGCCCTTTACCTTCACAGCGAGGAGAGTGCAAAACACCACCATTTAGGGCCCGTGGAACCAAGAGTCGTTCCACCTAACACAAAATTGCGAATGTACACAGTCACCAGGCAGCAGCGGTTGTGTGGTCATGCACTCAGGATCTGTCGCCGTCATGGTTGCTACATTCGGGTTGTCTGCTGTCTCAATTCTGGGAGGAGCAATTTTCGGGAGACATTTATTGGCTGCGTTAGTGTGCTCAAACAATCTTTGAACATCGCCTAACACTGCTGCTGCCCTATGTGCATCTGAAGCGCTTACAGGAGATATGGGGGTGTGCATATGCCAACCTGTGACCACCTCGTGAGGAGACAAATGGTGGTCTTTGCTGGGCTGTGTGCGTAGACTGAAAAGGGCTAGGGGCAAGCAGTGCACCATGTTGCTTTTGAGGAGCCAGTTGATCCGCTCCACAACTCTATTGGCCTGTGGTAGGTAAATGTAACACATCCAGTGCCCAATGCCAAGTAGTGCTGCGATGTGCTGACAGTGCATTGAAAACATGTGTGCCATCGTCGGACCTTAAAACCTTGCACACACCCAATCAAGGGAAAACCTCACGTACCAAGAATCTAGCAGCACATTTGGCATCCGGATGTGTGCAAGGCCCTGCTTCCACCCACCTTGAGAAAGGGCAAACCACTACTATGAGGTACCTGGAGCCATTGCAACGCGCACCCATGTCGGCATAATCTATGTGTAATTCACGGAACGGCCCAGAAGGGCGGGGCAATGTGCCCTGTCGCGTCTGTAGTGTCATCCCTGTATTGAAACGGACATGTGGTGCAGTGTACGACCATTTGTGTGATACTCTCCTGGATGTTTGGTATGAACCAGTCCTCCTGTATGTCTGCTGCGATGTGCTGCTTCGAACTGTGGGATAGGTAGTGTAACTGTTCAAATGCTACTGCTAGCAGTTTCTGGGGCATTACCGTCTTCCCGGAGCTCTCTTGTCTCTACGATAAATCTGTTGGGGATTGCTTGCATCCCCTTCATAGCCACAATTCCTTTCTCCCCGTCTGGTGCTCTTCCCTGCTACTCCATTATCTGGGAGACAGGCAATGCTGTATATAGGCAATGCTGTATAAGGTACTGGATGTTTGCTTGCTGGTGAGGTGGTCACGATGTACTCAGCAGCCATTTTATTTGGCAGATACGCTGCCATTTTGGCTGCCGCGTCAGTGCTCCCATTAATATTTTGTCTGTGCCGTTAGTGTGGGCGGTGCACTGGACGACTGCTACAACAGATGGGCGGGATAATGCTTTGATGAGTTTCTAGCAGTTCCGTATGCTGCACTAGAGACCCATCCGCCCTCCAAAAACTCCCCCTGTGCAAACGCAATAGACTGGCATGCACAGTTGTGACATACGTTGAGTCCGAATATATTGTGGCATAGCACCGTTGGGACACTCTCTATGCTCCGATGAGTGCTATGAGTTCTGCTGCAGAATAACGCATGGACAATCTTTTCATAACAACTGTCTGATACTCTCCATCTTCAAGTCGTACCACTGCTGCTGCTCCTGTATGTCTGTGTCCACTTTCTTGGTGGATGACCCATCAACGAACACTACTTCACCCACCGTCAATGTGCAATCTTTTGCTTTGGGGATGTCATCCTCCTCCCCCTCGTATGTGGCGCAGTTGTGCACCATTAGATCAGTGGGCATATCGGTTAGGAAGATGGCAGGATTCATTGTTTTGCATCTAACCACATGAATGTGGGGCTTTGAAATAATGTCGTACGCAGAAGATCTGTGTAGTCAGGGTGGATTTTGACCTCTCCAAGATGGCAAATAGAGTGTTCCACATACAATGTAACTGAGCACCCCATCACAATAGTAGAACTTTTTTCTATTGCAAATGCAGCAGCTGCTAATGCTTGTTCACACTTTAACTGCCCTTGCATCACTGAATTCAGTGCACCGCTGTAGGCTTATTGCCCTTAATGCTTTTCTGTGTCAACACTGCGGTCAAGAGCTGGCCATCTGAACGTGAGAACAAGTAAAATTCCTGTGTGTAGTCTGGGGAGGCCAGTAAGGATGCTGAACTAATGACTTCTTTTAAATCTTCGAACTGTTTGATTATATCTGTAGTCCACTGTAGCCGATGATCCTTTGTTTTTTGTGCTTCATTAAGAGCCTGCAAAAGTGATCGTGTATGCTGTGTAATCCAAGATCCATGCCCCATCTGCATTGCTTAAACTAAGGCGGGTCTGGGGGTGGCACGTACTGACACTGCCCTATCCGGTAGTATTCTTTATCCATTTGCCTATATGAACTGCCCTAGATAGAACACCTCCTGTTGGCAGTATTGCAACTTAGCTTTGTCGACCTTGTACCCCTTATGGCCAGCAATTGTAGGAGTATAATAGAATCCCTTTGGCAGTGCTGCTCAATGTCACTACACACTAGCAGATCATCCACGTACTGGATACCTGAATGTTCCCTAAATCAGCGTGCTGTATCCTGCTCAGGCTCTCACAGTAGCCCTGAGATAACAAAGTGTTTGAAACGCATTTGGCCCTGTGTAAATGCTGTGAGGTACTTCGACTCAGGATGGCGTTGATCGAGATGAATGCATTGTTCAAGTCCACTACAGTGAAGTATGTAGCTTCTTTGGGGATACCGCATAGAATTGTCGCAGGATTAGGAACAACCAGAGATTTTTTCTATACCACATCATTGAGGTGGAATAAGTCCAGAATCATTCTCCAATTCCCCCCTGTTGATTTCTTGACAGGATATATTGTAGTGTTACACAGATACGTGGAGGACACAATGATCCCCTGGTCCACTAGGGCCTGCATTATATTTCTGATACCCTCCTCCTCCTTCCTTGATAACGGGTATTATTTTTCCCTGGGTAGCACCGCACCCGGCTTCAGTTTGATACGCACAGTGGTCACGTCCTGCAGTAGTCCCACGTCCTGTGGATTTGTAGTCCACAAATGCGTAGACACGTGTTGTAAGTCTTCGTCAAGAAATAGGAGGTGGAGTTAGTACTGCCATCAGGGGGCACTACTCTTCAGCACTGTGCCATTATGTTGCATGGGATACAAATCTCTAATATCTCCCCATTTGTGTCATTGTTCTCAAACAGCTCATCATCCGTCACTTCCTTAACTGTACTGTTGGATCTATACAGAGCACTGTGCACCACTCACCATTCCTAGCATGACAACCCTCTGTCAGAGACCAACAATCCTTGTAAATCCAGAGACAATTTTGTTCCCGCCACCACCCCCGGTGACAACTTGAACCTAAACTGCTTGTTTCCCCATCTCCACCCCCACCAAGGGTTCCTCTTCAGGGTGGATGGTAGTTGACCAGACACGCAAGTGCTCTCTGTGGGCTGTCCTAATTGGGCTATGTGTTCCGGGGAATGAGAAGGGGTTACCCCCCCACCACCACTGTTCCTCCAAAGGGGGGGGGGCGGTGCTCCTGATCAGTACCGTATGAACCGGGCAACATAACCCTGCCGTTGCGGTGGCGGGTGCCGCACTTGTAGGTCAGATGATCGAGGTTGCTGGTTGTACGTTTGGTGTTGCCCCTGTAGATACCCTGGATTCTGATACCCTAGTCCTTGGGGCCCTTCGCCCTGCTGCTGTAGCCCGCAAGTATACCCCATTGCAGACCTGCTCCTGCATTCCCTTGCAAAATGCCCCTACCTCAAACAATTCCAGCATTGTGAAGGTCCAAACCCACCCCCTCTGGGTCCAACCCCACCCTCTTGCTCCTCAGAAGCCCGCTCTTCCTCGCTGCGGTCCTCCTTGCTGCCACTGTGGGCTGGGATACTGTTGCCCCCCCCGCCCCACTGTCATGGTCCTCCTTCAGCCCAGCAATAGTGGCGCTCACAATCTGTTGGGTGCTTTGACCCCCTCCACCTGTTCTTTGCATCAACAAAGGCCTGGACAACAACTTTTGCCAATTTCTTTTCTACCAGTTTCACTTCCTCAGTTAGATGCCCACCCCTTTGCTTCGATACCCACAATCTTATCTTACGCCTTCTACACTTCCTTTGGCAAGCCCCTCTTTACAATAAAATAGAGAAGCAGTATTGAACGATCCTACGGACTCCCGTTTCATCTCTCCACATCTCTTGCAATTTAAGAATGAATTTAGCTGGGTCCTCATCATCGCCCATTGTACACTGCATCAGGGACTGTTTATATATTTTAAAAAAATAAAAAAATAATTTAAAAAAAAAATCACCCTCCCCTACTCCAGTCTCTGCGATCTACTGCTTATAGTATTTTTCCATCCCGTCACAAAACAGTGGCAAGGCCTTGTACATATACTCTATTGGTGTTTCTGCCCCCATGCTGGTGATGTCCATGTCTAACTGACCCCGCAAAGCCCTGCCAACGTGCCGTGCACCCTGCCGCTGCTTATAACAAAAAAAAGGAAAATCAACCCCCACCCTTTTCTGTCCCCTTTCCCAACGCACACACATTACTACACACAACCATCCAATACCATACCACGCTGCGACACACAATCTAATGAAACACGAATACAATAAACTGAAATAACTAACTCAAATAACCACTACTTATTCCAGGTCTACTACTTCTACAAAACCACTACTTTTATTTCTGCATTCCGCCTTTAAATAATATATTTTATCGTGGTACCACCTTTCCTCCCCCTTCCGATGAAGGACACCTTGCCTTACCTTAGAATGCCTTACCAGAAAAATCTTTACAATACAAACACCAATAAGAAATAACCAAGACCACATCCACGTCACATCAATGACCTCGCTCTCCATGTGTTCACACCTCACACTTCCCCATGCATCTGTCCCCTACTTGTTATCGCTTATAAGAGTCTACTCACATGTGCATGCTCACTCGAATTCCTCAGTCACAGGGGTTCCAACACTGGCCTGCACTCTCCTCTTAGCCGCGCCCCCACTTCAAAGAGCAGAGAGGACAGCTCTTAAAATGGCTTCTGCGAAACCACTCGGAACACGTGTTTTTTCAGGACCGGTTGCTGTAGGTGGGCGCAGCTCCTTCTGGAGAAGTGGCCTGGAAGCCTCTGCAAATACAGGGGGCGCTGGGATCACGTCGTGGTCACCAATTGAAGGCACGCCCCTAGACGGTCACACCAGAAGAAAATACAACCCACAACGGAAAAAAGGCCCAAGTCGATCTTGTAAGGATAACAAGTTTTAATCTCACACAAAATGAGAGCAACAGCAAATAACTCTGCTGCCAAGAATATTCTGCCGAAAAAGGGTACACGCAAAGGCTTAAGAGGAGACAAAGTCATCATGACGCAATACCATACAGTAAAATCCATGCAGCTGGTTGGTGTGCGCCTATACAGGATCCGCCTGCTCCATAAGGGATGCAGCTCATTGGTTCCAGCCCAGTCCGTCCTCCTTCCATCAGGTGGGTGCTGCAGAGATCTTCTCACAGACAGGTCAAAGCACACATTAACTACACTCCTAACACAATGCTACTTCGTTATTATACTGTGCACCTGGCAGCCTTTAACACTGGCACAAAGGAGGTTCTGGGGCACTGTGACCCAGACCATATATATATGAGAATGCATTACTTACCGTAAAAGCATTTCTGATGGTTGTATCTGCTTAGATTCACATGCTGTGCATAGGTCCGACATCCAGTGGTCACTGCGGAGTATTGCATTTTGTTTTTCGTAGTCGAAAAAGGGGACGTCGACAAGGCGTGTCTGAAACACTATCCCTATAGTGACGTGCGTTGTACCCACAATCCCTCACGCGTCGAGGTCCCTCCGTTTGTATTTTTCTGCCCTGAGGGAGCCTTCTAGACGTGAGTGAGTACAGAAAAGAGAGATATATAAAGGAAGTCTATGTTCCTTCCATCCGAGCGGGGAGGAAGGGTGGGCGCATGTGAATCTAAGCAGATACAACCATCAGAAATGCTTTTACGGTAAGTAATGCATTCTCTTCTGATGTTTGTTAATCTGCTTAGAATCACATGCTGTGCATAGACTAGCGAGCAGTACCCGGAGTTGGCGGTGGGTTATGAGAAGGAACAGTAGAGAAAAGGTGTCGTAATACTGCCTGTCCCACCTGGGAGTCAGATCTAGAGTGTGTATCTAGACAGTAGTGTTTTGTAAAGGTGTGCACAGAACTCCAGGTAGCCGCTTTGCAGATGGACTCAAGGGGAACATTTGCAATGAATGCTATGGATGCCCCCGTGCCTCGAGTAGAGTGTGCTCTTGGCCTAAAGGGCAGTTCTCCCTTAGCAAGAGTATAGCAGAGAGTGATGCATTGAACAATCCATCTAGAAATAGTGGATTTTGAAACCGCATCTCCTTCTCTTCCTGCTGCCACCGAGACGAAGAACTGATTAGTCTTCCTCAGTGGTCTGGTTCTTTCCATGTAGAACATGACCGCTCTGCGTACATCTAGTGTGTGCAGAGTCCTTTCTCACAAATTGGAAGGATTTTGAAAGAACGTTGGTAGTTCTATAGATTGGTTTACGTGGAATTTAGAAATAAATTTCGGAGCAAACCTAGGGTGAGTGCGTAGAACCACTTTATCTTTGTGAACTGTAACGAAGGGGTCTAGAATAGAAAGAGCCTGAAGTTCACTTACTCTCCTGATGGAGGTGATAGCTATTAAAAAAGCAGTCTTAAGCGTGAGGTGTTTAAGAGATGCTTTGTGCATGGGTTCGAATGGAGAGCCCATGAGTCTGGTAAGTACCACATTAAGGTCCCATCCGGGAGCTGGGTCAGCTATCGGGGGGTGTATTCTCTTTACTCCCTCCATGAAGGCCTTTATAACAGGGATCCTCCACCACGACACTTTGAGTTGGGAAGTGGTGTATGCAGAAAGTGCAGCTAGGTGGACTTTAATGGAGTTAAACACTAGACCTGAATCCAATAGGTGGGTCAGGTATAGGACCACATGTGTGGGAGAGCAGTCAATAGGGTTGATGCTTTTACTCCTGCACCAGATGACAAATCTTTTCCACTTGCTAGAATAGCAGTGGCGAGTGTTCGGTTTTCTGGCTTCCCTGAGGATGTCCATGCATCTTTGCGGGAGTTGTAGATGTCCGAACTCTATGATCTCAGGAGCCAAGCTGCTAAGTTCATGTTCTGGGGGCATGGATGCAGAGTCCTGCCCTTGTCCTGAGACAGCATGTTGTACGGGCAGGGGAGTTTTACTGGGGGGGGATAGAGACATCTCCATCAAGTGAGCGAACCATGGTTGTCGTGCCCACATTGGGGCCACTAGTATCATGGTCACTTGTTCCTGGTGCATCTTGTGCACCACTCTGTTGAGAAGGGGAGTCGGGGGGGGGAAAAGCGTAAACAAATTTCCCTGACCATTGCATCGACAGATCGTTCTCCTTGGATTGGTTCTGGGGGTACCTGGAGGCGTAACTTAGGCATTGTGAGTTTTCCAGGGTTGCGAACAGGTCTATTTCTGGGAATCCCCATTGTGTGAAGACGTCGAAGACTATGTCTTCGTGCAGGCGCCATTCGTACTCTTCGGGCAGGGGGAAATCTCTGCTGAGACTGTCTGCCAGCAGATTGAGTTCCCCGGGTACATGTAGTGATAGTAGGAACATGTCCTGTTTGAGAGCCCACTTCCATATATTCTGGGCCAGCTTGGACAGGCCTGGAGAGTGGGTGCCCCCTTGCTTGTTGATGTAGTACATGGCTGTGGTGCTGTCTGTAAGGACCATTACTGTTTTGCCTTGTAGGTGTTCCTGGAAGGCTCTTAGCGCCTTGAACACAGCTAGTAGCTCCAGTAGATTTATGTGTTTGGATGCTACGTTCGGAGTCCACACTCCGTGAGCAGTCTGATGGGATAGGTGCGCCCCCCATCCTGTGAGGGATGCGTCTGTGGTTAGAGTGGCTTCCGCCGCGGGTGTGGCAAAGGGTTTCCCTTTTTCCATGTTTTCCTTTGTCCACCACCGTAGCGAGAGAACCAAGGCTTGCGAGACCACAACTAGATCCTCCCATAGTCCGCTGGCCTGACACCACTGGCTGTTGAGCCACTCTTGCATTGGGCGCATGCGCAGGCGCGCGTGAGGTACCAAATAAATACACGACGCCATCATTCCTAGCAAGCGCATTGCTTTGCGTACCGTCACCTCTCGACCGGTCACATATTGAGGGATTTGAAACAGCATGTTTTGGACCCTCTCTTTGGAGGGGAAGACAAGGCCGTCCTTTGTTTGAATTAGAGCCCCTAGGAATTGCTTGATTTGACTGGGGTCTAAACTGGACTTCTTTTCGTTGATGGAGAAGCCCAACTGGAACAAAAGGTTTACCGTCTTTTGGGTATTAGAGAAGCATGTTTCGTAAGAATCCCCTGTTATGAGCCAGTCGTCGAGGTAAGGGTAAACTGGGATGGACAACCTGCGCAGGTGGGCCGCTGCCACTGCCAGCACCTTCGTGAATACCCTTGGTGCTGATGCTATGCCGAAGGGTAGCACTTTGAACTGGTAGTGTTTGCCCTCTATCATGAACCTGAGGTATTTTCTGTGCGCTGGCAACATTAAAATATGAAAGTATGCATCTTTCATGTCCAATGTTGTCATGTAATCTCCCTGAGAAAGCAGTGGGATCAGTTCCTGTAAGGTTACCCTACGAAACTTTTGGGGTTTGATAAACTTGTTCGCTGGGCGCAGATCTAATACAGGGCGCATGGTTAGATCCTTTTTGGGTACAAGGAAGTACACTGAATAAATACCTTCCGTTACCTGAGATAGAGGCACGACCTCTATGGCTCCTTTTTCCAGCAGTTGTTGTACTTCTTGGAGAAGGATGGCAAGATGTTCCGGTGTCATGCGACTGTTGAATTCGATAAGTATCCGTGGGCTACGGTGGAAAGTACCCAACGGTCTGACGTTATCTCCTCCCATGCAGGAAGAAAGGATGTTATCCGGCCCCCGACCGGTGTTGGATGGGAGGGGACGCGAATCTTCGCGTCACTTGGAGTTGTTGGGGGCTTGGGAGCCTCTGGGGGTGGATCACCAACCTCTCCCTTTACCCCGGCGTTGGCCTCTTTGGCTGTACTGCCCACTATTGGTCTGGTAATTGGTGGCAGGGTATTGTTGATGCTGACTTTGTTGTTGTTGTTGGCGTTGGCCACGAAAAAAGCGTTTGTTGCCATAGCCACGTCTGGTAGTGGGCTTAGAGATTTGGTCAAGAGTCTTGATAGTATCAAACTCTTTTTTAGCCATCTCTAGAGCTTCATCCACTGCTTTTCCGAAGAGGTTAGAGTCTTCCACAGGTTTATTTATTAAAGACGCCTGTGTCTCCGGTTTAAACCCCGAGTTGCGCAGCCATACATGGCGTTTTAGGAGTATTCCCTGCACCAGGGAACGTCCCGCTGTTTCTGCCGCGTCCAGAGAGTTTTTTACAATGCTCTGGTTCACCTGGGTTCCTTCGCCAATAGTTGAAAGTAGGCGTGTACGTAAAGGCTCCGGTGCTTCCTCGGCGTCCTTGCGCAGTTTGGCCCACTGCGCGTCTGCATAGCTAGCAAGCAAAGAATTGTTGTTCGCAATTCTTGCTGAGAAGGCAGCCGAGGAAGTTACTCTTTTTGCAAGGGCATATAGCCTTTTGCCCTCCTTGTCAGGGGGTGCCTCACTGGTGGAAAGTGGTACCCCTGCCCTCTTTCTAGTATTAGATACTACTAGGGAATCCGGAATGGAATGTCCCCTAATGTAGAGCGGGTCTGAGGGAGAAGGAGTGAAAAGTTTTTCAATTCTCGGATTGACCCCTCTGATCAATGCGGGAGTGGCCAGCGAAGGGATGATTCTTCTCTTCACTGAAGCTAGGAGGGGAATGGTCTGGCTAACCGGGGGTTTCTCTTTAATTACTCTTTCCACAAAGTCTAATTCTGGAGAGAGCTCCCCAGTGTCCAGTTCGAAATGTGCTGCTGCTCTGCGCAACAGTGCATTGAAAGTGGGCTGATCGTCAATTGGAGACGTGTTCCTAACCGGTGAATTGTCAGGAGGATTTAGGTTTAGGACATCAGTGTCGGAATATACTGATGGGGATTGCCAGGGGTGCGAAGGTCCTTCTTCAGTGTCTTCTCTGAAGCCTTCTTCTATAATGTCTGGCCTGTCTTCCAGACATTCCTCCTGGTTCTGTCCTTCATCGTCCATGAAATCATCCTCCTCCTCCAAGTATTGTTCCTCCCCAGTGAGGTCGTATACGTTATGGAAGTCTGAGGCTGTGTCCACCTGGGGATCGACTAGCCTCGGATTTTTGGCCCTGGGCTCCTCCTGAGGCCCTTCTCTAGTCCTCTTGGGAGTTTGAGAGGTCTGGGTATTCATAAACCTTTCCATCCTCTCCATACAGAGGTGGAGTCTTTCCATGGTTTCATGGGGTACCCCAGAGCGGTCTGGCGGGGGAAAAAATAGAGTCATCTAGCTGGAAACGGCTCGACCTCTCCCAAAGCGTCGAGGAAAGTGTCCCGTCGCCCTCCGAAAAACCTTCAGGTGTGCTGGGTGACCCCCCGACTGAAGGGGGTAGTCCCTGCCTTTCTTGGCGTGTCTTTCGACTTATGCGTAGCGCTCGACGTGTTCTTCGGCGTACGCTTCTGGGCGTCGGCTACAGCGATCCTCGCCAAGCTTTCGGCGACTCGTTTGGCGGAAGCTTGCGTTTGACGCTATGGGTGTCGAACGCTCTACGGCGGTATGCGCCTTCTGTTGATGCGCGCCGGCCGATGGTTTGGGGGCGGCGCCCTTATTTGCCGAAAGCCCAGTCGCTGGTCGCGGCTGCGGTTGCGAGAGGGGCTTCGAACCCGAACGGTCCGAGGAGGCCGCCGGTGGAACCTGCGTCTCCTTGGGCGCCGAAGCTCTTTTCGTCTTAGACGAAGAAGAGCCGTGGGTTGTGTGCTTATGTGAGTCTTTGTGTGCGTCAGTGTCGCCGGGGTGTTCATCCCCATAAGCAGGGCGTGAGCCGAGCCCGTCGGGGCCGGGGACAGACGACGAAGCGCGCAAGCGCTCCTTAGAGGGGGTTTCGACTTCCGTAGCGGAGGTCGTGTTATCGCGTTCCTCGTCACTGTCGGTGGTAGCAGCGGCGGGTGAACCTTCGGCCTTCGACATCGCGTAGGCCGCCCACCTTTTAACCCTACGGTCTTTTAGAGTTTTAGGCTTAAGAAGCCGACAAGCCGCGCAACCTTCCTCCTTGTGATCGAGGGGCAAGCAGCGGTTACACCGTGAATTCTTGTCCTTCCAAGTAAATTTGCCTTTGCAAAGCGGGCAAAACCTAAAGGGTGTCCTCTCCATAGCCGAGGCAATAAATCGCGATAAGCACCCCAAGGGAAAGGAAGGGGAAAGGGAAAGGCATTCTCAGAAAAGACCCAGAGATGTCCCACGACCCCACTCTCCCTACTGTATATGGCCTGCGAGGCCAGGCCACGTGTTCGGCAGCGCCAAAGGATTTCCTCCGCTCGACCCTCCGTCGAAGATTTTGCTCGGCGGAGAACAGCTTACAACTGCGTCGAGGGAGGGATTATTAATATTATGAGAAAAAACGACCAAAGGTCGAGGAGTTGCAATGTCTCTCGAGGAGCTCCGCGTGAAGGCGACCAGAAGCTGGGCGGAAAAAAACAATCTGAGGGACCTCGACGCATGAGGGATTGTGGGTACAACGCACGTCACTATAGGGATAGTGTTTCAGACACGCCTTGTCGACGTCCCCTTTTTCGACTACGAAAAACAAAATGCAATACTCCGCAGTGACCACTGGATGTCGGACCTATGCACAGCATGTGATTCTAAGCAGATTAACAAACATCAGAAATATATATATATATATATATATATATATATATATATACACACACACACACCCCCCCCACTACCCCTCCCCCCCCCCCATTTCACTCACTCCCTTTCACGCCATCCAGCTCCAAGGTCTCCACCCTCGTTTTGAACTAAAACGTATCTCTCCCAGCACCTCATAATACAAATCATATGATTGTAGCTCACAGACGTGCAATGTCCTTTCTCTTTGGACATTAAAGACTGTTATTTTCAGGGTGATGGTCGAATGTCACTTGGTGCCAAGGAATTTAAAGATCTTGGGGTCAGTCAGTTATATGGGCTAGAACTTGTGGTCACCTGTGGGTGGGCCGGGTCAGGCTTTGGCCGGTGCGAGATAACATGCACACCAGGCGCCGGTATTGTTGGGCACAAAACATTTTTTCAACACTGTTAGAACAATGAACGAGCGTTATGGCGGTTGGGGGTGTGGGTTGTCCTCATAGGAGCTCAGCCATGGCTGAAGTTTCCCTCGTCTTGCAATTAGGGACAAGTGCATGCAATGCTGCATTCACCATGCAGGCCTCGTCTCCCAACTATTATACAGCGCGAAAATGGAAAGCATATAAAATTATTTTAAAAAGGGCGCTTCTCCCACTGCTCAGATATCCCAAGTTTAGGAGTTTGTGCAGGTGGTGTTGAATCTCAGGTTTGGGCGTTTGTGCATGCATTATTGATACTCAACTTAGGTGTTCCACCATGTACTATTGACCCTCAAGTTTGGGCGTTTTCTCCCGCTGCTCAGGTGTCCCAGGTTTATGCATGTACTGTTGATACTCAACTGGGGTGTTCCACTATGGAGTGTGCTGGAGTGTTGGGAGGACTGGCCTAACTCATTGCTGCCTGGCTGCCATGCTTTCTGCAGTACCTGCATCTACCACTTCTGCTTCTTGTGTCCCAGTCTACATCTACAAAAACCAAGTCACTTCACTGAACGACACCAAATGGGTTGCGTGTGGAGCAGTGAGCGGACTTTCATTATAAGCTTGCCAGAAGGATCTGGCGCTAAGATTTTTTTCCAATGCCTAGGGCAAGACTACAATCAAAATCACAGGAGCTCTATGAGCATAGCTCTCAAAGCGTCCCCCTTGGCTGCTAAAGACAACAAATCCTGATTACCTGTGACACTGCTGTTGGACAAAAGAAATGGAGCCACAGGGAAGGACATGGGGGTGGGCACAACTGCTAAAAGACACCAAGACATGATGGCAGGATGCTTTTAGCGGGACTGAATGTGCGGGTCTTTCGGCTGCCTTAAAAGGTAAACGCCCCTAAACCTACAGATTTGTTTGAACCTATGAGCTTGCCTGGTTTAGCTCCCATGGGTCCTAACATGAACACGAGTAATGCTCAAGGTGGTGTCTTCGCTCTCAAAGAATGAAATGCACAAAATGGATTTAACAGATACAAAGCTCCTTCAGAGCAAAGCTTTTATTTTACAAAGTGTAAACTCCACGAATGAAGAGCGTTTCAACTAAGGCGACCAGTATTCTTTTGCCCCCCTGGATGCCATAAACTTACTGACATGAGGCGACCTCCCCTTCTACGGACTTTGCACTGCCATTGATGGTTTGGCCTTCGGGGAGCAGAACTGCGAGTGCCTGCCTTTGATGGTGGAGATTGGGGGGTCTGTGGTGGGGCTGGGGCGGACAGACTGTTTTATGGCTGAGGGGTTCTGAGGGGGGGAGGCCAACGGGGGGGTGGGAATACAAGTCCTCTCTGCCGTGGGGTATTCTGAAGCAGACAGATTATGGACGTGGTCCAGGCGGCTGCAAATGCTCGAGGCCCCGGATGCGGAAAGCCACAGCATCTGTACTGCACCATGCAGCCGGTTCCTCCAGTAGGAAATCGGATGACTCGAGGGATACAATTCTACCTGCCCCGGTGCAACAAATGGTGAAAGTCTGGATATTCTCGAAGCCTTGCTGTTTACGAGACAGACTGTTTATTCCTCATTTTACATAAAACCAAAAGAGAAACTTACCATTAAATCCTGTTCGGTCCTCTTCATCCTTATTCATCAGGGCACAAGCTGCGACTGAGGAACTATTCTCTACTCACGATTCCTTTTCCAGATAAAATTATTGCGGCTGTGGCATCTTCCTTGAAGCCGTTCATTAAGCTCTACGAAACAATGAATAACGCCAGTAAAGATCAATCTACTCTTTTGGCTCTAATGAATTTGAAAGTTATTTTCATTGAATCTTTTATAACTTCACTGCAATCGAGGTTAGACCATGAAATGCAGTGTTCAAATAGAATACAGAGATAAATCCGAGATGCTTTGGAATTCGAAAGAGCAGATAAAAAAAAAAACTGTTAAATGCTCTGTTGGATCTTTTACACTTGGGCCATAAATTCAAATCAGCTTCTTCCAATCAGCAGATGTCACTACTTCGGCAAGCAGATCTTTGAACTTGGCATCCACCGCCATACTTCAGAGACCTCTTCGTTGGAAGTGGCTGAAGAGTTCTCCTCCCGGCAACCAGTGGTTGCACTTGAAGATTCTTTGCGGGTCACCTTACTCGCTAACATTTTTAAATGTAAGGCAGATTCAGCGATTGATCTTACCAACAGCAAGCAACCTGTTCATAGGCCTATTGAGTCCTCACTGCCTCCAACTACTGGACCTAAAACTGGGCCGTTAAGTGGATCCAACCCCTTTTCCATTTTTGACAACATGAAAAAGAGGAAAATGGAAAAGGGAAAAGACGGACCCCAACCACAAGTCAAGAAACTAAAACTACATCTAGTAATCAAGTCTAGAACCCCCAATACGTTTGGAGCGATGAATCGGATTTTCCATCCTATAGCCTTATCAGCGGGTTGGAAAATCTGCAGTGGAAATGCCTGGCTTCAATCTAACACCGCCATGCTGATCCCTCGATGAGGAGTGGGCCATGCGTGTCCCCAAAGCCCAATGACACTCTCGAAGCATGCCTAAACTGTTCAATATACTTCAATCTAGAGTCAGACGATTTTGAAAAACAGTTTATGGTTCCTTCGTCTTTGGGATTGCAGCCAATTCCATGTATCTCACCAGGTCCCTTAAAGGCGCAAGTAGTGGCAAGTCCTCAATACAGCTGCACAAAGATCTTGGGAAGGTCACACGTCTTAATCATAGAGCTAGAGGTTCTATATCTCCTTTACAAACCTTGGATGAAAAAAGGCTAAATATCACCCCCCAAAAAGGTGAAGCAGCCGGTTACTGCCTTTCGAGGACACCCAACGCCACATGAATCTGAACTGGAAAAGAACATGGCTTTGTATCGAAATCCGAAGTAGAATAGCCACCCCTCTAAGGAAAACAGCGAGATGACTCGTCTTTTGGACATCAGGATTCAATGTTTCCAAAGGTAGTACTGGAGCATCTTACTTGCTCGAGACGGTCTGATCTTGAATCGAACGAATGGAATGTACCTCCTGCACAGTATACCTTTGCTAAGATTCCTCAAAACTTAAGATATTTCAATCGTTGCCTTTCTTAATGAACACTCTATGGATAGTGTTATGTTGCATCTGTGCTCACAAGGAGTAAAAGCATTGCTTCTTGAGATCGCACATATGATGCTCCCGAATGGGTTTGACTGTAGAGACTATGTCCCACAGACAACCATGACCCAGCAACCGGGACCAAATTGAGTTGAGGTCCATCTTTCGACCAAGCTAAGGAGAAACAGCAATAGAGAGGATGGTCCTCAAAACTGGAGCTGTTCCAAAATGCTTCTCATCCAGAGGCTAAAGATCTGTTGGTGGGCCCAGTGGGGCTTTCATGTAGGAGGTATCCGAGATCATATGAAAATTTAATTTGCAACTACAGTCTCTGAAGAGCGGCTAATTAGGATAAATCTTTCTACCAAAGCTGTGCCTCAGAGAGTAGACCCTATGAGGTCTGTCAAACCGGCGATGAAGCTTAAAGACTAGCCACAAAGTTCCCTGTGTAAGATCGCCTTCTGCAAAACTAGAGGCTCGGCGCATCTTTCTATTGGTGAGGACATTAGCATGGGAGACTTGAATATATTTTGCTTATAGGAAACCTGGCTCCGTGAGCCTCCATCGCTTGACGGATATACTACATTGTTCACTGCAGCTTACGGTGGCGAGAGAGGACGCCCATCAGCAGGTCTTGTTACTTTTGTGAGAAACGGGTCCAGCCTAAATACAGTCTTTGAAAGCCCTTGCCCGTTTCTGCAGAGAATAGGCCTCCAGGACACCATCGGTGACCATCCCTCTAAAGGCTTATTGATTAACATGTATTGGAACCTGGCCATTGTATCTACACATCATTTTCTTGACTAACATTCTCTATTGCGCACTGGACAGCACAACTAGACCCGGATTTTACTATTGTTGGAGGGGATTTAAACTGCCAATGCATCAAGAGGTCAGATACTGTTTCCCTTAGAAAGGCTCATCAAACCAACAGTGGGATAAGAGCCACAGAATGGAAGAATATGATGGCAGCCCTATTTTACACATCCTCAATGGTGAAACGAAAGGCGATTGTCCGGCGAATTCAACATGGACTAATGGCTTCCAATCAAGTATATTTAATTATGTGTTTGTTTCCAGACAGCATGTCAGGAAGGTAGTTTCCCTGGAAGTAATCACGAAAACCCCCAGTGACCATGCATTACTGATATGCACATGGAATGGGAGGCCTCAGCAGAAGCCAGAGGTTTACACCAGGAGCCTGGAGCTAGCCTCAGGTCTACATCGTCTTCGTATGTCAGAACATAATATTCTTTGTTTTTGAAATAAGGCAATTGACATGCTCTGGGGAAGATGTGGGTATAGATTTTGTTCCACTGCTACAGAAATATCAACGGCCGCAAAAAACAAACCTCTCATTGGAAATTCCACATAGACATGTGCTGAACCATAGAACTGCCCTTGAGAAAAATGGAGACCTTAAACAACTGGCGAGAACTGGAAAGAAGGATCATTTAATTCAAATAAGGAAAAGAAAGCAACACTATAGGAAGTGGTTGCTGCAGTTCAAAGCCGAGCTGGTACAAACAGATGCTGAACAGATCCGCCGAGTCCTTTCCAATAAGGATTCTAGAGCTATCTGGAGCTTATTAAATGGTCGTCAGTTGGGAGGGGGTGATCATTTGCTCCACGCAGTGCCAGAAAAAGTTTGGCTAGATTTTTTAGGAGCAGCTACTCTAGATTACAGGCTACAAATGTCATCAATGTAGTCCGGTCAAGGCTGGGCGTTCCCAATAGATCGGCTTGATTTTGAACTCAATTAAAAATGCCAGACCCTCAAGAGCTCTGGGTCCGGATGGGATATCGAATTCAATGATTAAAGCTTCTTCAGACCTTTGAATCCCCAACTCCTATGCGCCCGGTTCATTAAAATCTTGCAGTTGGGCGTAATTCCAGCTTCATGGCGCTCTGTGATCGTGGTGCCAATCTTCAAACAAGGTCCCAGAGCAGACCCCTCCAACTAACGCCCGATAGCGTTGTTGGACTCTATAGGCAAGCTATTTGCTGTGTTTCTCCTCAATCATCTTCAACGTTGGGATAAGGATTCTAACATAGGACCCTTGACAAACCGGATTTGTAAACGGTGTTGGCACCGAAGTAAATCTGATTTTGATAAATCTGCTCAAAGCTAAAGCCTTTAATGGGGGGGTGGGGGGGGGGGGAGTCTATGTAGCAATAAGGAACAAGTAACTTACCTGTAACTGTTGTTCTCCGGCATGGGTCTGGCATGGATTCACATGCTCATGAATAAAGAATATTCCCCGTCATCAGGCTGGGAATCCTCGGTAAAGAAAAAATCAGTATCGGTTTCGTTTCTGATCTGTCTTTCGTAGTAGTAACCAATCACTGATCTCTGCGTCATATTGACCACAGCCAATGACTGCCCTCTACCTAAGCCCCGCCTCTGGCAGCCATCTTCAGATTTGGTAGCACGTGAAGTGGCAGTATGACCAAGTGAAGAGTCGCAGAGGGGTAGTTGGGAGGGTTCGCATGTGAATCCATGACAGACCCATGCCGGAGAACAACAGTTACAGGTAAGTAACTTGTTCCTTCTCCAGCATGGGGTCTGGCATGGATTCACATGCTCATGAATAAAGAATACATAGCAGTACACACATGCACAACCACGGGAGGTGGCAAAGGCTCAACATTAAGCATTACATCAACCTCAACATTAAGCAATTCTTACCTCCTCACCAGGCTCACCTTAGGCGAACAGATTGAGCAGCACTGCTTGGCCGACCCTGGACTCCCGATCGACGCAGTAGAATTTCGTGAAGGTGTGCGTCGACCTCCACGTAGCAGCCCTGCAGATGTCCAGCAAGGGCACACCAGATAGGAACGCCGTGGTAGCTGCGATCGCTCTGGTGGAATGGACTCTCGGACGGCCAGGCAGCGGTCGGTTTGCCAACCGATGACAGTACATGATACAGCCGGAGAGCCATCTGGAAATGGAGGCCTTTGAGAGAGCCTTCCCCTGATTGACAGGTCCAAAGTTCACAAAAAGTTGTGACGTCTTCCGAAAACACTTTGCGCGGTCCACGTAAAACTTCAGCGCTCTAGCCACATCCAGCGAGTGCAAAGTCCTTTCGGCCGGCGACGGGAAGAAAACAGGCAACACCAAGGGTTCATTGAGGTGGAAGTCCGACGGCACCTTGGGCATGAAGGAGGGGTGCGTCCTGAGCACTACCCTTGTGTCGTGAAAAGTCAAGTACGGGGGCTTGCAGGAAAGGGCCTGGATCTCTCCCACCCTTCGTGCGGAGGTGATGGCCACAAGAAACGCTTTTTTCCGCTACAAGAACTTCAACGGAGCCGAGTGCAGAGGCTCGAATGGAGGTCCCATGAGCTTGGTCAGCACCACGTTGAGCTCCCACGCCGGGGCCGGAGCCTTCACCGGCGGGAACGATCTGAACAGTCCCTTCATGAATTCTTTCACCAGACGATGAGACCACAAAGACGTCCGCCCCGTGGTTTTGGTGTATCGGGAGATCGCAGCAAGATAAATCTTGATGGACGCGTGCGCCAGTCCAGCCTTGGCCAGCGTCAGAAGGTACGGCAGTACCTGGGGAGCCGTAATCCGTAGAGGGTTAATCTTCTGTGCGTGGCACCAGACAGAGAACCTCTTCCATTTGTGTCCATAGCATTTAAGAGTTGAGGACGCCCTGGCCTTTGCAAGAACCGCTCTGCAGTCGGCCGGTATGTCGTATCCTCCAAACTCTAATGCTGCAGGAGCCAGGCCTGCAAGTTCAGCGACTTTGGGTCGTGATGGAGGATGGCGCCTCCTTCCCTGGAGAGAAGATCTGCGTCCACTGGCAGCTTGATTGACGGGGACGCTGACAAGTCCAGAAGGTCCGGGAACCATATCTGCCTCGGCCACGCAGGTGCGACGAGGATCATCCTGCACCGTTACCTCTTGAGCTGGTTGATGAGCCGGATCAGCAATGGCAATGGAGGGAACGTGTATAGAAACATGCCCTCCCAGGGGAACGAGAAAGCATCGCCCATGCTCCTCGGCTGGGGAAACCTGCTGGCGAACCTCCGGCACTTGGAGTTCGTCGCCGTCGCGAACAGGTCGATCTGGGGTGTGCCCCACCGTCGGAAGAGGCGGTCCACTAGATCCTGTCGTCGTTCCCACTCGTGGCACGAGCGCAGCTCTCTGCTGAGCGAGTCGGCGATGGTTTTTATCCCTGCCAGATGAAACGGCACCAGAAACATCCCTTGGGCGACAGCCCAATGCTACAGATCCTGCGCCTCCTTGGACAGGGCTGGGGACCTGGTTCCGCCCTGCTTCCTGATGTAGAACATGGTGGTGGTGTTGTCGGTGAAGATCCTCACCACCTTGCCCTTGAGGGACGAAAGAAAGGACCTGAGGGCCCAAAACACTGCACGGATCGCCAGGACGTTGATATGGAGGGACTTCTCCGTCGGAAGCCAAAGGCCTCTCGCGTGCAGATTTTCGGTGTGCGCTCCCCACCTTTCCAGGGAGGCATCCGTGGTCACTGTCTCCTGGTGGCCGGGGGTCTGGAAGTCCATACCCGCCGTCAGATGCGCGCGGGTGCCCCAACACCGGATCGCTCGTCGGAAACTCTCGCCGAGTGTGATCCTTTCCTCGAAGCTGCCCGTCTGGATCCAGCGCGGGTCCAGGAACTCCTGCAACGGGCGCATCCGGAGCCTGCACAGGCGGATGAGATAAATGCAAGAAGACATCATTCCGAGGAGGGACTTGATGGACCTCACCTTGGCCGTGTCCGCAACCAGCATCCGCTGCACCTTGCCCAAGATGGCCCTCGTCCTTTCCTCCGACGGAGCGGCCAGAAGCGACACTGTCGAGCTTCGCTCCCAGAAACAGTGCGTCTTGTGCGGGCACCAGGTGGGACTTGGCGTAGTTTATGAAGAATCCCAGGTCCGTGAGTATTTGGACGGTCCTTGCCGTGTGCTCCACGGCAAGCTCCTTCGTCTTTGCTCGGATGAGCCAGTCGTCCAGGTAGGGGTAGACGTGGATCCCCTCTTGGCGCAGCTGCGCCGCCACCGGTGCGAGGCACTTGGTGAACACCCTGGGTGCCGACCTCAATCCGAAGGGAAGGGCTCTGAACTGGTAGTGACGCCCTTGGACCACGAACCTGAGAAACTTTCGGTGTCTCTTTAGGATGGGAATATGGAAGTAGGCATCCTCCAAATCCAAAGACGACAGGAAATCGCCCTCCTCCAGTTTACCCAGGACGTGTTGGAGGGTGACCATCCGGAACTTCTGTGCCTTGATGAATTTGTTCAGTCGTCGTAGGTCCAGGATGGGACGCCATCCTCCCGTCTTCTTCTTCACGAGGAAGTATCTTGAGTAAACTCCGGAGCCCCGAAGCCTCTTTGGGACGAGCTTGATGGCGCCCTTCTTGAGCATCGCCTTTACCTCCAAGAAAAGTTGAGGGACGTGATGTTCTTTCCTGGCCACAGGGGGGACGCGCGGGCACCTCTTTAGAAACTCGAGCGCGTGACCCTGAGCTAGGGCGTCCAGCACCCAACTGTCAGTGGAGATGGACTCCCACACGCTGACGAAGCTCGCCAGCCGGCCTCCCACCGGGGTGCTTCGGTGGGGGCCCGACCCCACGGCCGGTTCAGTCCTGCTTCGACGAGGCTTTGCCGCCTTGTCCTCCTTGGCGACGACGGCGGGGTCCGCCTGACTTGCCTCGTCCCCTGTAAGCTTCTTGTGACGACGAACGGGCCACTTGTTGGTAGGTGGAAAATCCGCCGCTGGAACCTTTGGAGGCACCCTGTTTGCCTCCACCGCTCCGAAAGGGTGGCCGCCGTTGCTGGAGAACCCCAAGAGCCCAGGCCGTCTCTGTGTCCGCCTTGATGGCTTGAAGGGAATCGTCCACTGTTTTCCCAAACAGGTTGTTTCCGTCGAACGGCATGTCCAAGACTCTGGTCTGCACGTCCTGACGGAAGTCAGTAGCCTTGAGCCATCCACGCCGCCTAAGGCACACGCCGTTGCCCAACTGGCGAAATCCAGTGTCAGCGATGTCCGTCGCAATCGTAATGGCGTGGTCTGACGCCACCTCTCCTTCCTGCAAGATCTCTAGGGCTTCCGCCCTCTTGTCGTCTGGTAGGAAGTCCAGCAGGGGGGCCAGTTTGTACCACAACTCCCTGTCGTATCGGGCTACGATAGCCAAGGCGTTGGCCGCCTTAATCGTCGTCGCTGCCGACGAGATGACTCTGCGTCCCATGGTGTCTAATTTCTTTCCCTCGCCGTCCGGCGGGGAGGTAGACGTAGAGGCCGCGCCCCCCTCCTCCCGCTTTCTTCCTGGCCGCCGCGGAGACGACCGAGTCCGGGGTCGGCTGTGCCCGAAGGCACAAGGGGGCCGCGTCCGGGACCCGGTACTTCTTCTCGTACCGATCCCTTCTAGCCGGCGTCGTGGATGGGTTCTTGAGGAGGGCGAGGCCCTCATCCCAAATATCGTCCAGTAGAGGTACAGCGAGGACCGTCTTCCTCTTGGCCTCGTGCCGTTGATAAAGGAAACCTTCCTTCTTCTCTTCGGGGCAGAGCTGGAAAAGCTCGGATGCCCTGGCGATCATGGAGTGAAATGATCCAATCTCGTCGGGCGGTGAAGCCCGGGTGGGAGGCGATGACGGGAGATCCTCGTCGTAAACCTCGTCGTCTGTACCCATCGCAGCCGTGTCAGTCCCCGTATCATCCCCACGTGTCGTGGACGGGGAGGAGGGCTGAACGGGGCGCGATGGCTGAAAAGGAGGTGGAGGATGAATCCTTCTTCTCTTAGGGGGAGTGCTCCCAGAAGGGCCTGGCTCCGGGTCCCCCGTCGGGAGCGGTTCCTCCGTTGGTGGTAACGGCAGTCTCGTCCTTATCTCCGAACATAAAGACTGTATAGCCAACAAAATGGCCGGCGAGTTGTCTTGCGGCACTGGTTGAGGGGAGTCCGACGGGAGGTCAGGAGCCCCGTCGGCACCCTCTACGTTCTCGTCGTCTCCTACGTCGGGGTCCCTCCCGACGGGCTGGTCTTCTTCCACGCCAACGCCGTGGCTTAAGACTTCGATCAGCTCTTCCTCAGAGGTTGAGGCCGAATCCACGACGACCTCCTGCCCCCCCTTTTTCGTCTCCGTCAGAGGTTTCACGGGGGTCCTGTCGATGGGCATGAAAGAGGACTCCCTCCGCGGTGGCAGGGAGACTCTGGGCCCCGAGGTCGCCACCACTGGTGTAGCCTCCACAGGCTGAGCCAGGGCCGCCGCGACTGTCTCGATAGAGGCCTTGGCCGGATGGATTAAGGCTTTCACCACCTTAGGTGCACTCACCGCCTTCTCCTTGGGGGGAGGGTCACCGCCTTGCTCCCCCTCCGATGGGGCCTTCGAGCTCGACCGGGGTCTCTCCAGGAGCTTCGCCAGGTGCTCGGCCTTCCTCTTACCCGAGCCAGAGCGTTGGCTCATGGTTGATGGCGCCGGGGAGGATGCGCCCTGCCTGGCGCCCGTAGAGCCCAACCGTTCGGCGCTCCTGGTGCCAGCGGACTCACGGTGCTTGGCCTTCTGTTGGACCCCCGTCGCCGTGGCGCCCTCAAAGGTCTTAGAAGACTGCTCGGACTTCTTCTTCTCGCCTGACGGGCTCTTTCCTTCCAGCCAGTTGGCGAGACGTTGATGGCGGTCCTTCATGGTCCGCTCCGACATATTGACGCAAAACGCACAGTCCTTCTCCACGTGCGTCTTGTCCTCATGTAGGCAGTAAAGACAAAGGGAGTGTTGGTCCTCCTTAAAGACATTCTGAAGCTGGCATCCAGGGCAGACCCTGAACAGCTTTCCGGGCGTCGAGCTTCCCTTCTCCTGGGCCATGTCCGAGACGGGCCTGAAAAACTTCTGGAGTCCTCCAAAAGCGTGGCTCGACGAAATCTTCACCCTTGAGGGGCGTAGACGAATCCGACACGGGTCCCCGTTGATCGGATGAAGAAACGGTCGAGCTTGAGGCTCTTTTGACCGAAAGAGAAATTTTTTTGAGAAAAAACGTGAAAAATAGCACTAACGCTCGAGAGCAATAGCACGAGGATCCCAACACTTGAACGTGCGGTAAAAATCTGAAGATGGCTGCCAGAGGCGGGGCTTAGGTAGAGGGCAGTCATTGGCTGTGGTCAGTATGACGCAGAGATCAGTGATTGGTTACTACTACGAAAGAGATCAGAAACGAAACTGATACTGATTTTTTCTTTACCGAGGATTTCCAGCCTGACGACGCGGAATATTCTTTATTCATGAGCATGTAAATCCATGCCAGACCCCATGCTGGAGAAGCCAAGTTCTGACTGTGTTCAAGTCCATGACATTTGTAACCAGCTTCTAAGTGTGTCACAGAATAATCTTCTGTAATGAGTTTGAGAAAATCAGAGCAAATTAGATGCATTAACACAACTTAAAAGTATTTGTATGTGCATAAGAGATTGATACTCCAGAACATATGGCAAACGTATACCAATGTCCATTATGTTTCAGGTGAGGACACAGTTCCCACCCAAGCGATGACCACAATCCGGGATCTATACCCATGAGTGTATCACTATTAATATTTAGTGTGATAGATCAATTTTTAAAAAAATATAAATGTGTTTTTTTAGAATAAATTGTGCTTCTTGCAACAGCAAGACCGTTTACCCTTGAAGAATTTCCTGTAATATTTTAAGTATATGCGAAGGAAAGAAACATGTTTGGATGTATGTGTAGAGTCCACAAGAATGTGAGAGGGAGTATGAGCAATAAAAGGATGCTTGATGTGTGTTTTATTTGTAAAAGAAACTAAAACCTTAACACAGCACTTGACACTTATTATTGTGAACGTTACACAAGTAAACAACTGCTGTTTTTTGCACTACGGTGTATAATGCACAAAGCAAACTTTTTAAATCATTTGTATAAAAATAAATTACGTATTTTTGAAACAAGACCCTATGAGCTTGATTAGTCATTTTCAACACTAGTCTAGCCAAGTTTCACCACCACTTAAGAGCAGTGTTCTACTTGTTCGGGACTGGTATCTGCCTGAAACATTTGAGGTTGGCAATTAAAGGTTTAGAAACCTAATTGAGGGGTTGCTTGGAGAGGTAGGCTTGCCTCCCTCACGCCTCTCATTTTGTAGTATCTGGCACGGCCTCTTGACCGTCAGACTTCACCTTTGATTTGGGGTTTCAGCAGAACTCATACACATTATTTGAAGTTGGTACACTATCTTCCTCACATACCCAGTATTGCTGGTGACGTGATTCTCGCACAACTCTCTACCAACTCTCCCATCAATTCTAAACAACTTCCTTGCTAAAGCAACATCGCCAATGGCGGTTGACCTGTGTAAAAGTTATGACAAATAAGTCACAGACCTGCTCCAAACAGTGTCCATCTTGGGAGGCTCTGCAGAGGCGACCACAAACATAACCAACTGGGACAAATTGACCCAATTAAAAAAGAGACTAATACAAACTGAATTGCATGGTTCCATTATGCTGGAATATTTAAGAAAAAAAGTCACACTTCCACAAGGACTTGTGGTACGGAATGAACTGAGACTTTCTTTACAACAAAAACTGTCCTGCAATGGGGCTATGTAGCAAACAAATGCAGGTGCGATTGGATAGTCTTAATTATTGACACCACAAATGAAATGACGGAAAAAAAACCCAAGTGGACCTCAAGACAGAGGAGGAAATCAAGAAGGTTGTCCCGTTGGAATTATACATTTAAAAAAATAAAAATAAAAAAAAAGTGTAGATGCCCTCCTGACCGAAATGAACAACTTCAAAAAGAGGAATCTTTGCTGTACAGTGTGAGACGCATGAATAAAGATCTTACCAACTTTACCCACGAGAAAGCATTTCGGTATACACAAGAAAACTACAACCAGGGTGATCCAAAAGGAGGATGCTCAAAACAGCTATGGGAACATGCGGAAAAAAGCGAATTTTTTTTTTTAAAAAAAACAACAAAAGATTCAGAACCACTTCCTTCAGCTCAAGTGATGGCAGCAAAAATGGAGAGGCAGGCGCCAACTAAGGTAGCTATAATCCATGTCGGCAGGGCAGGAGGAACAACTACCGCAGTGAAGAAACATCAATCTGAGTAATTAAGGCAAGAGAGGCAATGGGGACCAACATTTTTTTTAGAGAGGGGCGCCGAATCCTGGACTTGCAACCAAGCGTGACACGCAGTATGAGAGTCTTGTGGTGAATCTGTCCTCTTATAATCCAACCTTATTTATTTCTTACATTTGATACACACCCACGGGTATCACAGCGAGGTTACAGACAGCTTGTGAAATAATATTCAGTGAAAAATTGTAGCAAAGTTACAGTCAATCATAACAATATATGCATAAGACGAGTAAAGAAATAAACGGTGCAGCATACATACACTTACAATGGTAGCAGGCATTATTCGTATTGGTTAAATAACCAAGTTTTGGGTGCCTTTTTGAAGCCCATAAAGGATTCCACTTTTTTTAATTCAGAGTGGGAGGGAATTCTAATGTTTGGGTGCTCAGTATTGGAAGTCATGGCAATGTCCGACAGATCTGCAAGTAGCAATCAAATCCCTCTACAAACACACTAACATCAAGATTCGTCTAGGAGCTCGAAGGCATATTATCTTGGGCAATTGGTACTTCAGGCGCCCTTAAACAGGGCTGTCCTTGGCCCCGACCCTGTTCGGCCTGTACTTGTCTGATCTCAAAGAAGCCTGTATGTAAGCTTGTCTCTCTCAAACCAGTTTCAAATGTTCTCTATGCAGATGATATTGTTCTGTTTGAGCTCACCCCTGTTGCGCTTCAAATGAGTATTGACGCCTTCGACACATACCTTACAGCAAATTGGCTGGTGATGAATGCAGCAAAAAACGATCATGATACTGGGAGACCATTCTTGCGGGCCGAGAAGAACTCCGAAGTGGTTTGATGAGCAAAGTCTTAATAGAAGGTGACCTAATGATTTACTTGGGTGCACTAATTAATAACAGTAAAATTGATTTGCCACGCCAAAAAGGGGCTACGAGCCAAACTTACCCCTCTGATCACCCAAGGACGATTGCTGCAAAGAAAGTTTGGGAAGTTTTTGCTGATCCCCATTGGGGCTTTCTTCAAGGTAAGGTTACACCAGTGCTTACCGATGGAGCCGACTGCTTCACGCTAACCCCCTGGCACCTATGGTCTACCCTTGAGGGTTTTTTTTGGCGGAACATTCGTAGACTTCCATACTTGATCCCGGTGTCAGTGATTCGATTTGAACTGGGATTGATATCATTGCACGCAAAAGTGACTTGGAAGACTCTTTCCTTGTATAGGAAATACAAGGCTCTGGAAATTGCAAAACCTTATCAAATTTTGGAATGGGCACTAAGTGCCAGGAAATTGAGTTTCCTACTGGAATGGGAAAATAGCTGCCTCGCCCTACTAACTCACCTGGCAGTCCGGCCAAAAGATCTGTTTTTATGGAAATCTGTTCTGATGGAAATTATGGACGACTGGGTGAAAACCATCAAGGAGAAAAATCTATACAAATTGGAACATAAGATTTGGGTCTCTCCCCAAATATATGACCACATTTCCCAACCCTTGGTTCAGATCACAATATATGCGATTTAGGATGAATCTTCTTCCAACGTGCCAAATCTTGGCTCTGTACTATTGTCAAGTAAGCCAATAAGTCTGTCGCTTAGGCCATCTAGAGGGGAAGCAAGAAACTCTTAAACACTTAACTTTGTTTTGTACGGGTCTGACAGAAGCCAACCTTATACTTTCGACCGTTACTTGTAGGAATACAATCGAAGATGGCTGAAGATTTGTGGCTCACTTTCCAGTCTGTACACTCATTTCAGGGCTGCCTGATTTTGGAATGTAGGACCAATATGAAAAGGATTTGAAAGAATTTGAGCTGACGAGAAGGAAGGAGGAAGGATGTTCACGGAATTATTTTTTAACTTTTACATCATTTTCTATGGAGATCAGGTTCTTCCTAACTGTAGATGAAACAAAAGGTTTGAAATAAACTAAATGTTTAATAAAAAAAGAATAAAATTGAATCTCACATTTAGGCGTTTATGCATGTATGGTTGATACTCAACTTAGGTGTTCCACCATGTACTGTTTAGTCTCAGATTTAGGTGTCCCTCCCACTGATTGGGGTCTCAAATTTGGGCGTTTGCCCAACTGCTGAGGCGTCCCTAAATTTGGCGCTTACGCATGTACTGTTGATTCACAGTTTAGGTGTTCCAACATGTACTTTAATTCTCAGGTTTGAGCGTTTCTACCACTGCTCAGGGGTTTCGGGTCTAGGTGGTGGTTCACCATTCAACTGCTGTACCTCATGTTTTAGGCCTCTTGCCATCCAATGCTGTGTTTCAAACTTAGGCATCTCTTCCACTGCTCAATTGTCTCCGGTCTGGGTTGTTTGCCGCCATCTCTCATATTTGGGTGCACTTCCGTTTGCTGCTTGGTCCCGGACTTGGGCATTTCTACCGCTGCTGTAGTGTCTGGGTGATTCTCCACTTGCTGCTGTCCCTCAGACCGATGTATCTCTCCCACTGATCAAGCTCTTAACTCTAGGGAGTTCTCAGTTTGCAAGACCAGCCTACTGCTTTCGACATAAGAATGCAACATCAAGATTAACTCCATCCGAGTTTGTATAAATCGCACCATGTATGTGGACACATGCCGCAGGCACAGCTCCCATCCATGCACTATAGACTGCAGCTACGGCTACAACAAATCAGGTCTAGCTGCAAGTATAGACCTCTGCACTGAAACCCCCAACCTGCCTCAACACCTCTGCCATTAGTATGCAGCGACAACCTATGAAAAGTTTTGGACCAGCTGATCACACATTGAGTTTCCTGCACTAGCACTCTACCTCAACCACCAACAGCACCCAACCACGTGCCTGAACTCTGGGTTGCTTACTGGAGCCTAGCCAGCCCTCCTAAGTCCTAATCCAGGCAGAATGTGCACACACATTTTAAACTAAACTCTTAGAACTTCCCATAGCTGGACTTCCGTCCCTGAGGGCGTTCCAACAACAAAGCGCATTGAGGCCATACAAATGGGGAAATGGCACCATTTATAGGACGACTATAATACAATGGGTCTCCACCAGAGGAATCATTATCTTTATGTACAGAGAGCAAGATGCAATGGAAGCAGCAGGTTTCCAACCACATTGCTATACATATAGACGGACTGTAGATTGATCGTCCATAAAGGATTTTGTTTATGTAATCATTTTCATGTAAATGTTATCTGCATGCAGATATCCATCAACATTAAAGCACATTATCTTCTATTCTCCCATCAATTTGAGCAGCTCCAACCTTGCAGAATTGTATTTTCTTCAAATGTTTAAAAATAAATAAAAAAACATTGTTTTGAACGTTATGCCTTTTTTAATGGTGATGCATGGCGATTGATCCCATTACCACTGGAAGCCCAGATGGTGCAAACCAAACGAACAAAACATCTCTGAACAAATAGATTTAAAACTATATTAGATGGAGGGAGGTCAAACATTTTAAGACAAACTGACAAATATAGCACATACCTCAGCGATTACTTTTTGGGATAAATATGGCCGTTTCCAATATAAGATCATACACAAGACAAAAGAGACCATTCTCCAGGACAGATGCTCCATGAGATGCTTGAAGCAGAGCCCTCACCTTTGTTGTTTCCAGCAGAGAGTCGAGCATTTGGCCTGCAGGAACCTCCAGCTGCACTTTCTCTTGTTGAGCAGTCACAGCGCTTTTCCTCAATTTGCATGGGGCTTCCCACTTCATCTAGAATGATTACAATTTTGTTTTAGGGTGGTTCAGCCCAAAATATTTATTATCCATCAAACAAAAAGTTCAGTTGACGCGTGTTAAAGCAGGAATCTTGTTATGGGAAAAACAAACGAGAGAGACACCATTATGGTTTGCCGAAACAGGATACAAAATATTACAGTTATTCTCCATACTGAAATGTTATGTAAAATGGCGGCACCAGGGGATATTCTACAGACGTTTTTGGCATTCTTAAATCTGCAAAGCTTTGTTGAGATATGTGAGCTTAAGCACGAATGTAAAGTCCTGTAAAAAAAGGGTCCCGTAACACGTCAGGTCGGGAAAGTCTAAGTAAGCCCCCAACAGTCCCTTTGATGTATTAAAGAAGTCAGAGGCAGTGCCGCATGGTCGTTTACATGTGACATAAGCAGGCGTTTACTATAAATGTTATAAAACCCCAGCAAGTAACATTTTCAGAAGGGAAATACTATTTTTATTTTTTTAATTACATTTTTTTTTTAAACAGCCCATGGAGGTAATGCTTCTCTAGTTGACTTGGGCTGACAAATTCATCAACGCTCCTAAATTATGGCTTTGGATGAATGGATGGATCAATAAGCAATGTTACTCCGATGCACTGACTTGGTCAGTGCTCCTGTGTTGCGCCTTTGGACTGCATGAACCAATATTTCCAGCAACGTTCCCCTAGTTCACTTTTCTTTGTCTACACCACTGAGCTATACCCCTAAAGTGTAATTCTCTTCAGGTCTCACAAATGTTTGCCAGGCCACTGCCAACTTCTCATTGGTGCAATATTGCTTTGCTGACATCTACGGATGGTAGTGTGAACTGATTTTCAGGGGTACCCTAAGCATTTTATAGGATAGAATAATTACAAGGACTAGAATTCCCCCACACCACCTACCTTCAAGAGATGGCTGTCCTCGCACCACCCCAGCCAGGCCCCACGCACAGGGTTATGCCCCCACCTGCAGATTGCACACATCCAACACCACAGGCTGACCAACGCCCTACCCCTCACCCCCCTCACCCCACACACACACACACACACACACACACACACACACACCTCGTAGAATACTGAAATTCACCTTGAATGAAGTTGATAAACATTTCCAAGTCCCGGATCTGCGTTTTCAACTGATCCACCAGCTGCTCCTTCACTCTGGCTGGATTCACAATCTGCGCGATGGCTGCGTCCACTCTGTGGCGCAACTCCTCTGGGGAGAGGGACCCAATATCCTCATTGAGATTCAGATCAAGTTTCTTAATTAACTCATCTATAATCACCTGAGGAAAAAAAAACAGATAACAAGCTTAATCGAAATGATCAATGCAGTGTGTTCATGTAACCGTGCGCCCTCCTTATTGCGGGACAATTACAATTGTTCTGGGGCCTCTTTCTATAGGCTTTATGTCTAGCAGATAATGATTGGCTAAGAGAATTAGAAAAGATTCCAGCAAACATTTTAACATGCAAAGAGCCATTTCAAATTACTATGTCTAATGGATTGTGCTTCAAAACCTCCCAGAAACACCCAACATAGTAACAATTGTCGCCGGAGGAAAATAAAGAATTCTTTCACTATACTACTACGCAGGAGTTACTTCGACACATTAGTCTTATCTTTGTCGATTTCAGTCACACAATTGTCTCCTCCTACCCCTGATCCCTCTGCTCTGTCCACTTCTGGCTTTGCTTCCTACTTCACATCTGGGACTGATGTGCTAGGTTTCTTCAATGCTCTTCCCCAGTCAGTCCATAAATGCAACTCTTCTGGATCATCCACTGTTTGGCCTCATTTAACATCAGAATCTGAGATCACTGTATTTCCATCATCTTGCCCATCCCTCTGATCCCCCTTCCGCGTGTCTTCATTCCAAGGGCTTATTCTTGGATTAGAAAACGATCGACAAGTAAAACAAAAGCTGCATCAAAGTGCTGGGACTCAAGAATCCAGAATGCACGATATAGCGTCACAGTAACTCCAGCAGAACTACTACATAAAAGGGGAAGGAAGGGTGTCCGGCACAACCACAGAATAAACACCTTCTGACCAAAGCAGGACCATCCGGGTGGTTCGCCCACTAAGACGTCCTCGTGCAGTTTGCTGCCAATCCATCAGAGGACAGGAAAGCTCGCAGATAGCTGTGAACCTGCATTCAGAGAGCTAAATTCAAGATGGCGACGCACACAGAAAGCACCTTCCAAGCCTTGCTGTCCCATCCATTAACTCAGCAAGTAAAATTAACCAATGCAGGAATTGGATTAATAACCCAACAAGAGTAATTAAGCCTCCCCAACCACCTGACATATCCCACAAAGAGATTCAAATAAGCTGGGGGGTATAATTGAGAAAAGGGAATAGTTTAACTAACTATTTCTCCAGCGTTGGTATCTTTCATGGATTCACATGCTATGAATATTTCCCCATCAGGCTGGGCAACCTCGGTAACTTTAGCTTAGCGTTTTCCTATGGAAAAGTTCACTTTAGTGTCCTATCAACGTTCTTTTTGATTGCCACAGACCACACCAATAGGACGTCGGCTATAAATAGCCCCGTCCCCGTGGCTTCCCTTCAGATTTTAACCTCCAAAACAGAGGAAACCCTCAGCAAGGTTTGCCTGCAGCGGCGGCCGGTGGGCGCATGCAAATCCATGAAAGATTCAAACGCTGGAGTAATGGAGTTACAGGTAAGAAACTACACCCTTCTCCAGCATTGGATCTTTCATGGATTCACATGCTATGAATAGATTATATAGCAGTGTGACAATTTGGAGGTGCACGACAGGCAAACCACATCCCATGCCCGAACATGAAAATGAACCCAACAAACGACATGTATCCCAAGGCAGGACAACAAACAGTAAGGCAAACAAAAAAAAACCAGACCATCCCCAGAAGCTGCAGGCCTACCTTACTGAAACAGGCGTTGGAGGACTGCACGTCCCACCTGCACATCTTCCACATGTTGCTGCCCGGACAGTAGTACCTGGTGAAGGTAAGCGGCACCACCCAGGAAGCCACCTGGCGAATGTCCACGAGTGGTATACCAGACCATAGCGCCGCCGCTGACGCTGTGGCCCGTGTAGAATGGGCCTTAGGAGTGCCCTTCAAAGGCTTGCCAGCTTTCGCGAGACAAAAGGAAATTGTAGAAGAGAACTAACGGGCAAGTCCCTGCTTGGAAATAGATAGTGCCCGGTTGGAGGGGCCAAATGCCACAAACGGCTGCTTCGATCTCTAGGAACCCCCCTCCCCATCTCACCGCCCCCCCCCCCCCGTGTACGGTTCAGATAAAACTTCAATGCCCTCTTGACGTCCAGAGAATGTAGGGCTTTTTCTGCCGGCATGGTCGCATTAGCAAAGAACGAGGGTAAGGCAATGGAACCAAGTTTGTGAAATGCCAACAGCACTTTCGGGATAAAATGCAGGTTAGTAGCTAGGAGAGCCTTGTCCCTCAAACCTCAGATTTGGTGGGTCAATGATCAGTGCCTGCAATTCTGACACCCTCCTGGCCGACGCGGTTGCAACCAGAAATTAGACTTTCCACAAGAGGAACTTCAAGGAAGCAGTCGACATGGGTTCAAGCGGTGGTTTCATCAAGGCAGAGAGAACCACATTGATGCTCCACACTGGTACAAACCTCTTCACCGGGGGAAATGTCTGAAACGGTCCTTTTAGAAAATGTTTGACCAACCGATCACTAAATAGGAGTAGCATGGCGACGCCTCATGAACCTGGAAATCAACAGCCTAATGCACCTTGATCAAGGACAATGCCAGGCCCCCTTACGTAAGGTGTAACAAGTATGGAAGGATCTGGGCCGGAGAGACGTCCAACGGCCGCACTTCTGGGTGCCCCTCACACCAGGCACAGAACCTTGTCCATTTAGGACCATACGATACATTGGTAGAAGGGGCCCTGGCCGCCTCCAGGATCAGACGACACTCCTGTGAGATACCTAGATGACCGAACTCGGCGTGGTCAGGAGCCACGCAGCCAGGCTGAGAGATGCCGGATCGCGATGCCACACTATGCCTTAGTCTTGCGACAGGAGATCTCTGTCCACTCTTAGATGAAACGGTTCTTCCACAGCTAGATTAAAGAGATCAGAGAACCACGTCTGCCAGGGCCAGAATGGGGCTACCAATATCACTCTGCACGGGTACTTGCGCACCCACTGGATCATCTCCGAATCAGTGGAAACGCATATGCGAAGAGGCCAGTCCACGGGAACGAGAATGCATCCCCCATTGACTCTGGATGAGCAACTCTGCTGGCAAACCCCAGACACTGCTTGTTTTCCTGTGTGGCGAAAAAGTCCAGCGGGGGAGACCCCCATTTTTGGAATCTTGCAACCTGCACCTTCTTCATTCACCACTTGTGCAGCCGACTGGCGTCTCTGCTGAGCGCGTCTGCCTGAACATTCTGCACCCCCGGCAAATGGAAAGCTACAATATGGATCCCCTGAGCCAGGGACCAATGCCAGAACTCCTGAGCCTGCTTTGACAGGATCTGGGAATGTGTGCCTCCCCGCTTCCTCAAATAGAACATTGTGGTGGTATTGTCCGTCACACGTACCACTGCCCCATGAATGCGAGGCAGATACTGTAGAGCCCAGTGCACCGCTCTCGACTCCAGCACGTTGATATGCAACAATGCCTACTGCCAAGACCATAGGCCCCTTACCTGTGACTCGTCGAGGTGCGCTCCCCACCCCACCTGGGAAGCATCTGCCACATTCGTGAACTGAAACTCCGGTTCCAGCAGGGGCATGCCCCAAACGGCATGGTCTGTGCAAGTCCACCATCGAAGAGCTTCCACCAGCTCCCGGGCCACAACCCTAGACTCTGCGACCACCTGTCTGCAAGGAATTCCTGCAATGGTCTCATGAACAGACAGCAATTTGGAATGAGCGGAATGCATGACGCCATGGCTCCAAACAGCGACATGTAACTTCGAACAAAGACCACTGTACCATGGCCCCACTCGCCTGCCTTGGACCACAATCTCTCCACTCTTCGCTGGAAGGTTTCACCAAATTGTCCTGGGTACGAAACAGCCACGAGAAACACAAAATCCCTGGATGGCGAGAGATAGGATTTCTCGAAGTTGACGGCGAATCCCAGCCGTTGCAACGGGCCCAAGGTCGCCATGAGAGACTCCATCTGTTCCGGCGATAGACCCCTTACCAACCAATTGTCCAGGTAGGGTTACACATAATGGCCTTCCCTGCGGAGGAAGGCAGCCACCGGAGCCAGGCACTTTGTGAACGTCCTGTGAGACGACTTCAGGCCAAACGGAAGGACACCGAACTGGTAATGATCCTCCCAGAATACAAAACAAAGGAACTTGCAGTGATTTTGCCTCATCGGGATGTGAAAGTAGGCGTCTTCCAGATCGAACGACGCCAGGAACACCCCCGGTTGCACCGAGCGGATGACATCCTGAAGTGTGAGCATCTTGAACTTCAGGCGTTGCAGACTCTTGTTTAGTTGCCAAAGATCTAGACTAGGCCTCCACTTGCCATTGGGCTTTTTTTTTTCCATGACAAAATACTGGGAGTACACCCCATGGCCCCATTCCGAGACCGGAACTGGTTCTATTGCTCCTTTCGCTAGCATGAGTATCGCCTCCTGCCGCAAGACTGGGAGATGCAGCTGCGCCACATACATGGGCGGAATGGGGACCGGAGGACGCCGAAACGCCAACAAGTGGCCAAGACTTACTGTATCCAGCACCCAGCGGTCTGAAGTGATAAGTTGCCACTTGTCGACGTTGTTGCGCCACCCTGCCCCCAGCAGAAGGCCCATATGGCAGTCGTTGGTGAGACTTCCGACTGCCTCCCTTTAGCAGCCGAGGCGTGTGCACCTTTCTTACGCTGTGCTTGAAAGTCTCTGCTCTTTTGAGCTGACTGAAACGAGTGCCTGTAGCCTTGAGACAAATAGCTGGGACGTCTGTAACCTCCATCTTGGGAGGCGGCAAACTGGCCATTACCAGAGGCTCCACGAAAGGCCCGAAACAGACGAAAAGAACAGCCACCCTGCAGGGCATCCAAAGATTTGGCCGTCTCAGTGTCCTATTTCATGCCCTTCAGGGCCTCGTCCGATCTTTTCTCCCGAACAAACGTTCACCCTCACAGGCCATATCCACGACTTTATGCTTGACTTCTGGGAGGAAATCTGTGCACCTCAGCCAAGCCTGCCACCAGAGCACCACGCCATTACTGATTTGTTTAAAGCCAGACTCTGCCAGGTCCACAGCAATGTTGATGCTGTGGTTAGAGGCCGCCTCCCCCTCCCGAACCAACAGCATTGCCTCCTTGCGGTGTTGCTCCAGGAGATGTTCAAGTAGCGGGGCAAGCCGGTGCCACATCTCCGCATCATGCCTGGCCATAAAAGCCAAGGAATTTGCTGTTTTCACTGTGGTAGCCCACACAGTCAGGACCGTCTCCCCAAACGCTTCCCGCTTCCTGGCTTCACTGTCGGGGGAGTAACACTCGTGTTGGCTTCTGGCCTTGCGGCTAGCCGCCGCCGAAACCACAGATTTGGGCACGGGCTGCGACACAAGACATTTGGGGGTCGATTTGGGAGCCTTGAATTTCTTTTGTAGACGTCCCTTCACCGCAGGTTCAGAAAAAGGGTGGCGCATCGTGCGCAGACCCTCCTGCCACACGAGGTCCAGAATCTGAACCGAGAAAACCACCCTCCATCGCTTTCCCATATGGTCGAAGAGACAGCAGTCCTTTCGTTCTTCCTCAGGAGCCACATCATCCGTTGGAGACGGTTGAGCCAGGCTACTAGGCGTTCCACCTCTGGATCCGGATCCCATATCGTCCCTCGTAAGTGATGAAGACATCGACAGGGTATCACGCGGAGCACTCTCCTGATCCGAATCAGGCAACTCCCTTCTGCAGGATGACTTCGGGGACGGTCCAACGCAACCGGCAACGGCAATGGTAACTGCACCAGAGGAGACTTCCTAGGGGCCTCACCAGACACACAACCACCGGAGCCACTGAGGCAGGTGGAAGCCTCGCATCCGTTGGCCCAACAACGATTGAAGAGTGTTCAAAACTTGTAAAGACAGCAGGGACTGTGGATTCAATAATGGGTAAGGGGGGCGGCCCAGCCCCAACCCCACTCGACGTAGACGGGAATACACCTTGAAGACCCAGAGCTGACGGATCGAAAAACTGCTCCTGTTCCTCCTCCTCCATTCCCAAGGAAACAGAATACCCTGCTGGTTCCTGTTGCAGAATGTCTACAGGAAGCATGGACCCAAGGCCGGCAGAATGCTACGCGTTCCCCCTCCCCCCCGCCCCCCGACAGAATGTCTACAGGAAGCATGGGTCCAAAGCCGGCAGATTGCCACATCCCCTCCACCCCGTCGGCAACAAGCCTTCCGAATCCATCTGCGCCGACAACAGTGGGCCACTGTCGTGGACAGGGCCAACGACACCACCGTCGATGGAAGAGCAGATTGGACCACCACTGTCAATGAGGGAACATCCGTCGACGACACTCTAGTCGTTGGAACGGAGGCCTCCGCGAGCTTAGATTTCTCCGGTGAAGCAGACTTTTTGGAAGAAGAGCCGGAGCAGTGCTTCGAGGAGTCCCGGCTGGACGAGGATCTATGATGGTCCTTAGACGATTGCTTCGAGGAGGAAGCCTCACTTGGCTTCACCTGTCCCCTGTCCGACGCCGCCATCGACTTCTCGGGCCTACCACCAGACACCTTTAACTTGTCCGGCTGATCCGACTTTGAAAGCGAGGAGCCAGTCGCCCCCTTTGAGTGATGTGACCTGGATGTAGAGGACTCGTTAGCTCTCCCCACCTCAGACGTTGGCAACTCTGTGTTGCTTAGCAGGGGGTTCCGCCGACGCCACTCGACGGTGCCCAGAGGCCTTCCGCGCCTTCATTGAATACTGGCTCCCCCGGGCCGAACCCCCCTCCGAAGCCAGATAAGTGCCTTCATTCAGCCAACAGATAAGCCGGCGGTTGCGGTCCTTCAAAGTCTTCTGCGAAAACCCTTAGCATATCTCGCAGGTATCCGCCGAATGATGGGGGCATAGACAGACAGTCCGTATGACTACCCCCTTCAAAAACCTTCTTTAGGCCGCAGGTAGCACAAGGCCTAAACAGCGATTTCTTCTGGGCAACAGACGACATAGTGGCCAGATACGAAAAAGCACGTGCAAAACACGAAGAGAAACACGAGGTGATCCCAACAATTTGGAGGCGGTTGAAATCTGCAGGGAAGCCATTTATAGCAGACGTCCTATTGGTGTAGTCTGTGGCACCCAAAAAGAACGTTGATAGGACACTAAAGTGTCGATGTTTTCCAGAGGAAAACACGAAGCTAAAGTTACCGAGGTTTCCCAGCCTGACGACAGGGAAATAGTCAAAGCATGTGAATCCATGAACGATCCAATGCTGGAGAATGTGGAGCACTCCTCACCAACTCCAGGAGGACAAAAGGGCTAGGGAAAGAGTATTCAGGGAGATAATCCCTGTGCATGCGGATGTGAAAACCACTGCTCCCTTTGATTAGGGAGAACAGTCCAAAAGAGGATATCAAGAGAGCCAGACAGTCTGGAGAGTGACCACAGTGTTGAGATCGACAGACCACTGCTTTGATGAAGGCAGCTCAATGCTGAAAGTCTGGTGAGAGTTCCTTGGAACTGCCAAGACTTGGATGGCCCAGGAAGGAGGCCATACCTGGATCTACACTCCCACACCTCTCAGATCCCTGGGGGAATTAGCAAGCTGAGACCGGAGGTTTACCAGCAGCAATCAGAGGAGAGGGAACAGGGCGACAATATAGACTACCTTACAATGGCCCAGAAAGGGGGAGGGGAGAAATAACTATTCAAGTGGCTGTGAAACTGAGGAAGACTTGTGAAAGACCAGGTTGAAGATGGATCTTTAGAAACCTTGCAAAAGTAGAGGCACAGGGGGGACTGGCTTCAAATCCTTGCGAATGCTGAGGTCCTGGAGGGAACGGTTGAGAAACTGTGGGAAGGCCCATGGCTTAAGGAGACATCTGTTGTGAATTGTGGAGGATTGGAAGAAGGACGCAAATGTTGTGAAGACATTTGTATCATATAGTTTAAAGACCAATAAGGCCTACCTTTCCCGATGTTTATATGGTGTTCCCTACCTATTCTACTAAGGTGCTCGTCAGTCAGAGAGAATGTCCAAAAACAAGTCCATCCGCTGTCCAAATCTAACCTATCTGACACAAACATTAGAATAACTAAGGCCAGAAGAAGGACTCCCTTCTCTTGGGTGCTGTGTTTCTTCACATGTTTTTTTAAAAATTATATTATTCTACTCAATAGAACATAAGTAAATAGTCTCTGCTTATCCTTTGGATTAAGTTCTGCAGTTCTTTTCGGGGACTGGTAGCTTCCTTGTCCTCTTTCTTAGAGATGATCCTTGTTCTGCTCAAATTCTTTTTTATCTCTTGTAGGACTCCAGATACCCTTGTATATGGCCTTCTATAACATTTTGGCTGCACAACTCCCGAATATTAGCTCACCTCTTCCATGTAGGATATTTATTTTCCTGACCTCAAGGGTCTGGACCCCCCCCAAAAAGTATCTTTGGTTTCAGTTCTCTCTTATGTCCGGATGTGGGTTGACTTTTCCCTTTCCCCAAGGCAATACAACTCCATTTCTTTCCCACTCAGTCATCAGTGCATTTCTCCTTCTCATTAATATAGTTTGGATTCATCTGTTTATTTCCAACTCTTTTTCCTCATTAGTACTGGGTTAATTTCCGTTTAACTTCCACCAAGTCCCTTTTAACTTTCCAGTATTCCGGTTCCCCGTTTTACATTCCGTCTTCAGGGGCAACGCTGCCGGTGCCTTTAGGACTTTGGACTCTCTCGGCTTCTTGGTGACTCCGCAGTTTGCTTTTCACAACTCTCGCTTTGTAGATAGAACTGTTGCCGGGACTCACTTCAGGAGTTGCTTCCTCCCACTGGTAGTGTCGACGTTGTGCAGGCTGGCTGCCCACCACGATTGCTGTGTGGTAATGCCACCACTGAACTCTTGGTTTCAACTTGTTTGGATTTCCCTAGTTCTCGCACACCATTCTCAGCGTTTCTCAGGCTGGGCTGGGGCAGCTCTGGATTACATGGGCTCAGCGTTCTGTGACAGCTCCGCCTCCATCTGCTCTGTTACTTACAGGGGGTGGGCTTTCCCTGGTATTATCGACTTTCTGGCCTCCCTCAGCTTTCCGCCTCCTCTTGCTGGTTCTTTGGCTTGTCATCCCTTTTCAGCATCCTCTGCACAATCCATTGGAAACACTGCTTCAAAGGGATATCCTCAGTTTCTTGTTGGTGATACTATAGTTTCACTATCTTCATGAAACATAAGGTTCTGGTGTACTAGGCAAGTCCATGCAGGCTCTCCGGTGGTGGTGGTGGTGGTGGTGGGGGGGGGGGGGGGGGTGGATTGCCTCAATTCATCATACAATTCAAGCAACCACAATTAATGAAGTCAGTGAACCCAGAGAGCCTGTGGGGGTCCGGATGCAACCTACCAATACCAGACCCTGGAGCGGGCCAAGAATAACTGGAAATGCATTCCAAAAGGTGAAAGCAGAAAGGTCCAAGGTGAAGCTCAGACTGCAAGTAAATCCCGAAGCAGCATTCCCAGGAATCACCATTTCCTTTTTGCATTAGTGTAGCTATGGTCTTTAAGAATCGGTTATTGACACTTGTGTTGGTACAAGTTGGATAATGTATGCTATTAGTATAGGTTAGCCTGGGGGGTGGGTGGGGGTTAGGATAGAAAGACTATGTTGTGTATCATTCTATTGACCATTTCGTTTGGACATTCATGTCTCTGGAAGGGGGGCAAGGACTCAAGTTTAGGACAGTTTTTGAACTTTTTTCTGAACCTCAAGGTATAGAAGACCTTAAGAAACCCCCTCTTTGGTTCAACCCACCCATGACATTGTTTCTTTAGAAGATCCCTTATACGCCCTAGGGAAACCCTTTTCAGTACCGAGAGACATCTGCACAACCCTTTCTTGCTAATAGGGAGTAAATAAAGTGCGGTTTTGTTACACCCATACTAAGCATGTAAAGCGTGGCATTGCTCGTCCTACAACAATTAGTACTGGAACTACTACTAGCACAAAAGTGGAGATTGTGCTAGCCATAAGGCTCGTGCAAATCCTTTTTTGTGCTACTAGAAACACCAGCTTAATTCTGGTTGTGCTAGTAATACGATCAGTAATTCTGAATTGCCTGAAAAGTAATTACAAATGCAAACATCAACCCTGGTATACAACAGGTTTGTACATGACATGTACAGAAAGGTCATGTGATGAGTCATAATGCGAGGAACAGCCATAGGCCATGATGCTTCCTGAAATACATGTTCTGCCAGGTCATGACATTACATTCTGTGAGGTGGGCATCATGGAAGGAGACACAGACAACAGATTCAAAGTTGAACAATCTTTTATTAAAGAAAAGGTCAGGATGGAGTAAGGCCTAACTTGCCCTATTCTAAGGTGGGATTTCCCTACCTAAATAAACTACGGAACATCAGTGTCAGAAAGTTCAATGTAAAAGTCGGTCTGTGTCGAAATCCTATACTTACAAAACAGTGTGATGGGGCATTAATCATAACGCAAATACATTTCCAAACAAGGTTCTGGGCTACTTGCAGCTCTAGCTTAGTCAGCTTACTTTCCCAAATGTTAGTTAATCGCAAAGGTCAGTTTCCCCTCCTTTGAGCATGAAACGAAATACAGTTCTATAAAAGGTCAGGATACCCTTATCCAAGATAAACACATTTCCAAGATCACGCAGTTCCAGGGCACCAAAGCTTAGGGTTCCCTTCCACAAGCTTAATGCCAATATCAAAAGAAAGTAGCTTGAAGCCCCCATCTTGAAGCTGAACTTGTATAATTTAGGGTTCCGTTCCGGCCAAATCCACCACCCCCCCCCCCGCCCAAGTCTGATGTTTATCAATATTTGGTTTCCAGTTTCACTTCAGCAAGCTTCCTTGTTAACATAGAAGTTGATCTAGTCAAGGCGCAGGTTTAGACCACACGGTCCACCCATTACAGGTCACACAACCAGGAACTTTCAGGTTTCTTTCAAAGTTCAAGATTTGATTCAAACAGTTCCTTAAAGTGCAGCTTCATAACTTTACCACCTTTGTTTCTTTCCTTCAGTTTACTATAGGTGTTGCTTTCATGCAGTACAATATCTCTTTGTTTCTGTATTCCAATAAAAGTCTGCTTATTTATTGCACTCAAGGCAGTATTCAAGCATGGTGGCTTTTGTTCAGTTCATTCAGTCTGGTATTCACCATAGGTTCCTTTCATTTATTTAAACGGATGGTCTAGTAAAACATTTTATTTAAAAAATAGATAGGCAACATAAAAAAAAAATACTAGCATTCTCTGTTTTAAAACTTCCTATGTAAATTTTGAGCTATTCAAGCTCAAAATTCGCAAAAGCAAGCACATGGGCGCATCCATTTTTTGAAATGGAGGCCCTCCTGTGCTGGCTTTTGCGGCACTAATGAAGGTAAAGCCAGCCAGCTGTAATAAACAAAAGCTACCGCTGGGTGGCTTTCCCTTCATTAGTGCTGTAGGCGGAGGACAGGGACCGGAGACCAGAGCAGGAAAGCTGCAGCTGAATCTCGGTAAGTGCTATTTATTTTATTTTTTTAAATAAACACTAGCTGCGTTTTTTTTTCTAAGTGTTCGGGGCTGGAGGAGCCCGGAAAACTTAGAAATAAAACCGCAGCTTTAAAAACGTTGTATTTATGTTTGCGGTCGCTTTTGAAGCGACCGCAAACATAAATATGTTATTGTGTTGGAAAACACGGCTCGGAGGAGCCTGAGAAACTTGGAAAGAAAAACCGCAGCGTTTTCCAACACAACCGCGTGTGTTTCTGCCTGCTGTGGCTATCACTTTGGGTCTCCGGTGCTCCCAGGGGAGCACCGGAGACCCAAAGTGAAAGCCACAGCAGGCAGAAACACAACGCGGTTATGTTTACATGCCGCGTAGTGTTTCTACCTACAGCTGATTTCCCATTTGGGGCTCTCGGGGGCTCCCCATGGGGAGCCCGAGAGACCCAAATGGGAAATGCTAAATGCTGCGTTGTCTGCCTAAATCTGCTTTCCCGTTTGGGGCTCTCGGGCTCCCCGTGGGGAGCCCGAGAGCCCCAAACGGGAAAGCAGATTCAGGCAGAAACAACGCGGTTGTTTTCCGCAATGCCGCGTTGTTTCTGCCTGACTCTGCTTTCCCAATTGGGGCTCTCGGGCTCCGTGGGGAGCCCGAGAGCCCCAAATGGGAAAGCAGATTCAGGCAGAAACAACGCGGTTGTGTTGGAAAACGCTGCGGTTTTTCTTTCCGAGTTTCTCAGGCTCCTCCGAGCCTGAGGACCCTGAGAAACTTGGAAAGAAAACCGCAGCGTTTTCCAACACAATAACGTTGTATTTATGTTTGCGTCGCTTCAAAAGCGACCGCAAACATAAATACAACGTTTTTAAAGCTGCGGTTTTATTTCTAAGTTTTCCGGGCTCCTCCAGCCCGGAACACTTAGAAAAAAACCCGCAGCTAGTGCTTATTTAAAAAAAAAAAAAAAAAAGCACTTACCGAGATTCAGCTGCAGCTTTCCTGCTCTGGTCTCCGGTCCCCGTCCACTGCCTACCGCACTAATGAAGGGAAAGCCACCCAGCGGTAGCCTTTGTTTACTACAGCTGGCTGGCTTTTCCTTCATTAGTGCCGCAAAAGCAAAAGCCAGCACAGGAGGGCCTCCATTTCACAAAATGGATGCGCCCATGTGCTTGCTTTTGCGAATTTTGAGCTTGAATAGCTCAAAATTTTACATAGGAAGTTTTAAAACTGAGAATGCTAGTATTTTATTTTTATCTTGCCCATCTATTTTTTAAATAACATTTTTTACTAGACCATCCCTTTAATTCAATAAGATATTCATTAGAAGCAACGTAGTGGGCTCATTCCATACGTTAAGTTTTTCCACTTGTTTCATTCAGTTCGATATTCAATATAAGCAATGTTGTTAGTTTCATTCAATGCAGTATGTTACTTTTTCTTATTTCATTCAGTTCTGTACTTATAAGTAACCTGATTTGTTTCATTCAGTGCGCTAAATTATTTTCTTTTCTTTCATTCAGTTCGGCATTCAATATAAGCAATGTTTGCTTCATTCAATTGACCGTTACTGCTTGTTCGGTCCCCTTCGAGCGCCCTGGGCATTTTAAGTTTCCCAAACACCCAGTAGCAGTGGCTCTTTCTCCCTTTCATCTTCCGAGGGACAGCCAAATAGCCGGGCACTCCACTTCACACTCGCCAGCTGTTATGCAGAGCTTCACCTTCTTGCAGCACCTGCTACCCGCCTACCCAGTTTTGGCACCTCCGATGAGCGTTCACCATGCAACAGGATTCCCAGGACGACTTGTGGCGTACTGGTATCTCTGCTGCTCTTCCTGCAAGACTTCCCCCTCTGGTCCTTCTGCTCTCCAGATTTCCCCAGTCTGTATGACTGCTGCTGATGACTCCACATTTTAGGCACCTGTGCTTGTCTAACAGGTTGCAGGTGCGAATCAAGGGTTTGCCTTGCCCGACCATAATTAAGCAAATCAATGGGACATGCCTGAACATCAGGTCTCTTCTTCGTCCCAGTACTTGAATAGGCAAAGGAGGTCATCTTCACAGCTCCTAGTCGTTTCTTCATCTCAGTATAGTTATACACATTAAAGGAGGGGGGCGGGGGTGGTGAAGTGGCACTTTTTGTAATGACTCAAGGTCTGGGAAAGATAAAGTTGACTATCCTGAGGAGAAGAGGGATACTGAGATGTATACCCATGTATTCATCCCTATCCTTTCTCTTCCTTTTAACATAACTGTTGTGATACGGATTCCTACCTTTCTCAGAAACCGTGGAACCAGATGAACAGTATACCATAACATTTTCTGGTATAGGGGAATCTTGCAGAAGGGAAGATGTGGAATACCATCTCTCACCTATGGGTATCCCACTTCCAATACCCACGGAACACTCTATTCAGGTGATTCTCCCTCGCTTGTCCAGCCCCAGGGGTAGGATTCAAAAGCAATGGTAGAAGGTTTCTCACAGTTTCCAATAAGCTCCCAATGACATTCCCATAAAGCTTGATATTCTCAGTAAGCACCAAGTGCACACAATGCCAGTAACACTGCTCTGAAAAATGCCAAATATCATGGAAGAAAAGCCTTGTAAAGAACCATACCTATGCAAATCAAATACAAAAGGACAACACATACTCCTACGCACTAGACCTATCGGCAAGCAGCGAGATGTGGATTGAGACCACAAAGGCTTTCCAAGCATTCAGGAAGAAACGCATGTCTGATCCCATAAGGTGGCGGTTTACATTTCCAGTAAACTAGGCATTCATACTACCCAGGACTTTGCATGAGGATTTTGGATTACTAGCATATGACCTTTAGGTGGGGGGGGTGAAGAGGGTCTGCTTGATAGAAGGCATGTCAGCCCTGCATCAACAGTTAATTTGCTTGCTTCCCTCTATTCATATAAACATCCCAGCCCATCTATTGAGGGTCCCCCAAGCACCAAGACGACATGAAAATTGAAGAAGTAAAACTATAATAAAAAAAAACACAAATGTAACATGCCCACTTATATTTGTGATTTCCGAGCGCCTTCGTGGAGATGGTCTTGGGAATGGCAAGACATTTTTAAAATGACACTGCCTTTAGACTATTTTATGGAACAACAGAGTTCCCCAGTAACATGTAGATACCCAGAGAATCTGCTTGTGCTTTAATTCTAGCAAAAACATTGGTATGGATGGCATATACATTTTCAACTTCACGTCACATATTTGCATTCCTCATCCCACACTAAAGTCAAATTTCAATGACCCAAACGCAAACAAGAAAGAAAAGTGAAAACTGGCTAAAAGTAGGTTACAGAGCGTGCATAGTGTGGAACAAGGTAGCACACACACAAAGTGGAGGGAGAATGCAGACATACAAGTGAACCCACAGCTCAAAATACTGAAAACTACAATGGGGAAAAACTCCATGCATGTACTAAGGAGTGAATTCAGGCCCCCCCTCACCCGTTGTCGCTCCATTACAATAGACTGTGGGACGGAGTCATAGCTCCCCTCCTGGTAGGCAAAGGTCTCCAAATCGTCCAGTTGGGTTTTCAACTGCACAATCAGCTCCCGCTGTGTTGCCCGTTGAGCCTCAATGCGATCTCTCTTCTCCCGCTCACTCTGAAAGCAAGCAAAGAAAATAATTGTTCACAGGGGGGTCACATAGGTTTCCTAGTTCGATAAATACATGGTTTATATTAACAAACAAGGGGACACCAACATGTACTTCAGTTAATCCATATAGGAAAATAATCACCGCTCCAAACCCATTAAATATATACATTCATATTCACAGAAAAAACGTTACTAGGTACGTTATGAAGTTTCACCAATAAAAACCCATGAAAATCAATGAGAAAAACTGTGCTAAAGGGACGTTATGGTTACAAGTAAAATTGAAAAAACGAAGCAACCATAACTCGTGCTACCACTGTGCAATGCTAAGACAAACACCCAGTACATGAAAGAGGACATCACAAATGTCATTGATATCACTGATAACATCACATTTTAAAATAATTTTCATGAACAGTCCCTACAAGGAGTAGTGTTTATAATGTTGGTAACAAGAGGTCAGGGGTGATCGGGAGATCTATCAATGTATTAAAGAACGTTCTCATCCAAAGAAAACAGTAGGCATTCATCCTTGCCAAGGGCCAGGCCCATTGTCCATGCACCAAACTTGCATCACTATTTTTTGTGCTTACATTTGGACACTTGGAAAAATAAAACACAAAACAGATTTACAAAACCATGCTTCAGGTCCTTGCTGATGCTCCTCGCGCACGTTTGTTGTCATCAAGTACAGCACTTTAGGCTGTAGCTGCAAGCAAAATATTTCTTCCTATTCCAATCTAGGGTTCGGCCATGCTGCATGCCCCAATAATCAAATCAGAGTACACGATTATCAAGTAACTGCAGGGCAGTAGAATGGGTAGATCACTGCGCTTTATCTAGTACTTTAAACAGATTACCCTGCTACTGGGGATGGGGTTCTTTTGTGTTGGTGCCCTTCCTTCTTCAAGTGTTAGGTTTCAAATACGAGAGTGAGCCAGTTCACCTCAGCAATGGGTTATTCAATGAGTAACTGTTGTACTAATGAAGCAGTCTTCAAAACCATTCTTGAAGCTATATTTATTGTTAGAACTCAGCCAACACGTAATTCGACTCACTAGAATCTTTCCTTAAGGCATATAGATTGTGGGCCACTGCTGCGAGGTTGTGGAAAGGAGTCCAACATCTAATCCCAATATAGTGTCCCTCTATGGTCGCAAATATTGGTGGGTAATGACTTCAAGGGGAGGCTTGGTGACCACATGGGCACCTAGTTCGGCGTGCTTGGTAATGATCTGCGGATGCAATTCTGTGCAGCACTTTGGGCTATAGACACGGACAGACTTTTAGCCACTGGCAGGATTTATTTTCCCCATTTAAACCCAGCCAGATTTTCAAAAATGTTACCACAGAGCCTTCCCTGGTGGCCTAGCTCACTTTAACCCCATTGCCAGTCTCTTGTGGTCATGGCCAGTAGCCAGATTATCCGAGTCATGACCTTTGGGCATGACGGACAATCTGGTCACTGCCCATGGCCACCGGCTATACCTCAGCCACCAATGGGATATCACTATTTTATACCGCCATTATGACACTTTTCAAAAGATAAGACAGACCTATCTGCAAAACCATACTCCAGCCCTTGCCAATGCTCCTTGCAACTTTTCCTGCAAATCCAGGTTTTATTTTTTGAAAAGTGTCAAAATGTACATACATAAAATAGTCATATACCTTAGCTCCCAGTTGACAAAATCCATTCAAACTTAGCAGAAAAATTCAAGGTTGGGTCTATAATCTTTCTAAAATCTTTTGTGCACATTTGGCAAACGGCAACAAAGAAATAAACCATCTAAAAAAAGTTACCCCGCCCCTCTCTAATTTTGCCCTCTTTTCACCAAACTTGACAAAAACATTCAAATCTCGGTCTTAAATCTTTTCGCAAATGTTTGTTCAGATTCGTGAAATGGCACAAATTTATAGGCCTTTCAAATATTTTGGGACCCCCCCCTCTAATTTGATTCCCTCTTGGCAAAATACCACCAAATTTTGTAGAACACTTCAAGGTCACGTCTAGAACAACATCACAGTTTCATTGAGTAGTGTCAAAGTTATACGCCATCCAAAAATTGCTTTTCACCAACCCTGTAATGCAAAAATATGTATGGATGCCCCCTGAACATCGAGATGTTGGTGAACATTACAGGGCTATCCCGGACATCGGAGAGGAAAATCGGGCCGTTTTGGTTTTTTTTATGGCCATATCCCATCCTCATCACCCCTCACCTCCCCAGAGATATTAGTTTGACACGTGCAATGTTTTTTACCGCGCTGTTCACAGACCACGGGCGCTGTCCGCGAATCCAACAAGGTGGCAGTTTCCAAAATATGACGCACCTCGTGCTCTTCACCATCCAATCAGCGGGCAAGTCTCCTGGGCAAATCAGAGGCCCATCCGCAGACCGAACAAGGAAATGAGTACACGGACTGAATTCCGATATCACTTTTTTTTTAACCTACTTTTTGCCCGGCCGTTTTAAAAACAAATACTGGACGGATTTACACAAATTTACAAAAGCACGCTTTCGGGACCATGCCACCGCTCTTGGCGTGAATTTGGTGAAAATCCATCTAGTGGTTTGGGCTGTAGGTGGTGGAATTCCGTTAGAGCCTTTCGTAGAATTGAAAAGACGCATGCAGTATCTAATGGGAATCTTTCTAAATTTCTTAACAAATGGAACAGATATATTACTTATCTGGGTTGAAATAAAATGAGTTTGCAATCATTTGTCAGCCCCCTTACTCCTATGTTTCTGTTGTATATGCATGTCTGCCTTGTATATACGATACTTAATATTCAATCAGTCTTAATTATTATGTTTATTGGACACTTGTATGGCGGCGATACAGCAGAACGTGATTCCCAGTGCCAATATAATTCAATATTTTAATTCATTACTGGTGTATTCATATATGCCATGTATCAAATGTTATTTGTATAATTCCGCTTTGAATTCAACTTGCATGTTTACCAATATTTTCCGTTTTAAATGTTTTATTAAACATTGGAAAAGACAAGGTTTTCAAGATCAGTTGAACTAGTGCCTTTGCTCTAAAATTAAATGGCTACAAAAGAATTACCAAGACCAATAGTGTATTCTTAAAAGAATCGGAGGAAACAAATTCCATGTAGTAGAATATGCTAGGTTATATAATTGGGTTTTATACCACATTTACCTACTGCCAGTTGCAAGGTCTTGTGGCGCTCTGGTGGGTCTGAAAGAGAGGTTAGGATGGTGATGTAGGGGGAAAATGCAAGATAGATTTGCTATTGTGTTGATGGGTGCAGACCAGAAGTACCCTGTGCGCTGCAGCAGGGTCGGTTGCTAGGTGTATAAAAGCAACTGTGTCAAGAGTGGAACCTCACGTACCTGTGGCAATAGGATGCATTGGCCTGGACTGTGGTATGCTAGCTAGTTGACTGTAGAGGTGTACAGTTCTGTTAAAGGTCCATGCGTGGGCGGCTCAGTAAGTATGCAAATTGCGTGTTGGAATGTAAAATGTGAGCGTACTAGTGCAGAGATACCTTGGGGGCTGGTTGTTGTGGGTCGCAACCATTTTGAAGCTACATACAGTAAATCATATCGTGGCATAACAAAGCATTAGAAGACATAGCAAGTCACGAAAGGTGGCCTAATAATGCAAAACTGCCTGGTCTCCTCCCAGCACTCCCACCACTGGTATCTGCAAGCAGATCCCATTTCTTTCAATAACTACAGGGCTTTATGTTGGCCTGGAGTAGCCAGGGCAGAGCCCGGCAGTCTCCACAAACTGTGCATGAGTCGGAGCACTGCTGAAGCTACCTCAGTCCCCGATGAGCAAGCACCCGATGCAATTTTAACATGAAGAACTGGTAAGCATAAACAGGCAACTTGCGATAAAGATGCAGAGATTAATACACTGTGAAAGAAATGGTGCAGGGAAGAGGTCTGCCTGCTAGAGCAGGACAACCAGCACCTGACTCCCAAAGGCGAATGCTCTCCAAAAGAGTATGTATGACTTGTCATTTGCAGTCACTTAACTATTGGGGTGTTCTTGTAATTACATAAGCAGTTAATGACAGCAAGTCAAATTTGTGCTCGGAAGAGTTGCAGGTTTGAATCACTGTCACAAATGTGTTATACATAAAATGTGTGCCTTATGTTCCCAGAATGCTCCTTCATTGTATGCAAAGCATCAAGCAGCTTATATTGGTGCCCTCTGGTCGCCTCTCCTTTCTCTGGTGGTCTCAGAGGTGATTGGAGGGTGAAATGAAGTAGCATGGGGTTCATGATAAGTATTAATAATGAATAAATACAGAATATAACATTCAGCAATTAATAGTAAGACTTGCCAATCAAATAATCCAGGATAAGGAACAAGTTACTTACCTGTAACAGTTGTTCTCCAGCATGGGTCTGGCATGGATTCACATGCTCATGAATATTCCCCGTCATCAGGCTGGGAATCCTCGGTAAAGAAAAAACCCCCCAAAAAAAACAGTATCAGTTTCGTTTCTGATCTGCCTTTCTTAGTAGTAACCAATCACTGGTCTCTGGGTCATACTGCCCCCAGCCAATGACTGCCCTCTCCCTAAGCCCTGCCCCTGGCAGCCATCCTCAGAATTGGTAGCACGTAAAGTGGCAGTATGACCAAGTGAAGAGCCGCAGAGGGGACGGAGGGAGGGTTCGCATGTGAATATATGCCAGACCCATGCTGGAAAACAGTTACAGGTAAGTAACTTGTTCCTTCTCCAGCATGGGGTCTGGCATGGATTCGCATGCTCATGAATATAAGAATACATAGCAGTACACATGCACAACCACGGGAGGTGGCAAGGCTCAACATTTAGCATTACATAAAACTCAACATTAAGCATCTCTTACCTCTTCAACAGGCTCACCTTAAGCGAACAGGTTGCGCAGCACTGCCTGGCCGACTCTGGACTCCTCCCTGGAATCCCGGTCGATGCAGTAGAATCTTGTGAAGGTGTGCGTCGGCCTCCACGTAGCAGCCCTGCAGATGTCCAGCAGGGGCACACCAGACAAGAACGCCGTGGTAGCAGCGATCGCTCTGGTCGAATGGGCTCTCTGACGGCCGGGCAACGATTGGTTTGCCAATCGATGACAGTGCATGATGCAGCTGGAGAAACATCTGGGAATGGAAGCCTTCCAGAGAGCCTTCCCTTGGTTCACAGGTCCAAAGTTCACAAACAGCTGTGATGTCTTCCGAAAACTCTTTGTTCGGTCCACGTAGAACTTCAGCGCTCTAGCTACATCCAGCGAGTGCAAAGTCCTCTCGGCTGGCGACGAAGGGAAAGAGACTGGTAACATCAAGGGCTCGTTGAGATGGAAATTCAACAGCACCTTGGGCATGAAGTAGGGGTGCGTCCTCAGCACCACCCTTGTCTCGTGGAAAGTCAAGTATGGAGGCTTGCAGGATAGGGCCTGAATTTCTCCCATGCGTTGTGCAGAGGTGATGGCCACAAGGAACGTGGTCTTCCACGACAGGAACTCCAATGGAGCCGAATGCAAGGGCTCGAATGGTGGGCCCATGAGCCTGGTCAGCACCACGTTGAGCTCCCACGCCGGGGCTGGAGCCTTCACCGGCGGGAACGATCGGAACAGTCCTTTCATAAACTCCTTCACCAGGCGATGAGAACACAGGGACGACCGTCCTGCAGTTCTGGTCTATCGGGAAATAGCTGCTAGATGTATCTTGATGGAAGCATGAGCTAGTCCAGCGACAGTAAGTACGGTAGCACTTGAGGGGCTGTAATCCATAGAGGGTTCATCTGTGCGCGGCACCAGAATCTCTTCCACTTGTGTCCGTAGAACTGGAGAGTTGAGGACGCCCTGGCCTTTGCAAGAACCTCTGCAGTCAGCCGGGATATCGTACCCTCCAAACTCTAGTGCTGCAGGAGCCAGGCCTGCAAATTCAGCGACTCCGGGTCGTGATTAAGAATGGCGCCTCCTTCTCTGGAGAGAAGGTCTGCGACAGTTTGACTGGTGGGGACGCTGACAAGTCCAGAAGGTCCGGGAACCATATCTGTCTCGGCCACGCCGGTGCGATGAGGATCATCCTGCACCGGGACCTCTTGAGTTGGTTGATGAGCAAGAGCAGCGACGGCAATGGAGGGAACGCATACAGGAACAGGCCATCCCAGGGGAACGAGAAAGCATCGCCCATGCTCCTCGGCTGGGGGAACTTGCTGGCGAACCTCTGGCACTTGAGTTTGTCGCCGTCGCGAACAGGTCGCTTTGGGGTTTGGCCCATCGCCGGAAGAGTTGATCCACTTGATCCTTGCATAGTTCCCACTGGCGGCACGAGCGCAGCTCCCTGCTGAGTGAGTCGGCAATGGCGATTTTTATCTCTGCTAGATGAAAAGGTACCAGAAACATCCCCTGGGCAACGGCCCAGTGCCACAGATCCTGGGCTTTCTTGGACAGGGACGGGGGATCTGGTTCCTCCCTGCTTCCAGATGTAGAACTTCGTGGTGGTGTTGTCGGTGAAGATCCTCACCACCTTGCCCTTGAGGGAAGGGAGGAATTACTTGAGGGCCCAGAACACTGCTCGGAGCTCCAGTATGTTGATGTGGAGTGGCCTCTCCTCCAGGAGCCACAGGCCTCTCGCGTGAAGATCTCCGGTGTGCGCTCCCACCCCTCCAGGGAGGCATCCATCGTCACCGTCACCTGGTATGCTGGGGTCTGAAAGTCTGTGCCCGCTGCGAGATGCGTGTGGGTGCCCCACCATCTAATTGCTTGGCGGAATACTTCGAGCGAGATCTTATCCTCGAAGCTGTCCGTCACTTGCATCCAACGGGCGTCGAGGAACTCCTGCAGAGGACGCATCCGAAGCCTGCAAAGGCGCATCAGATAGATGCAAGAGGACATCATCCCGAGAAGGGACTTGATGGACCTCACTCTGGCCTCGTCCGGGGCCAGCAGACACTGTACCTTGCCCAGGATGGCCTGCATTATTTCCTCCGACGGCGAGGCCAACTGCGCTACTGTATCGAGTTTGGCTCCCAGAAACAGCGCAACCTGCGACGGAACCAGGTCGGATTTGGGGAAGTTGATGGAGAATCCCAGGTCCGTGAGCAGCCGGACGGTCTTTGCTGTGTGTTCGACAGCAAGTTCCCTTGTCCCAGCTCGGATGAAACAGTACACGTAGGGGTAGACGTGGATCCCCTGCAGGCGCAGCTGTGCCGCCACTAGGCACTTGGTGAACACCCTGGGCGCCGACTTCAATCCGAATGGGAGGGCCTTGAACTAGTAATGCCACCCTTGGACTATGAACCTGAGAAACTTTCGGTGTCCTTTTAGGATGGGGATGTGAAAGTACGCATCCTGCAAATCCAACGACGATAGGAAGTCGCCTTCCTCCAGCTGGCCCAGCACGTGCTGGAGGGTGACCATCTGGAACTTGTGCCTCGATGTATTTGTTTAGCCGACGCAAGTCCAGTATGGGACGCCAAACTCCTGTCTTCTTTCTGGCAAGGAAGTATCTTGAGTATACTCCGGAGCCCCGGAGCCTCTTTGGGACGAGATCGATGGCTCCTTTCTTGAGCATCGCCCTTACCTCTAACAGCAGTTGAGGGACGTGGTTTTCCTTCCTGGCCACGGGAGGAATTCGGGGGCACTTTAGAAATTCCAGAGTGTGCCCGTGGGCCTGGGCATTCAGCACCCAACGGTCGGTGGAGATGGACTCCCACACGCTGACGAACTTCGTCAGCCGGCCTCCCACCGGGGTGCTTCGGTGGGGGACCGACGCAACAGCCGGTTCAGTCTTGCTTGGAAGCAGCCTTGCCGCCTTGGCCTCCCTGGCCTCCCTGGCGACGACGGCGAGATCCACCTGACTTGCCTCATCCCCTGTAGGCTTCTTGCGACGAGGAGCGGGCTGCCTGATGGTAGGTCGAGGAGCCGCCGCTGAATCCTTTGGAGGCACCTTGCTTGCCTCTGGAGCTCTGAAAGGGCAGCCGTCGTTGCTGCAGAACTCCCAAGGCCCGAGCCGTCTCTGTGTCGGTCTTGATGGCCTGCAGTGACTCATCCACTGTCTTTCTGAACAGATTGTTCCCGTCGAAGGGCATGTCCAAAACCTTGGCTTGCACGTCTTGGCGGAAATCCGTCGCCTTGAGCCACCCCCGAAGGCAAACGCCGTTGCCCAACTGGCAGAAACAGGTGTCGGCAATGTCCGTGGCCACCGTTATGGCGTGGTCCGATGTCACCCTCCTGTAGGATCACCAGGGCCTCTGCCCTCTTGTCGTCCAGGAGGAAGTCCAACAGGGGGGTGATCTTGTACCACAACTCCCTGTCATAGCGGGCCACAATCGCTAGGGCGTTGGCCGCCTTAATCGTCGTCGGAGACGGGAGGTCAGCCGTCACCGTCGTCGTCATCCGTCGCCGTGTCTGTTCCCGTGTCATCCCTCAGGACCGGGGAAGGCGACAGAGGCTGAGAAGGTTGTGAGGGCTGAAGGGGAGCCGGATGAATTCTCCTCCTCTTGTTTGGAGGGCTTCCCGACGGACCCGGTTCAGCTGGGTCGTCCGTCGGGGGTAGTGGCAGGCTCGTCCTTATCTCCGTGCATAAGGCTTGGATTGCCGTCAAAATGGCCGCTGAGTTGTCTTGTGGCTCGGGCTGTGACGGGCGTGCCGGGAGCAACAGTTGTTACTCCTCCACGGGAACCTAGTCGTCGCCACCCTCGCTCTCGTCGTTCCCCCTCGTCGGGATCCCTCCCGTGGGACCGGGCCTCCTCCAAATTCTCTGTCAGTTCCTCCTCGGAGGTTGTGTCCGTAACGGTCACCGGCCCCCCACCCCCTCTTTCCACCGGGTTCTTCTCGATGGGCTTAAAAGAAGATTCCCTCCACGGAGGCAGGGAAACTCTGGGCCCCGAGGGCACCTCCACTGGGATAGCCTCTACAGGCTTCGCCAGGGCCGCAGCGACTCCCTCAATCGAGGCCTTGTCCGGGATCAAGGCCTTCACCACCTTGGGCGTGCTTGAGGCCTTCACCTTAGGGGGAGGGTCACCCCCTCGGCCTGTTCCTTCGAGATCGACCGGGGCCTCTCCAGAAGCTTAGCCGGGTTCTCAGGTTTTCTCTTCCCCGAGCCAGAGCGTTGGCTCGCGGGTCATGGTGTCGGTGAAGGTGCACCCTGCCTGGCAGCCGAGGAGCCCGACCGATCGGCGCTCCCGGTGCCCGTGGACGCGGTGCTTTGCCTTCTGTTGGGCCCCCGTCGCCGGGGCGCCCTCACAGGACTTAGAAGACGCTCGGACTTCTTCTCACCTGCTGGGCTCTTGCCTTCCAGCCAGTTGGAGGGACGGGTCCGACGATCCCTCATAGTCCGATCCGACAAGTTCATGCAAAACGCAGTCCTTCTCCACGTGCGTTTTGTCCTTGTGGAGGCAGTAAAGGCATTTCGAATGCTCGTCCTCCTTGAACACATATTGTAGGTTGCATCCAGGGCAGATCCTGAACAGTTTGCCGGGAGTCAAGCTTCCCTTCTCCTGGGCCATGTTCTTCTCGTCCGCGAGGTAGGCCTCAGAAACTTCTGGAATCCTCCAAGAAGCGTAGCTCGATGAAAACTTCACCCTTGAGGGGCGTAGATAAATCCGAAACGGGTCCCCGTTGATCGGAAGTAGAAACGGTGGAGCTTGAGGCTCGATTAAACCGGAAATCGAGAAATCTCTTTGAAAAAGCACAAAACGCAGTCAAAGCTCGAGAGCTTTGACTTAGGACTCCCAACGCTTGAACGTGCGGTAAAAATCTGAGGATGACTGCCAGAGGCGGGGCTTAGGGAGAGGGCAGTCATTGGCTGGGGGCAGTATGACCCAGAGACCAGCGATTGGTTACTACCAAGAAAGACAGAAATTAAACCGATACGGATTTTTTCTTTACCGAGGATTCCCAGCCAGACGACGGGGAATATTCATGAGCATATGAATCCATGCCAGACCCCATGCTGGAGAAATATATAAATTGAGTTAAATCAAAAAGACATCGAAGTAGTTTATCAAGGTTACAATCATTGAATATAAAAAAGAAAATACTGAATAGATAAAATCAAACATTTTCCTTCTACTCACACCCGCACACCTCTTTATGCAGATTATATTTTCCTTAATCCAGCACTCACCTCTTCCATTTTACCGCTCGTATTGGCTCCTTTGCTCACCACTTTATAGTGGTCTACTAGTCCTAATAAACCCTGCAGATGAAGATTTAACTCTATGCTCCTTAAACATGAAAAAATTATAGAGGTTTCTCCCTTTACTTCTGAGTTCTTTCGATTTAATCGTGGTGCAGACACCTATCACTAACAACTGGGATGCCTACAAAGCATTTCTTAGGGGTTTCATTATTACCTGTGTAGCCCATGAAAAAGGACTTTTGAAAAATTCACAGAAAATGTGTTGGAGGAAATTTAAAAAACATGAGTCATCTTACTTGAATAATCGGACTAAAGAATTAACCGAAAAGAGCTTCACTATAATGGAGATGCTTCCTAATGCAAATCGCAGTGGGTGATTTCTCTGGGTTACCATTGAGGGTGCAAAACATGAGCCCTACCTTGAACTTCATTATTCCCTAAGCATGCTCTCTGCAACACAATAAAGACCCGAAAGCAGGGTAAGACGAGTCTGGGATAAGCTAAAAGCTTGAAGTTGGTCTTCAGGAGCAATAATACATTTAAAAGTGACACACCCTTCAGTTTGAGAAGACTGGTGGCTCCTTAGGGAATAGTTGCTGTCTAGTAGATCTTCCTTACCTGGGGTTATTAGCTACAGGTTATCACGGGACAGACAGCAGGGGAGCAGAATCCCTAAATGTACACTGAAGAAAAGTTAAGCACACTGGGCCAGGGTCATTTATTTGCAGAACAAAGGTCATTTACTCACTGAATGAACTGCTTCAATCCAGAGAAAGGGATTCATTTACAGACAGCATTTTTTTTAGAAACCAAACCCGAGGGAGTGTTATTTACAGGATGGAGGCAAGACCACCAGAGATGGTGCCGAGTGACCCAAAATACATGTTTGCAGGGCCTCATGAGGCTTGTTTGGGGCAGATGGCTCTACCTCTTACCTTACCCCATGCACAACACGTCTGTGGGAATTGGCAGGTGAGGGGACAGTCTGGGGACTCCCCACACAGTGGCGCCACCGGGGGAGGGGACAAAGGGGGCCACAGCCAACCTTATGAAAACGCTGGTTCGTCCCACCAGCAACCGTTCTCACCCATTCGTTTGTTTGGTGTGCCATCCCAAGATTTTCAGTGAGCCACCCCTTGTGAAAATGTCTGGGGCGCCACTGTCCACACAATAGTGCTAGGGATAGGAGAAGCATGAACTTTTGGGTAAAAGACAGGGCTGCCTGCGATAGGAGAACTTGAGGCAGTCATTTCACTCCCTTTGGTATGTTGAGACTGCCACAGCATGCAGCATCTAAGCTTCTATATAGAACCGCCCCAACCGAATTCAAAGTGCTCAACATACAGATGCCCATGCCCTTAAACCAGGCTCGGAGAATGTAAAATTGCTACTGTGGGCTCTGCATAGGATTTCCAATGTGGACTCATGCAAGCTATTATCCCAGGACAACAGAAACGACGTACAATATCTGTGTAAGGGTATCCCCTAAATTACTTCAAAGTACTTTACTTCGTTGTAATTACTTTGAATTACTTAGTGTGGGAAGTAATTTTGTAGAGGTAATCTAGGTTATACAGGGCATAAGGGAGGTGGGAAGGGGTTGGGGTGGCAGTGAAGGGAGGGAGCAAACATTCAAAGTAATTACAACAAAGTAGATTACCACAAAGTAATTTATTTTGTTAGAACGTAGAACCATTAGCATTTTGAGCAATCGACACTGAGTCTTATATAAAACTGAGCAGTCAGAACAAACAGCGGTAGAATAAGGTTCCAAGAATGAAAAACCTTTTGGGTGGAGAAAAAGGTCACTTGTCTTTTATTTGCTTTAGTTATACTTGAGAGCAAACTGCAGGTAATTTGGATCTAACCTCAACAGTCAGGTGCTCTGGCCAATGGGACGGCTTGTAATCACGCGATCAGGGCAGGGCAGAGGCAAGAATCCTTGTTTTAGTCTTCTTAAAATATCCTTACCATAAGTGGGTGCCATTGACCTTGCACTCATCTGTCTAATAAAACTAGTGAAAGGAATACTAAAAAATGTGGACATAGAAAATAACTTAGTATGCCATGTTACTGGGACTTAACAGAACACCACATATATGTGCCCTGGTGGATCAGAAAGAGAGGGCAATTGGTTAGGTTAAAGTGAGGTTAAAGATGGGTTTGGTGCTATGGTGATGTGCAGTTCGGAATTACTTTGGTAATATAGGAGGGTCTGTTTCTAGGTGGTGTGGCCGAAGGCATGAATAGAGCCTCCACTACATCCAACTCTCTTCAAAATACCTTCCTTCGAGCCCTTCGCTCAGGTAACTCCAACTCTCTGATGGTCAGATGCTTCTCCAGGCAGATAGTGTGGTAGATCTCTCTCCACTGGAGGTGCCTCCTTCTGGAATGGCCTCCTTGCCCCTCTAAAACTTAAGCCGGACCACCTGAAGTTCTGGAAGCAGCTACAGACCTTTTTCGCCTCTCACTCTCCCCTGCTGACCTACCTGTAAGCTGCACTGATTGGTTGCTTGGCTACCCTCAGAGTTTCACTGGGTACCTGGCACCTCCATAATCGGTCTCCCCTGCACTGCCTTCGGGCCTACCGAACATTTAGGGGCTGTAACTAACCTCTACATACCCCTACCTCCTTGCATTGACCCAGAGCTGTGCTGCCCTGGCTGCACTTACTCAGTGTTATGCTGCCTTGATTGCAATCCTCTCCCCCCGACCCCTCCCTGGTACTACCCCCCACCCTCCCCTTCATTTCATTTCATTTCCGCTGACACTTTGCACCGTCGCTCTTGCACAATCTGAATGACAAGGCCTAGTAGGATCGTTTGGCTTGTCCTCCCTCCCTTGTCTTGTTGCGCCTAGAAACACTTGTGTACAGGCGCGTTATAAATGGCTTAACATATCTTAGGTTCCACAAGCTAGTGTTGTCTTTCTTCCCAACGAACAAGATTATTAAGAAGGAAAAAAGAAAAAATAAATACTCGCCAATGCAGTGCCAGTATTCAACATGAACATACCCCACCATTTCTTACTCACCGACAGTGAATTATTGCTCGCTAGAGGCAAGTGAATATTTGGCGGCCTGCTGCAGATACACACAAACAGATGTGTCCTATAACTGCATCTTTTAGGAGAATGTGTGCATAGAACAGCTTACGCAGATACACATACCCTCAACTTGCACTTAGCAAGTCTTATTTATTTAATTAGAATTTTTGTTGGAGCGCTGGCCCTACCCATATAGTTTGAGCACCTTACAAGGTTTCAAAGGTTGAAAAATTAGGAGTTCAAACTGAAGTTACAAAATGTACTCAGAATAGGATCGAAAGATTGTGTTGTGTGGGGAAGCAGGTATGTTTTGAGGGTAACTGAACATTCAAGTAAAGACGCATATCAGGCTGAATATATGCAATCAAGCATAGTTTAGTTTTGCTCCACATGCACCGTGGAGAAAAAGTTCACTTCAAAGCAACTAGCCAGACAAAAACTCACTTGCCACCTGACAGGAATGCCACTGACCCACATTCACGCAGTACACAACTTCAAACTTGCCAAGTAGTAAAGTATGTAGCCTCAACATGCAGCAAGAACTGGTATGCCCAGAAAAGCTTTGAATCGAAAACATAAAGGAGCAGCCACCATCTATACTTTCTGCCTGCCCTTGGTTTTAGAGAGAAAACCACCAGCTAGTGAACCAGGGAAGGAATTGGGACATAAAAGACCTAGCTGTGTGTTAAATTGAGACACAAGACTGTGCTCTTGCAAATTCAGCCTTGCTGGAGCTCTGTTGCGGCCGATGCCCTAACCCCACAGGCTAGTAGTCTCCAAGGTCTGCTCCGGAGCCAATGCTCTCTCTGACCCATTAGAGTTGCGTCAGGAGACTCCTGGTAGAGAGGGACAGCAGACTTAATGTACATGCTCCTTGTCAAACAGCCCAAGTCTCACGTACAGACAGGCGCTGTCCAAATACAAATGAGTGCATATGTCTTGTGGTTTACACACACTGTTAGGACGAGTCCAGAACCCAGTTTACATTACTTGTTCAGTTGGGTTTTCTACTTTAATTACTTTTGCCGACTTGTTTCAAATATAAACTTGTGGTCATTCTTCTGATCTTTTCCAGTCCCCAATACAGGTGACCACCAGCTCAGTGCAGGAAATGGGCCGGACCAAGAAAGTTGCACTCGGGCAAGACATGTCTTGCTAGAACACTGCTCTGTCCCCAGACTCCGCTTTAGGCAGAATTGCATGCAGTAACCTCTGGGACCACCACATACAATTAGGACTACAGGTGTAAGCAAAAACCAACCTTTGGTATAAGTCTGTACTACACAGTTTTGTCATAGCGAGCTGAGCAGCCAGGCTTATCTCAAGAGGGAATGCGAGCAGTACAAGAGGTTACACAGAGGTCTTACAATCACAGTGGTTCAAGTGGACACTTATACTCAAGGTTTCTTGATAAAACACTTACTTATATGATTAGGTAATTTATTACACAATCATTAAGAAAACATTTACTAGAAGGAAACAACTTAATATTATACACAAACACACTTCAATAGCAAACCAATAATTTTCTGAACAAATTAGACTCCCCTGAAATAGGAGCAAAATGGCATTTCAGTTACTTTCAATGGGAGCAAAAAGGTACAAGTTAGCAGAATAGATCACAAATACTTTCTTAGGCAGTGCAAATAGTTATAGTTCACTAGAGTACTCGATTCAGTTCAATAGGCATAGGTCAAAGTCATAGGACTAGTGTCTTGGATAGGAAAGAGCAGTTCTTGAAGTAAACGGTAAAGTTTTTGCCAAAGTACTCAGAAGTAGTTTGTACGAAAAAGGAATCATGTTGGGTCACAAGCTGATTAGGCCTGTAAATTGGGAAAGTTTCACAAACTTTCATAGCAAAAGAAGCAGTCTCTCAATCGGGTTGGCACAGAACCCTAGTATGAATCAAAAGATGCAGCTGAAGACGTTGGTTATTGGCAGTTCCTGCAGATCTCACTGTTCCTGAGCCTCAGTTGTGGGGACAAGAGGGAGGATGTCGGGGGACTCCTGCATCATCGGAAAACGCCGACAAAATGGAGTCACTTCAGTTAGAGTAGCTGTTCTTCAAGCACACAAGCTGGTGTCCATCCCCCTCGTTAATCCGAACCAGCTTCGAGAAGGTATCCAGGTGGCTTACGGGTTGATTGGTCCCACCAACTCAAAGGAAGAAGTCGTCCTTGAAGGGGCTTCTCTGTCGAGATGAACTTGGCAATTCGGACCTGCAGCGGGGCTTCACTGGGCAAACCAACGGTGCAGGAGTTGCAGCAGCCGTCCTCTTCCAGCTCTTCTTCGGTTCTTTCGTTCCAGTGGTCGACTCTGCTTTCCAGTCCAGGAGCCTCACCTTTTAAACAGTTTTCTCCCATTCATTCCAGCCTAGCTGCCACTCACCCAGCAGGGTGGCTGTCCTTGCTGGACAGTCAGCCAGCCAATCACGCCGGAGTGCATTTAGGTCTCCTAGGACACCCAGCACAGGGAGTTTCGGGCACCTCCCTCATGTTCTGCCCACCCCGAGACACTCAGACCGCAGAGGCGGTCTTCAGTCCTGAAACCCACGGGCATGGAAACAAAGGGACCAAACCTGGATTGGCACGTAGAAACAAACCCTAGAAGGACCTTTCCAAAAAGAAATGGCAAAAAACAAAGACCGGGATCCGTTTAAACAAAGGGGCTTAAGGCGCCATCAAGAAAAAGAAATGGCTCCCGCGATTTTTAGCTACCAGTGTTCGCGGTCGGGAAAAATCATGGTAGTTTGTTCTAAAACCACTGCCACAGCCATTTCGATGGGAAAGTAGCATTTGACTGCTACATGAGTTTCTAGACATAGGGGATACTAGGTAACCCCTCCAGCACTCTATAGGAAGATATTGTGTGCTGGGTCTAGGAATTTAAAAAGTCTAGTAAAGTCAATTTAACCTTACATTGTCTAGGAAACAGTAGTTTATCCCAGAGAAGGTATGTAAACCTTTGGGAAGTCTAAAAGACATCCATGTGTCACTGCACTGAGGGTGCTGTGTGACAAATAAAAAAGATTATGCATTTGGAGTGGTTTTAAAACTCCATAATCAAAGAAATAAACACAGAAAACAAACAGGATAAAAGAAGTTCAGAGTCCAAAAGTTCAGCAAAAGAGCTGGGGGTCTCCAAGGTAGAGGGAATTAGCACATTTATGAGAATTCTCCCCAACACTCGGGGGCTGGCCCATGACACTCGCGGATCTGCTCTCAATTTGTGTTATCGCAGACCCTTCAACGAGCAGCAGTTTTCAGAAGACTCTGCATCCAGCATAGTCTTCGGAAAGCAGTCTGCTAGTTGAAGTGCAGGTTTCTTGTGCATGTGATCCTCTGCTTCAGAACACCCGAAGCCCAGAGAAACCCAAGTTTCAACAAGCAGACACTTTCAGTAGACTCGGCACGGGAAACTGAATACAGAAACTTACAAATCCTCACATACTTGTTGCAGCTGACCAAAAGGGTATAGATGTATTGCAATCAATAATGTGCAGACATGTTTCTTAGGCTGAGCACTGATCAATCAAAACTGCAGAACCCAACTTACATCATTTCCTCAAAATGGTTTCTTACTGAATCTTATAAGACATGTTTCAAATATAAAATTGTGGACATTGTTACCATAATGCTCTTTGCTTTTCCTGCAAATCGCCACGGCCCACATCCACACCCTCTCCTCCCCACAGCCCCACCCCTCCAAGGATGAGAGGTTTCCCCCAGTAAAGGGGCACAACCAAACCTACATTTCAGGGGCAGGGGTGGAGGGGGGGGAACTTTATAAAAAGGATGTGGCAAACCTAGAGGCTCCGCCCGCTCTGTTCCACCCCAAGGATTGTCTGGCATGGGTCCCCAATTATCAAATGGAAGCAGCCCAGCATTACACATCGGCGTGCACACACACAATTACACATTCACTCACTTAAACTTCATTTACCATACACTCACTCATTTACATGTACACCCAACCCCATACATACACTCATTCACACACACACACACACACTCGATCATTCACACATACATTACACACATGCATGCATACACAATGAGCCAATATGCAATGCTAGTTTCAAGAAAGGCTTTCCTCACGTCTCTGCCTAACAAAAAGCAAGTGTGCATATCAGCCCCTTCACCTCAAATGTGAAAGAACATAATGTTCGCCCACATTTGTGGGGAGGGCGGTGTTACTAGGTCTGGCAAAGATCCGGGGCTACACGAATGTCGGGACCGCAGGGACTCGGGGTTACCAAGCCTTTTGGTTGTAGCCCCTGAGATTCTATCTGGGGCTAAAACCAAAAGACCCAGGGCCACAGCCCACTCAGCCCCCCGCTAGCAACGCCTCTGCGGAGGGGGCCGATAGGTCCACTTGATTTTTGTTAAGCAGAGAGCAGAGGGAAGCCTTTCTTGAAACTAGCAGCTTTAAAGTTTTGCTGCGTTTGTGCAAATACATTTTTCTGCACAAACACAGTAAAACTTTAAAGTCGCCGGTTTCAGGAAAGGCTTCTTTGACTAACAGAAAAGTATGATGTGCAACACCATTGAGCTAATATGGCTTCAGCCCCGCCCCAGACCTCGGAACCAGACAACTGAAACAATAAAATCAAAATGCAATAGAGAGCCAGCTAACACCAAACCCATGAGGGACAGAAAACACAGAACCAGCAGAGAGGGGGACCCCCCCGCAGGAACAAGAGCGATAATGCAAGGCTGAACCGACCAAGAGCGATACTCCAATCAGGACCCAACAATACCCAACAGGGCTGACACAGACAACAGGCAACCATCCTAACCACTACCCAGCATCCCTCCTACCAGACATGACAACATAACCATGTTTAAACCGCCAACCCAATGCAACCTTGCATCCACACTATTCAAACAATTACCTCACGCTCACAAGATAGCCATCTTCAAAACCAACCACACCATACAAGCTACCCGCTAGCCAAAACGAGACCACTAGTGCTACACTAAGAAAACCAGCACCTAAACTAGTAAGTAGAAGATAGAATCCACTAGACTAACATACACAAAACCTAGGCAGAACTTCTGGAGACGGACTTGCATCTCACACGACCAACCCGACACACGCAACCAAATTCAACTGAAGACCTAGGTATGGCGACTGCCTTGCAGCAAATCTGGATATGGCTGTGACGATTGAACCGAGTCACATCCAGATAGAGCTATGGGAACGGGCAAGGGTCACAACTAGATAGATCCATGGGGACCAGTTTGCATCACATACAGACTGGGATGGAGGGTTGGCCTGACTAACAACAAAGATAGAATTGCAGAGACTGATTAACGTGACATATGGACAGATGTGAGGGACAGCCTTGTGTCATGCCAGAAGAAGATCACTGTAAGAAGGACATGCGTCTAAACCTTGAAAGACCCACAACATGACTGTCGTCAGACAAAAATGCTAATAACCAACCCTACTAAAACCTCACCCCTCTTGCAAACACCTCTCAAACTAACTAACCACAACCATACCTCTAAAACCACAGCATAACGCATGCACTTCGCTACACTGCAACAACAAAACAAGCCACACATAGCCGTACACAACAGCACATGACGGATACCGACCGGAAACCACACCAAAATGCTCAGTGAACAGTGTTAACCGAACTGAAGCTGCCAACAGCACATCACATCTCTCCTGCATGTTCTCCAAACTTTGTCCTACTAACGTACCCCAACCTACCCCTTTTTTTCAGATCCACCAGAGGACCACTCCGGTTGTGATAGTGCACGGTATAAATATCCTTTAACATTAACATTTTGGTGGGTGGGTGAAGCCTGATTAGCTCACATCACTCCCTCTTCCGGAGGGGGGAAATAGCCAGAACACATTTTGTTCACTTCCAGCATACCTCAGGTTACATTCTCATTTAATGTTCAATTCCAAATTCGCTCCACACATTAGTCCTGAGATTTGGTCGGTTTTAAACATGTGAAGTTTGAGCCACTAGAAGAAACTATTAAAATTGCTGTCAAATGAGGATGCCCTTCGCGCGAGTGCAGGATAGGTGAAATGCATTTTTAATGTCCAGATCCCAAGGCCATTCGTTCAACTTTAGGGCCATTTCCACAGGTCCGGAAATGTTTTCTCCAATATTCACTTTCATAGCCTGAAATGCTGCAATATAGCAATGCATTATGGACTCCTCTCTCCCCGGAAAAGTAACTCATCGATTAAACAAAAGGAACCGGAGATGTGCTGTGCCTAGGCTGCACAAAGGATGTATCCAACCTGTGTCTATCACAAGGAAAAAGGGCACAAAGCCTCGAACGGAGGCTGGACCACAAACTGCAAAATGACATGCATTTCTTGGCAGGGAAAGAACAAATTAAATGCAACAAGCACTGGCAAAACACAGACATGTTCTGTTATTGGGAGTTTTACTGCGCATCGCCGCAAATTTGCATGGTCTCCAAACCCACTCGAGAATCTCAATGGGAAGCATGTGGGTAGGTTGGCTAGCGGGACAAAGAAGGAAAAGACAAGGCATTCTACTTCGTGTTTAGCTGCTGGTGTGTAGAACCAGGAACAACTTGTGTCTGTGTGCCTTCTAGGTGGTATTTGGTGTGTGCACCAGAGGCGTTTTGTTTCCAGGTGGGAGGCCTCCAGTGCTTGGCTTGCAAGGGTGGTTAGGCTAGTTTGTAGGTTGATTCGAAAGTTATAAAGTTTGGAGCATTTCTCGAGACAATTGTTTTGGCGTGGTCTGTAAACATGTGGCTAGAGGGGGTGGGGTATGAAGTATTTAGTGTGTTTCTTTGGGATACCTAGATGCAAAATACAGCAGGGCACAACAAACAGCAATGCAAAAAAATGTGGATGCCCATATGTGAACACCATGGTAACCAAAAATGTGATGGGTGGAAGGTTTGAATTGGTCTAGAGACCCAAGCTGCTCCTCGCTGATGAGGCCTGTTGTGTTCTGCATTCTTGATTATACATATTTAGTCAACATGTATTTACTTGTGTGGGGTGGGGTTCCATCAACATGATTCTGGAACCAATCCACGGTTGGAGACTCAGCTGGGAGCAGTGCCTGTTGCCTGCTCCCTGTACTTAATAAAGTACCTAGTTTGTGTACTTATCCGGTGTCCGTCTATTTGAACACTGGCGACGAGGAGCTCTTCTTCTTCTCAATTATCGGAGGCGTGGGCGGACCCACGCAGGCGCTTCCCCATCCTAAAGGATGATGTGCACCAGACCCACCAATCAATACTTGGCTCACATAAACTCACAACTCCTCCCACCGCCCCGTCTGTCTCACAAAATCCAACATCACACTGCTCCTCCTCCTGCCTCTCACCCCGTCACCTCCCAGCAAAGCCCTCCCACTCAGCTCAGCCACACCTAGCGCAGTCAACCGAACCCTCATCAATTCTCTCTTCAACATGTCTCTCACACCTAAGCAAAAAAATGTCCCACAGTCTCGGGCACCCCACACACCGCACAGTCCCTCGACTCACGGTTCCCCACTCGAAACAGTCATTCAGCCCCACATGCCCTATCCTCAACCGATTCAGCATCACCTCCTCCCCCCTCCTCCATTCCAGACTCCCTGCATCCACCTTCACCGACACTTTCCCACGAACACCAAACATCCACCTGCCCTTCACCCCACTCACCCACCTCTCCTGCCACTCATCCATGACCCGTCTAACAGCAGTAGGGAGTGCCAGCAGAGAGTCTTCCCCCACTTCCTTGGCCCAGCGCAGTGCCTCTGAAGGGAGGAGCACTGCTCGCTCTTCCGTGAGCGGAGAGGAGGCGGCAGCCCAAGGGAGAGATCGGCAACAGGCACCGTGGCCTCACCCAGAGCACAGGTCAGAAGGGAGCGCTAGCAAGGGAGGGGCGGGGGAACTAAGGCCCAATTTCGGGTTTTGCTCGCGTGCAGAACTGTAACTGCACCACGAGTCCCCAGTGCAGAGTCAGTAGAATCTTTTGTTGCTTTGCTAAGAACACTGAGTCACACATGCGAGTCTGGAGATCTGACTTCACTGATTAGAGGTCAATTAGTTAGATGTACCAACAGCCCAAGGGTACAGGAAATGTTACTGGCTAAATACAGGTCATTAGAACAAGCAGTAGAGCTCACAAGAAGTATTGAGCAGACGTCACAATACATGAAACAAATTAAGATTGGGAAGCAAGTGGCGCAAAAAGTTTGTGCTGTTGGCTCGAAGAAAAGGTCTCCAGGCCCAGGCTCCAGAAAGGAATGGTGGGGCCGAAAGTGTGCCAACTGCGGTAGTGTCAGACACACCGCAACTAGCACGTCATGTCCTTCCAGATTCATGGAGTGCTTCAAATGCAAACAAAGGGGTCACTTTGCAAGCATGTGCAAGGAGGCATTCTCCATAAATATGGTAGACCAGAGGGAACACAGTGTGGATTGTTCAAGCATCTCTTCGGTGAAAACATCTACGTTGGCGCCACCCAATCAATGCAGCTCTCTGCGTCATGTTTTTGAGATTTCTGCAGTGTCTGTTGAGAAAAGTGGTCCAATTAATGACTTTGTGGTAGACGGGTGTAGTCTGCAGATGAAGGTCGGCTCTACATCTCCGTGGACTATTGTATCGGAGGAGACTCAGACACATGTTATGCAAGGAAGTGCAGGACCTAGTGCCTGCCAAAGTACAACCTTGTGGCTATGGGGAGACAGCCATTGAGCTAATTGGAGAACTCCAAGGCCATGTGTACTATAGGGTGGGAAGAGCTAAAGAAATTGGGCGCAAGGATCCAGGCAAGTGCTCTGACGCCAGTAACTATAGCAGAAGTGGACGACAAGTGGGCCAAGGAATTCCGGAGGCGTTTACTGAGAAATTAGGGAAACTGAGGGATTTCAAACACAAAATCAAGTTGAAACCAATAGCGCAACCAGTTGTGCACAAAGTGTGGCCTGTTCCTTTGAAGATGAGAGAGCAACTACATGAGGAGTTAGTCAGTCTTCTCCAAAAGGGTGTCATTGAGCGCATTGAAGGAACCGAGTGCTTGTCTCCTGTGGTTTTGGTGACCAAAAGCAACGGGAAATTGAGATTATGTGTGAATCTCAGGGAGGTGAATAAGAACATTATATCAGAGACTCTAGCCACCCTTGGACATGCCAGTTGGTTTTCGGCAATTGACCTTTCAGCTGCATAAGTACCATTGTCAATGTCTAGTCAGCATATCACGGCTTTCATCACTCCTGAGGGAACATTCAAGTACTTACGCATGCCATTTGGTTTGGCTTCGGCCACCTAAGTGTTTCAGAGAATAATGGAGGAAGTGTTGAAAGGGATGAAGAACATTGCTGCGTTTCAAGATGACCTACTTGTGTTTGCCGACATTGCAGAACATGATATGGTGCTAAAGTGTGTACTGGGGAGATTGAGGGAGGCTGGTCTCAATGTTCAGAGAAACAAATGCAGGCTTGGAGTGAGAGAGGTGAAGTATTTGGGGCATACAATTTCAGGGCAAGGAGTGTCTCCCAAATTCAGTTTGGTTGGGTATATTTGCAAAGCTCCTGCACCAGTGGGTAAAGATCAATTGAGATCTTTTGGGGATGGCAGAGTTCCATCACAAATTTGTTGACAGCTTTGCCACCAAATCCAGTCCCTTGAGGGATCTATTGAAGAAGGGGGTACATTTTAGGTGGTCGGAGTGTCGGGTGGCATTCGAGAGAATAAAAGAAGTGATTGGGAGTGCTCCTTCCTTAGGCGGATTTGTGTGTGGCAGAAAGACCATTTTATCGATTGATGCTAGTTTGTTAGGGTTGGGGGCCTCGTTAACCCAGATAGACTCAGGAAGGGAGGAACGCGTCATAGCTTTTGCTTCTAGGCCAATAAGGGTTGCTGAAAAGAATTACTCTGTAATTGAGAGAGAGAAGCATCTGAACCACCAGCACTGCTCTGGGCAACCTACAACACCACTGTTTTGTTTTAGCTTGCCTGCGCCATTGCATAAGGGGAACAGCCATATGCAAATCGGTCAGGTACTGCCACCAATGGGAGCAGCCCAACGCAAACTGCTAGGCTAGGTCCCCTTTGCATGGAAACACAAGCAACCCCAAACATGTTTCAACCTTGTTGGGCCTCATCATTGAGGTGCAGCTTGGTTCCCTAGGACGCAGCAAGCAAGGGGCCCACGTCTGGGCATACCCTTTATTACACACAGACAAACTATCAACAAAAAAGTGATGGGTGGAAGGTTTTGAATAAAGATCAACCACTGGGGCTGCTCTGGGCAACCTTCCACACTGCCGTTTTTAAGCTAGTCTGTGCCATTGAAAATGGAGTCCAGCAATATGCAAATCAGTCAGGTGCTGCCACCAACGGGGCCAGCCCAGCCCAAACTGCTAAGCCATATGTGAAGACCACAGCACAAACTAGAATGAACAATGCACTACAGTTTCTTAGTGATGCCTAGATGTGAGTGTGCAGGGCAACGCAAGGCATTCCATTAGGGATACTTCAATGTGAACATCACAAAGCACAACTAAGAGTAATGCACTTTAGATAGTAGCAAGTTCTGAAACCAAATACAATATGGAAAACAAATGCAATACCTTAGGCATTTAGATTTGATGAGCAATAAACCAGGATACAATAATTTTATACACTTTAGTGGGGATATTTAGATACATATTATGGCGATATGATAAACTACCAAAACAGAGGTGGCTCTTCCATGCCAAAAACTAATCTCCCCCTGCCTATCCAGTCCCCACCCGACACTCTCCCCTACTCTTCTTGAGCTAGAAACCCTGGCGTCATCTGACCCTTCTCACACCTTCTGTACTTTGATCTCCAAACTGGAACAGCAGCTCACCTCAACCTTCTAAATATTAGGAAAATCAGCCACCTCCTTCCTTTCAACACTGCCAAGCATATCTTAATCACTTTCGCTAAACTGGACTACTGTGTTCATGGTAAGGCACCACTGTATCCTCCTCTATCCAACTCTACAAGCCTTCTCATAATCTCTGCTCTGCCTCCTCCTACTCTTGTGGCTCCTCGCCCTCCCTGTGCTTCCTCACATCTGCCATTTTTCTCTTCTTGCTCCACTCTTCACCCAGAGATCCGAGAAACAGTCCACACAGATTTGTTCAAAATCAAACCAAAAGCCTTCCTCCTCGTCTCAGAGGGACCACCCTCTTAACCTGCCTCTCATCTACTAGTTAAAATGTTTCCCTCACCTCCAACCTGCTTCTGTCCCTCAGTTCTCCTGCCTCCACTCTAGAAATTCACCCATCATGGTCACATCCTGAGTACAGCTGGTCGTACCGCCTACCTGCACTTAAAAAGGTCCAATGTTCGGTGTCCTTTATGTATGTCCACTTATGTATTGCGAGAGGTGGACCTTTAAAAGCGGATGCATGACGTGAAGAGCCGGCAAGCAAGTGCAGCGGGAAGTGTAATCGCTGTAATCAGTCACCGAAAGGCAGCAGCGAGTGTCTACAGTAGTAATTTGGAAGATATGGACGTATGAATATGTTTTGAGAAGGAAAACTGCTTTGACTGTTAATACAATCAATGGACCCGCTTGAGCCTTTCTGCAATGTAGTGATACGACCACGACAAGCAGAGGAGCAGGTGTGCCTTATCCTCTATTCCCCCTTATTGCTGGGAGCTGCCACTGACGTCGGCACCCGCAATTCAGAGCCTTTTTAAAACAGACGTATAAACTCGCTTAATATAATCTGCGGGAGAAAGACAAAATGTGCAGCAATCCTCTGCAGCAAAAATTACAGACTTTTTCCCTAAAAAGCTGTGTCCAATTTATTCTGCCTTAATGAACTCTTTACCGCATTTAACAGCGAAGGGATCTCAGATTCTGACCTGATAGCTATGGTTCATAATCTGGATGAGTCGGAAAGGGATAGGACAACGGCTAACACCCCCTTTCAAATGCTGGATGCGACTTTAAACGCAGCAATACATAAACGATTATTTATTGTAACAGGGACACGTCAGACAAACAAGATGAATGAGTGGACGGACGCAGCTGTAAATAAAAAACAGGATGAATTAAGTAAACAAGGTAAACAGTCGGTTGGGAATACCGAAACCCGGCATGAACCAAGGCCCTCCCTAGAAAAAAAAAAACTGAAGAAAAAAAAAAATGCAAGAAATTATGCTGGACACACAGCAAAATCATACTGCAAATCGGGGGGTGCCTTTGTCAGCTGCACGAGTATTGTATCCTGATGGCACCTCAAGTTCCTCTATGGACTCTTCAGCGCTATCCCAATGGCGACACCTAGCACAAAGACCTGTGGTAGCCTCATGCAGAACACCCACCTACCGGACACTACCACAATCCCTTCATTAAACATTTCATTATTAACATTGGTGAAGTTATACGAGTCGCTAAATGGGAAAATGAATGAGCATGTCTCCCTACTCACGTGCCTAAATGCGAAAGTGTCATTTATGCAAGGCTACATCACAGCTATGCAGCGGCAATCAAGATAGTCTAGCTTGGTCATGACTATTGAAGATCAAATTAGAAACTCAAGAGTTGTGGAAGAAGGAAGAGCGACACAGAGTCAATTGGAAATGTCACAAGAGGAGGAGAGGAAAAGAAGGAGGCAGTGCCCGGCGAAATTCAACATGAACATATACTGACACAAGTATATAATGCCTCAGTGATAGTAGTGGAAGAAAATCCTCAAGTCTTGCGGGACGAGCAGCAATCGACCTCCCCAGGGAGAATGAGAGCAGGATAACCTTGGGCATGTTAACTAGTCTATCTTCCGTAAATGAAAGAGGAAAACTAAAAACGGAAGAAGTACAGGAAAAAATATTTCAAGAAGTGCCTGCCAGGTCTAGGAACGTTGACTCTAAGAACTTTGTACGAGCCCTTGGAGAATGAAAACCCAGGCAACAAATGGTGTCTGAGAAATAGGGCGATTTGAGCGAACCTAACACCCATAACGGCTACAAGAATCATTGCCTGCAACAACTGATGAGCAGGAAGATTCTAGAGAAGAAATTATGAATTTTTCCACCTTTTGGGAAGAAGCTCAGCCGTCTATACAGACTTTGGCAAGCAAGAGTTCTGCAAAAGAAGTAGAACAGGTAACATCTAAGACACCGTGCAAGTTATCCACGCCAATGGCACAAAGTGCAGACGGAAGATACGATTTACAACCAGAAAGAAACTCCGAAAACAAACTGGCGCAGTGTAAAGCAGTTAATCATCATACCTACACAAAGTGCATATGCCCAAAAAAATATAGATCAATGCTTACATTTACAGTGACTGCATATTTCAGGAAAAGATGCTGAATTAAACAGAACACATGTGCTAAGATTATTCTATACAATCCTGACCTTAAAGGCTATACAATCCCAAGATATTGATCAGGTGGAGTTTTATAGAGACTCCCAACTGAGCTGGGTTTTCCTTCATATTCATTCAAGATTGATATGAAACAATAGTGGAAGCAGTGTCAAAGCTCCATCCGATGGGCCATGATGTAACGGAACTAAAAGATTTTGGAACATGCTGTTGCATAGGAAGTGAGGGACAAAAGTGCAATAAAACATTTTTTAAAAAAGTTTCACCATCGTCTTTTGCAGATTACATGTTCACTTGCAACCATAACCTCAAAGATAATAATGTAAACTCCAAAAGATGCTAGTGTAAATAAACAAGAAGAAGTCTGGTTTAGTTGGCCTGAGCTTTAACCTCCAATATAGACAGTGTAAACTAGAGGATTGTATGGTGCGGAAGAAAGTAGTCTTGGGCTCGTGGAATACTCGAGGTTTTGTTCATTTGAGGAAACAAATTCTAATCTGTCCTCTTTCATTATATTACTTCTACAACAGACCCGGATAATGGGCATACCCATTATTGATGGGTATTCCGCTGTGCTGAATCCTGCCCTCAAACGCCTTAAGGGAAGGCCAACTTACGGCCTATTGACAAATAATAATGGAAAGGGCATGGATTGCAGCAGTGGGAACTACCAAATTAAATTTATCCAGGCTTCTAAGTTGCATTGGGATGCTAAACTGTTTCCAGGTTTAGGAACTTTTGCCTTGTTAAATCTGTACTGGAACCCAGAGGGAGTTGCTGTTAGACTTCGTAGATAAGGTTAGACACTTGTATGGGAGACGCAACAACCTCCGTGATAGTTCTTGCAGGGGATTTAAATAAAGTATGCACCAATCTAGATGGTTACCTTCCATCCTCAAACAAAGGGTAAAGGTTTAGCAAGGAAGCACAGATGTGTGGTTGGCACAAATGGAGAATAGAGACATGTGTATCCTGAATGGCAGTCTGGCAGGGCATAACCTTACGAGACCGGCATGGAGAAGAGATAACTAGCAGGCCATTATGGATTTTGTATTAGTCTCCAGTAATATTTTCCCATTTGTTTCAGAATTTCAGGTTATACGCACTTCACAGAGTGATCATGACATTTTGCAGACCAAATGGGTGTTTACATCCAACCATCAAGCTAGGACAAATTGCACTCCTAAATTGGAGTGCAACTTAATGATTAACATCTCCAAATTTAACAAGGATTTTGAAGTCACTCAGTACAGTTCACTTGGTGGCTACAGACAATACCAGTTTTAAGAATGCAAACATACCATTATATAGGGTTTAATTTGAATGATTGTGGCAGAGACTCCATGAATATTAACACATTGAAAATTAAAGCCCAGGTGTTAACAACTCCGGGTTTAGTCATGCACATAAATCTGGTTGCTTTTCATCAATACCCATTTTACAATTTTATAAGATGAAAGTGGTTCCTTCTCTGGTGCACTGGGCTGAGACCATGTTGTGTACATCGACTTTGGTATGGAATATTCTGCAAGGTATATTCTGGAAGAAGATTTTACCAAAGAGTTTCCCAGTCCAAATTGAGCGGTAGAACTAGGTTTATTACAAATAATGCCACAATGGAAAACAATTTTATTTTAAAGAAAATGTTTGTTGCCAAGTAAAAGACTCCTTATTTCAGATTATACTGTGTGTGCGGATTTAAAAAGCAAATTATTAAATGGCATGGGGGATACTTGCCTGAATATATTATCCGATTAGGATGATTGTTGCACTGCCCTGACAAAGCCAAAGAAAAAATGTTGGACAGGAGATTGGATTCATATAATGTAACGAATACAAGATATTTGGAAATATGAGTGGACAAGTTAAACCTTTGAACTACCTTCCACCCTATCTAAGGACATTTCCGAATGCAAATTTTAGAGGCACATTCCAAATGTTTCATTTTAATTTAATCCCGACACTTCAGGTTTTAGGTGTATGTTTTAAGCTCAGTAAAACTCTTACTGCTTCTAGATTTTGCCATGGGTTGAAGAGAGAGACAATAAGGCATCTTCTACTTAACTGATAAAGTTTGGCGGAGCAATTGTTTGGAGGGAGATTTTTAAAACGATACTGCATTGTAGCAAGAGGAATGGTGGGGAATCCAGATTAGTGGGAATAGTGTTGCACTTACTTTGGTGTTAATTACATTTCGTAATGCCTAGTAATACAGTAGGTCAAAACAAAAATTGTTCAACGGAGAAAGTTTATAACTAGGAATATTTTATAAATTAATGTGCTACTTAAAGAGGAAATTTGAGGATTTTAGAGGTTTGATGATGTTTTATGTGTTAAACAAAGATACATTTGTATTATTTTACGAATGATTTGTATGTACAAGTCAAGTGCATCTAATGCATTTAAAAAAAATAAAAAAAATGTATGCATTGTCCCTGGTGACTCTTACATTTACTTCCCCTCCACAACCAGGTCAGAATGTCAAGGCTCATCACCCCATTGCAAGAAGCTTACTGCTTCCCATCAAATCTGATTTCTTTTCTGTTGTACGTTCTTTTGAGATCAAAAGAGCATTGCCCTCATATTATATATATATATATATATATATATATATATATATATGATACAAGCATCAGAAATACGATTACGGTGAGTAATGTATCTGCTTAGATTCACATGCTGTGCATAGGCCGACATCTAGTGGAAGCTGCAGAGTATTACAGCTGTTTTTTGAAACTCGAAAATGGGCGTCGACACAGGGCGTGCCAGTAATACTATCCCTAGTGTGACGTCCACTGTACCCAAGATCCCTCACGCGTCTAGGATCCTCAGATTGTATTTTTTCTGACATGAGGTAGCATGAGGAGTAGCGTGAGTACAGATAATCCAAGCAGATAGACAGAAAGGTAAGACTACAAGCAATCATGCACCTTCTCTCAGAGGGGAGGAAAGGTGGGTCGCATGTGAATCTAAGTAGATACAAGCATCAGAAATACGATTACGGTGAGTAATGTATCCCTTCTGAGGCTTGTGGAATCTGCTTAGATCACATGCTGTGCATAGATTAGCGAGCAGTAGAAGAAGGAGGAGGAGGTGGGATGTGAGAAGGGTCATGAGCAAATAAGTGTCTTAGAACCGCTTGTCCCACTTGTGTATCTGCCTTGGAATGTGCGTCAATGCAGTAATGCTGAGTAAAAGTGTGAATAGAGCTCCAAGTAGCTGCTTTGCAAATGGTGTCAAGGGGTACATTTGCAATGAAAGCCAGAGTGGCCCCAATGCCTCTAGTAGAGTGGGCCCTTGGCGTGAAAGGCAGAGTTTTTTCAGAGAGTGAGTAACACAGCTGGATACAGTTAATAATCCACTTCGAGATGGCACCTTTAGAGACGCGATCCCCCTCTCTGCCTGTAGCTACGGAGACAAACAGTTGATCTGTTTTTCTTAGCGGTCTGGTTTTATTTACATAGTAGAGGACCGCCCTACGCACATCTAGGGTGTGTAGTTCACCTCAGCCGAGCTTTGCGGGTTCTGGAAGAAAGCCGGAAGCTCGATGGACTGGTTTACATGGAATTTTGATATAAATTTAGGTGAGAACCTAGGTTGTGTGCGTAAAACCAGTTTGTCTTTATGGACAGTAAAGAAGGGATCCTGCACTGACAGAGCCTGAATTTCACTGACCCTTCTTATAGAAGTAATAGCTACTAAGAAGGCCGTTTTATAAGTCAGGTGTTTGAGACTGCTCTTATGCATGGGTTCGAAAGGGGGGCCCATGAGCTTGGCTAGCACCACATTAAGGTCCCACCCTGGTGGTGGGTTTGAAATAGGAGGGTGAAGCCTCTTTACTCCTTCCATGAAGGCTTTAACTACTGGTACTTTCCACCACAAAACCTTGCTATGGGAAGTGGTGTAAGCCGACAGGGCTGCCAGGTGTACTTTCAGTGAGTTAAAAACCAATCCTGCATCTAGCAGGTGAAGCATGTATGTAACAATAGTGGAAGGAGTGCAATCAACTGGGTTGATTTGTCTATTCTGGCACCAGATAACGAACCTCTTCCACTTGTCAAAGTAACAGTGCCTTGTGTTTGGTTTCCTAGATTCCTTTAGGATGTCCATACACCTCTGTGGCAAATTGAGGTGTCCAAACTCTATGACCTCAGGAGCCATGCTGCCAGGTTCATTGAGTTGGGTTGCTGGTGCACTGTTTGACCTTGGTGCTGGGACAGTAGGTTGTACCAGGCTGGAAGTTTGATGGGCTCGCACACCGCCATCCTGCGTAGGTGTGGGAACCACGGTTGTCTTGCCCACATGGGAGCAACTAGGACGAGCGTCATCTATTCCCTGTTCATCTTGTTCACCACTTTCCTGATGAGGAGTTGGTGGAAAAGCGTACGCAAACATCCCTGACCAGTTCATCCACAGGGCGTTACCCTGGGAGTCTGGTTGGGGGAACCGGGATGCAAATCCTGGGCATTGTCTGTTTTCGCTTGTGGCGAATAGGTCTATAGTGGGGAAACCCCACTGAGAGAAGATATCTTCTACGACCTCTCTGTGAAGAACCCATTCGTGTTCCTCTGGAAGGGAGACTCTGCTCAGAGCATCCGCTCGGGAATTGAGCTCCCCTGGAACACGTTGTGATGACAGGAAGATGTTCCGTCTGAGTGCCCATATCCAGATTTTTTGGGCAAGCTTGGACAGATTTGGCGAGCGAGTCCCTCCTTGCTTGTTCAGGTAGAACATGGCTGTAGTGCGGTCTGTCCGGATTTGCACTGACAGGTTTAGTAGGTGGGGCTCGAACGCCTGAAGCGCTCTGAATACTGCCAGAAGCTCTAGCAGGTTGATGTGGTTCTTGGCCACTGAGTGAGACCAGAGACCCTGAGCTGTGTGGTGGAGATGGTGAGCTCCCCACCCCGTCAGACATGCATCTGTAGTGACTACTGCCTGTACTTCGGGATCGTAAAAGGGTTTCCCCTGTGCGAGATTCTCTCTTGTCCACCAGTGAAGGCTTTGTACCAGTGTTGGCGAAACGACCACTAGATCGTCCCACTGACCACTTGCCTGAGACCACTGTTTCGCCAACCATTCCTGCATGGGACGCATGCGCAGGCGCGCGTGGGGGACCAGGTAAATACATGACGCCATCATGCCCAGTAAACGCATTGCTTTGCGTACCGTTATTTGTTGACCGGACTGATAATGCGGAATTTGCAGTAGTATATTCCGAATTCTTTTTTCTGAAGGAAAGGTCAACCCCTCCTGGGTATCCAGGATTGCTCCTATGAATTATTTTGAGGTGCTTGGCACCAGGCTGGACTTCTTCTCGTTGATTGAGAAGAATAACTCGTGGAGGAGGTCGATAGTCCTTTGAATGTTTGTCCTGCAAATTCCTGGGGTTTCCCCCGTTATGAGCCAGTCGTCCAGATAAGGGTACACTGGGATTGCCTCCCTGCGTAGGTGTGCAGCCGCCACCGCCAGTACCTTGGTGAATACCCTTGGTGCTGAAGCTATCCCGAAGGGCAGTACCTTGAATTGGTAGTGTCGACTGTCCACCTTGAAGCGCAAGTACTTTCTGTGCGCTGGGAACATGGAAATATGAAAATAAGCATCTTTCATATCCAAGGTTGCCATGTAATCCCTTTTTTTAGGAGGGGGATTACCTCTTGTAGTGTGGTCATGCGAAATTTTTGGGGCTTGACATACTTGTTGGCAGGCCGTAAGTCCAATACTGGGCGCATTGTCAAGTCTTTCTTTGGCACAAGTAAGTAAGTTGAATAAATACCCTTGTTTACCTGGTGTCCCGGGACGAGTTCTATCGTGTCCTTTTGTAGAAGAATGGCGATCTCCTCGAGGAGAATCTTCTGATGTTCTAAGGAGTGTACTCTTTGTCGTGGAGGATGGTTCCGGGGTCGCTGCAGTAGCTCTATACAATATCCTGTGGATACTGTTGACAGCACCCATCTGTCTGATGTGATCCCTTCCCAAGCCCGGGTGAAGTTTGAAATGCGTCCTTCTACTGGGGTTGCATGAGAAGGGACCCTGAACTGAGCGTCACTGCTTTGGTGGAAGCGTGCCGCCTCCCTTGCTGGGGCTGCCTCTGCCTTTACCAAGACCTCTCCTATTACCTCTGCCGTAACCCTGGGTAGACTGTTGGTTGTTCCACTGTGTACCCTGCCCCTGTGAATAGTTAGATCCTCTCTGGGAATTTTGGCCGCGTGGGCGACGAAAATTACTATTCCCTCTCTGGTTAGGGGGTTTATTGGTTAACTGGCCAAGGGATTTGAGTGTCTCGTATTCGTCCTTGGCATTTTTAAGTGCGTCTTCGACCGCCTTACCAAACAACAGATCGGTTTCCACCGGTTTGTCCAACAATGACGCCTGGGTTTCTGCTTTAAAACCAGACTGCCGTAACCACGCATGCCTCTTGATAACAGTGCCCTCCGCTATCAATCTGCCTGCGTTGTCCACGGCATCGAAGGTTGCTTTCAAAATGCAACCAGACACGGCTCTCCCCTCTGCGGAAATCCGAGCTAATTGGCCCTTTAACGGTTCAGGAGCAGAGGCTATGAGTGCCGCGACTTCTTCCCACTGATGGCAGTTGTAGCTGGCCAACAGGGTGGTGGAGTTCGCAATCCTTGCTTGATAGGCGGACGTTGAGGCTACCTTCCTGCCGAAACCGTATAGTTTTTTGCTCTCCTTGTCGGGAGGAGCTTCTGACAAAGACAAGGGTGTCCCAGCCCTCTTACGAGTGTTGGTGACAACTAGGGAGTCTGGCTTCAGATGTCCTCTTATATAGAGAGGGTCAGACTGCCGCCCTGAAAAGTTTTTCAACCCTGGGATTGACTGCTCTGGTGAGGATCTATTCTCCGCTGAATGGATTTAAGGATAGGGATGGTCTGGGCAACAGGCCTCCTTTCTCCCACTAACTCTTCTGCGAAGTCCCTTTCGTCCTGACACCGTGTGTGTCAATGTGGAAATGTTCTGCTGCGTGAGCGAGAACCTCATTTAGGAGGGGTTGGTTATCGACCGGGGAGTCGGTAACCGGGGCTTCCTTCTCTACCGAAGAATCTACTCTGTATGTTTCCGGGTCATCCTCTTCTTCTTCTTCTTCCTGGTCCTCGTCATCCCCATAGTAGCCCGTCCCGGTTTGCTCTTCTATCATACCAAATTCTTGGTCCTCACAAAAGGAAGCCTCTCCTTGATACCGTGAGTATGGTCTTGCGTAAGGTTGTACCTCGAAGGGTTCTGACCTCATCGGAGGTTCAAACCGGGCCTTTTTACTCGGGGGGATAGGATCAGTAGAGCTTGAGGGTGTGGCCCTTTGTGGATCATACAAGAGGAAATGTTCTGGA